>NC_069679.1:8588114-8895819 GCF_023699985.2 Odocoileus virginianus
TGCCAATGCAGGAGACTCAGGAGATGTGGGTTCAGTCCCTGGGTCGGGAAGATCCACTAGCACAGGAAATTGTAACCCACTCCAGTATCCTTGCCTGGAAAATTCCATGGACAGAGAAGCCTGGCAGGACACGACTGGGTGACTGAGCAGCATGCATATGCCCCTCTGGCAATCCTGTGAGGTTTCAGCCCCATCTTGAGGATCAGAACCAGGTGAGGCACATGCCCCAGACACAGCACGATGCTGGTGACACCACGGGTCTGCTTGGGACCTCTGCAACGTGACACTGAGCCCGCATGTGGAGAGGCCCCTGTGGGCCGCCTTCTGGAGCACATCTGGGACTTCTGCCCACATGGACACAGGGCTGGGCCGCTCACACACAGGCTGCCTCGGGCATGCAGGGCACTGTTAGAGACCAGGCAAGGAGTTTTGCCATTCTAGCCTAGTTTTTGCACAAGGCTCTGGGGACCAAACAGACCCTTGGTCCTGGGGGACATGTCCCCCCCAGCACCCTGCACAGAGAGGTCTTGAGACAGCTAATTGTTATTGATGATCTTGATGTCCCTCTTCTAGCCACAGAGACAAGAGACAGACCCCAAGAAAGAGAGCAAGGGGGATGAGAGACAGCCCAGGAATGGCAGGATAATAACGTAGGGAGCTAAGAAGAGTGAGAGGGTGGGAGGGCAGCTCTAAACCCATCCTTACCTCCACCACGTGAGAGGAAAAGCCCGTCTGTGACATCTCCAGCCCGAAGGAGGTTTCATTCTTATTCGTGCCTAAAACAGAGGGATGGAAAGATGTCAGCTGCATGCATGACTTCTTAGTGCCAGACATGTCTACAGGTCAGTCCCTAGCACCTGTGACCTGGAAGCACTTTCAGTGAGCTGAGACAGGGCCCCAGGTCTGAGTCCAGCTCATCCACCCCAACAGCAGGCCCCTTCCAGGTGGCCATGTGGGTTTATTATTAGCAACCCTACTGAAAAGGGATTGGAACACCTTATATTACAGGGCACGCATGCTATGAGAGTGTCAACATAGGGGAAAGATCCAGAAAAGTGCAGGGAAAGAAATCATCTACATTGTTGGCAAGAAATGGAATTTCCCACTTTGTTCATTCCTACTATTCACCAGATTCGGTTCCAGATGCCTCTGGATGGTTCCCAAATTGTAAATCGACCCTTAGGAGGAAGAGTTGTCACCACCACAGATTTGCACAAGGAATCCCACGAGTGTCGAAAGCTCCTCCTTGCAGAGGGGCTCCAACGTGTCAATGCAGGCAATGTTCTCATCATACAAGGTGACCATTTTGAGAATAAATTCACTGTTCTGGATGTTTAATTCTAGGGTAGGGGTCAGAGTCAGAGTCAGGTCCATACTCTCTATTCCTTTACCATCATTTTTGAGGGCTAGTTTTTCTCTCTTCCTGTGTCTGTAGCTCATCATTTCCAATGCAGAGCAAACTGCTCAGGCTCTGGGATGCTATGCTGCCTTCTCTTTCTTTTGACCCAGTGAGGCAAGGACCCCCTACAGCAATGTATGGTGCAAAGGAGCCCTGCGCACATCAAAACTGGAGTCTGAGTCACAAGGAGAGAGCAGTCTGAGGGAACCTTGCAAAATAGTGGGCTGGGAGGCGGCAGGACTCGGCGAGTGAGTGTTTCAGGCTGTGGAGTCGGGCTCAGCTGGGCTCAACTCGGGCTGCCAGATAAAATACGGGATGCTCAGTTAAGTTTGAATTTCAGACAAACAGTGAATGGTTTTTTAGTATGTCTGCCACAAATGTTGCATTTTATATTTGCTATATCTGGCAACCCTCATTCAAATCCCAATTCCTTCCCAAGTGGTGGGAGCTCTGGCAAGTCATTTAGTCCCTTAGAACTGCAGTTACCGCCATGGTAAAAGGAGGAGCTTATCAGCAAAACCAGACTTCAAGGCTGTTTGGAAAGCGTGGAGCCTCAGGTCCAGCATGGGAGTGCTGGGGTTTATCAGGAAGGGAGAACTTCTAAACCCTCCCATCCTGTGGGGCTGGATTTTTTTTTTTTAACGTGGACCATTTTTTAAAGTCTTTATTGAATTTGTTACAATATTCCTTCTGTTGTTTATATTCTGGTTTTTTTTTTTTTTTTGGCCAGGACTTAGCTCCTCAATCAGGGATGCAACCCGCACCCCCTGTGCTGAAGGTGTGGGGCTGGGTTTCACTCATTTGGGCTTCACCTGCCATGAGCCCAGGAGCATGAGCACCTCTCAGGAAGCAGTGCTCACCTTCCAAGCTGAAGATCCTGTCCCCCAGGGCGTCGACAATGTCCTTCAGGGCTGCCTCATCAGTGACGTTGAAGAAGTGCTTGTCGTCAGGGTCACTGGCGATGTATTTAATTTCGTTCAGAAAAGCTTCTGGATTGATCCCCCTGCGGTTGTAGTAGCCCAGGACCTGCCAGGGAACAGGGGGCCAGGGCGACAGACAGGACATGGCACAGACCTCCCCCACGCCCAGGGCAGGCTGGAGCGCCTGCTCTAAGCTAGGGTACTTGGAGGTGTTTTCTAGTTTCTGAGGTTTCAGAGCCTGCCTGGCAATGGAGGGAAGAAAAAACCCACAGCTGTTGTGAATACCTAACGAGGACAGGCCCATTTGAGGGCCAGGATGGCTAGTTCACTGCCCAGAAAACACTCCCCCACCCACAGAGTCCCTAGGGGGTTGATGGCAAAGCCTCTAGAAGGTAGGCAGGGGTGGGATGGGTGGGGCAGGACTCACGGCCACGGCGTATCTGGTCACATTGTCCCTCTCGCTTTGCTGGATCACCTTCTCTAGGTCTGGACTGTCGTGGGACTCCCCATCTGTGATGACAATCATCACCTTCTTGGCCCCTTTCCTTCCGCCCTTCTGGAAAGCCTCTGAGCTGGAACCCGAGCACAGGGGAGGGTCACAGAGGGAAGTGGGGATGGGGCAACCCCCCAACCTCCTGCAGAGGCGCAGCCACGGGAGCCTGGGCTAAGCCCCCCAGCAACACCACAGGTGTTGGAACCTCAGACCAAAGAAGCAGCTGGATTGAGACACCCAGACTACTTGTCCACTGGCTGCTCACATGGGTCTTAAATCTGCTTGTCTTTATTTATTTAAAATTTAAAATTTTATTTGAGTATAGTTGCTTTACAATGTGTTAATTGCTGCTTTGCAGCAAATTGAATCAGCTATATTCAATATATATCAGTGGGCTTCCCTTGTGGCTCCACTGGTAAAAAAAATCTGCCTGCAAAGCGCGAGATCAGGGTTTGGCCCCTGGGTATACATATCTATACATACATACATGTATGTATACATATACATACATGTATACATATATCCCCTCTTTTTTGGGTTTCCTACCCGTTTATGTCACCACAGAGCATCCCTTGTGCTATACAGTAGGTTCTAGTTATCTATTTTAGACATAATATCAATAGTGTATATATGTCAATCCTAATCTCCTAATCCATCCCACCCCCTTCCCCCTTGTTACCCATGCGTTTGTTCTCTATGTCTGTGTGTCTATTTCTGTTTTGCAAATAAGTTAATCTATACCATTTTTTCTAGATTCCATATACATATGTGCATTACTATGTATTTGCTTTTCTCTTTCTGACTTACTTCACTCTGTATGACAGACTCTAGGTCCATCCACGTCTCGGCAAATGGCACAATTTCGTTTCTTTTTACGGTTGAGCAATATTCAAATCTGCTTGTCTTTAAAAAGTGACTTTTAAAAACCCCTCTCAAGTCCTGATCATGCTGCTTTGGGCAAGCAGAAGGGAGAGGGTGGTTCTGGGAGGGGAGTTCAGGGTCAGGTGGAGACCTTTAGAGGCCCTAATTTCATGGTTCAAAAACCTCGGTGCACATTAGAATCACCTGGGGAATTAAAATAAAAATGATGCCAGGCCCCTCCTGGACTCATGGAATCAGAATCTTCGGAGTGTGGACTGGGCACTGGAATTTTCCAACAGTTCTAATGAACGCGAGGGTTTGAGAACCACTTCCCTAAGATCTGACAGGTGATGATCCAGAGCAATTTGACACCCAAGCAAATGTGTGTGATGAAGTGTGACAAAGATTTTTCCCAGGAGAACCACTTTGATTCTATTTTGGGAACTATTAACTATCAAATTCTATGACAAATATCCATCTTTCTTGCTTTTTATTTTGTTTTCAGTGGCCAGAGCAGGTGTTTGGCCTGCTCACTGGGCAGTCCAGCCAGGGGCCTGGGGGCTGGCATGCTGTGGACAGACTCTCGCAGCTGGCGACCCATCTATGAAGCAGAAAAAATTGGCTCCTGAACCATCACTAGCTTTTGGTGCCTGTGTGGCCAACTCTCCTTCAGACTGTGAGGTTCTGAATTTTCCAATAAGGAACTAAAAACAAATGTTATCCTTAGGCACTGCAGTAATTCCTCACGGGTCCGACCCATAGATTTAAGCACCATGATGCCAGGTTAAATTCCACCTCCAGGCTCCAAAGCGTTGGTTACCAGAGGTATCTTTTGTTACATGGCAAGTTGATGAGCTGACATGCATGATTTAGATGCTGAGGAATTCACAAAAGTTAGAATAAATTAGTTCAGAGCATTTTCAAGCTACCAGTTAAGAGAAACGGACCATCTGCCACTCTCTGAGAAATTCTATGATATTCTGGATATGCTGGCTTAAAAAAAAACTCTCTAATTTTAGTATGAGGCATGGACTAAGGCTCACTTGACAGGACAAAATATAGAGAATATTTTGGGCTTAAGCCCGACTCAGTGGAGGGAGTCTACGAGCCCCTCAGAGGAGACTCAAGATGCTCCCAGACCTTCTTGGAGGGCCAGGTCCAGGAACAAAACTTCAGGAGAAAAAAATATGGCAGGGGAAACACAGGTTCTATTACATATAGAGCCAAGGACATTTCAGGATTATATTTCCATAGAGTGGAATGGTGTGAATATCTGTATGAATCTGTAATTGTGTAAATACTGGCATGAGTCATCGGATTTAAAATTGTGAATTTGTACTGTGTAAAAGACTTGGATTCGTTGCTTTGTAAATTAGACTGTAACTTCCTGGAGAGCAATGAGAGCTTTATACTCATGATAGGTTCCGTGAACCTGGAAGCCAGGGTGACCGGGTGGAGAAAGCAGGTCATATCACGTCCCCTTTCTGCTCAAATCCTGTCCTGGCTCCCATTTCTCCCAGGTCCTTACAGACCCTCAGTGACCCTTCTGACCCCTCCTCCTGCTGGAATCTTTCCTGATCCTAGGACCACCAGGCACATTCTTGTCTTAGGGCCTTTATCAGAGCTTCTCCCTCTTGGAACTTCCTCCACTCAGCACCCCGCTGGCCAACTTGCTCGCCTCCTTCAAGTCTCCACTCAAATGTTAGTTCTCAGTGAAGCCTTCCCTGACTTCCCTGTTAATGCTGATTAAATACCTGCCTTCTCCACCCTGCTTGACTGCCTTTACCAGGCTGTATTTTCCACCCCCATCCCCACCCCAGGCTTGCCGGTGGCTCAGTGATAAAGAATACATATGCCAATGCAGGAGACACAGGTTCAATCCCTGGGTCAGGAAGATACCCTGGAGAAGAAAACGGCAACCAACTCTAGTGTTCTTGCTGGGATAAACCCATGGACAGAGGAGCATGATGGTCTGCAGTTGATGGTGTTGCAGAGGGTCGAATATAACTTAGCGACTAAACAACAAGAAGAATTTTCCATCATATCTTGTATCTCCTAGCATACTATATATATATATAATTTTTTTTTTTTTTTTTTGCTTATTGTCCGCCTCACCCTCAGCTTCACGAAGGCAGGACACTTATCTATTTTGTTCACTGATTCATCCTGAGTACCTAAAACTGCGTGAGGCATATAGTAGATGCTCAATAAAAAGTGTTGAATGAACAAAGGTGGCATCACAATGTTGCCCCGCCCCCTCCCCTAAAGCCACATGTGGCTACCAGAGTCACCTTCATGTGCACATCTGATGATGACATTCTTGTCCTTAAGAAACTTCACTGGCCACTCACGCTTGCTTTGGCTACGACAGTACCACTCTCATAATCTAGTTCCAAACCTTCTTTGCAGCATCAGGGCTTACTATCCCCCCCAACACAAAATATGCTCAGGAGCAAAGCTCTGAATGTAAATGTTCCTTGACTTCCCCTCTCCTCTGTTCTTACTGGGGCAGAATGTCTTCTCTACCTCTCCCTGCTGGAACCCTGGCACCTTCCTAGGACAGGTCAGATGTCCCCCAATCCTGGCAGTCCTCCCAAGACCCTCCCTTGGAGCCTTCTCTCTCTCATCCTCACTGATTTAGGTTGACACTTACCAGAGTTTCCCTATTAAGCCTGGGATCACGAGTTACCATTTTTATAAACCCTCAAGTCCATGGCCTGGGTCTTTTACTTTAGTAGATGCACAGAAAAAAATGCACTATGAATAGCTGAGTGAGGAAAGAAAACCTTTGACCTTAAAAGGAGCCAGCTGTAATGTGGACCCCAGACTTGGCCAGGCAGAGCAGATTTGAAAGTTCATTTGAGGTGCAGTTTGCACACCCCAGCGGTGCTTGTGAGTCACGATGGTTCAAGTCACTAGGTGAGTCACACATTACACTTAGCCTGGGGGAGATGGGCTGCGAAATGAGTTGGAAACAGTGGGCTCCAGCCTGGCGGGAGTCAGTCAGCTTCTCACTGATAGCTCAGTGGGTGTGGGCTTCCTCAGTTCTCCACTGGCCACTTCACAGGGCCTACTCGGGGGTCTCAGGGGCTCACCCCCATGAAGACAAAACAGCAGCAAGGGCCCATTTCTCAGGAGGGTGAGTAAGAGCCATCTTTACAAACAGAGATGCTCATTTAGGGAAAAAGTTTGGGCAAGTTTTATCAGCAAACAGAAATACGCTGGTGGAGCATATAATCATAAAGTCATGATGTTGGAAGAAACTTACTCTTTGACCACACGAAATCATGTCAGTACTAAATAGCTCCCACATTGCAGAATTCTGCTAAACACATTGACTAACCCTACTTGAGGGGGGATTATAAGGTAATGGGACTGTGGTCTCAATGAACACAGCAGAGCTCATATTCGAAGGTGTAAAATTTATACATTTAAATCTCTATGCCTTGGACACAGTCATCTTGGGAGTTTAGGCTACAGCTGGAAAGATCTGGGGAAACTGACTTTAAAATCATTCACTGATTTCAGTGTGGGTGAGTATGGTGTTCTGAGCAATGTCAGGGTCACTGGAATAAGCACATAGCTATCTGGATGGCTATAAATAACATTGATTATCACTGTGAGTTCTTGTGTCACATTTAAGAGCCAGCCTCATGGCTCTATAATCTCAGATGTTAGATTTAACTCTGTTACTCACATTCCGCTGATGAAAAATACCCCACAAGGAGATTCTGTCCTCATGCGACCTACACACTTTTGATAGGGTCTCAGTGGTAGAAGACATTTCCCGGAGTTGGCAGCAAAAATATCCCCCCACCCTCAAAGGCTCTTCTGTGATGTGACCTTGCCATTCCTCCATCAAGGAGGGAAATTAAATTCTCTTCTCGTTGAACCTGAGCTGACCTTAGGGACTTGCTCAATCGTAGACTATGGCAGGGAATTCCCTGGAAGTCCAGAGGTTAGGACTCCATGCTTCCACTGCAGGAGACAGGGGTTCAATCCCCAGTCAAGGAACTAAGAACTCACATTCTGTGTGGTACAGCCAAAAGAAAACTACAGCAGAAGTTATATTCTGGGGCTTCTGCAGCTAGGTCACAGGCAGTCTTGGAGTTCCTGCCTGGGTCCCTTGGAAAACGTCCTCTCAAAGGCTGACTGCCATAAAGTGAGAGTGTCAAGCCACGTGCCCACACACAGGAGCTCAGATTGCCAGCCTCAGCTGAACTCCCAGCCCACGGCCAGCCTGCACTGCCAGCCATGTGAGCGTGCCATTCTGGATGACCAGTCCAGTTGAACCTTCAGGTGACAACAGCCCCACCTAACACCAGACTTCAACCACACGAGAGAACCCAAGGTGAGCCGACGGCTGAGCCCGGCCAACACCCAGTACTTTGAGGGGTTAATTATTGTCTCTTCAGACACTAAATTTTTCGGGGCAGCAATAGATAACTAGAATCTGAGATCTAGAAAAATTATCTTATTTTATTTTTTTACCGGGCAAATTCAATTCCAAATGCTGTCCGGGTTTCTGTTCCTCCTCTCTGCTCAATGTGGCTGGCAGCTTCCACCACGTCCTTTACAGACCTGTAGTCGTTGAGGTGAAATTCGTGTACCACGTCTTCTCCATACTGCACAACTCCAACCTGCGAGTCAAAGGAGAGGGCGACAGAATGTCTTGATCCCTGAAGGCTGGTCCTTTGGGGATGAGGCCTCCTGGAGTCATCTATCTGGGACTGGTCAGGAGTGAGGAGGCCTGGGGGCCTTCCGAAGGGAGAGGGATTAAGCCAAAGGGAAGCAGGTTCTGCCAAGTCCTGGGAATGAATGGCTGGCTTGGTGAGACAAGTGGGAGGTGCCTATTGCAAGAGGAGACTGATCTAAAAGATCCAGCAGATTAAGTTTCTTACTTAAAAAGACAGAAGTTGAGCACAGAATTAAAATCTAAAATCTTAGGAATACTGTGGGAGGATGGGCTATGGCATTGTTCACCAAAATCTGGAACTAAGATTCTTTACATTTTGGAAGAGAAGTCTGAAATATTAATTATCCTCAAATATTAATAGCCTTAAAAGAAACAAAATCTTAAAAGAATAAACAAAACCTACCTGTAGTAGGACTAGACTGAACAAATACTACTGTTGGATGGGCCCACAGAGTCTGTTTGGTAAGGGTGCCTTTCCGAATGCTGAATTTTCACCTGGCATACCCTAAAACAGCTTCCCAGGGGTGGGGAACTCATCACTTCATGAGAAAGCCCACTCCCTTTTTACCAGCTTTGATGGCTGCAGAACAGTTTCTTAGGGCTTTCCTAATGGCCCAGTTGTAGAGAGTCTGCCTGTCAATGCAGAAGACATGGGTTCGATCCCTGCTCTGGGAAGATCCACATGCCCCGGAGCAACTAAGCCCGAGCATGATGACTACTAAGCCCAGGTACTGCCCCTAGAGCAGCCCCCACTTGCTGCAGCTAGAGAAAAACCTGCGTGGCAATGAAGACCCAGCACAGCCAAAAATAAATACATAAAATTATTAAATAAATACTTTCTTAGATGACTTGAAATCTGCCACCTTGTCATTTCTATTCACTGGTCCTCGTTTGGCCTGCCAAAACAATACGGAATAAACCTCCCCCCTCACTGGCTAGGCAGCATTTCAAATATGTGCTGGCAGCTACGACAACTTCCCCAGTCTCTGCTCCAAGATCAAAGAGTCTAATTCTCCCCCTGCCTCACCCAGCGGGATTCTGCTGCCTTCTCACACTCTCTGGCTGATCAAAGTTTTTGTTAATAGAGGGTGTCCATCCCAGCGGACAGTGGTTGATCCACCCAGTGATGCTTTTCCAAAACTGTCCCTTGATGTGCCCAGTGGAGATGGGTGTCTTGGGCTGCAGGGCCCTGCTGCTGGCCCTTTCACCCACGTCTTTCTAGTGCATGCAAAGACACTCCCCCACACCTGAGGGCAGCATCTGCCATGGGTTTGGGGGCCCTGTTTGGAGGAGGAGAGGGTCCCAGCCATGCTCACCTGGATCTGCCCGGGGCCAATGTAAAACTTCTTCAGGATGTTGATGAGGAAGTGCTGAACCTCCACCCAGGGGTAGATGCTGTTGGAACCGTCCAGGACAATGACGATGTCCATGTAAGTCTGGCACCCTGGGGAGTGAGGACATGGTCATAGCCACCCCAGGAGCCAGTGTCTGAAAATCTCTGGTTCCCTGTATGATTGTCCAAGGAAGCCCGGTCTGGGAGCCGTCTTCAGGCTGAACATTCATTTGGGCCACGTGAGAGAGGAGCCCAGGAATTCCTGATGCTGCTCCATGGCTCTGAGCTGGCTGTCTAAACACAGCATCAATTAAGCCAGAATGCCTCTGCTCCTCATCAGGAACTGATCACCATCGGGTCCTTGTTTGGGAGACAGCCAACACTGCCCAAATCTGTAGTTCATTATTGTGTATTTTACAGTAATGCACAGGCTGGCATTTACCACTTTCAGCTAGAATGAATGGGCTTCACTTCTTAGGAGGGAGGCATGGTGTAATGGCTAGAAATGTGGAATCTGGCATCAGACTGTTTGACCTCTGGCTTTGACCTTGGGCAAGTTACTTAACAATTTGGCATCAGTTTTCACTTCTGTGAAAGAGGCACAATGATAGTAGAGGATTGCTACGAGGAATTAACAAGGTGATGCTTCACGGGCTGAACTCAAGAATCTTAGCTGATCCTCATGTTATTTTTTTAACCAAACCAGTTTGTTAACATAGTAATGACATCATCAGGTCAAGCTCTTGTGCCTTGATCTCTGCTTTGAGTCTGAAAGTTTCTCTATATTCTTGTAATATGAATACCAAATTAAAATGAATAATGGCAACTGAATGAATAATGAAACCTTGGTACCATAACAAATGGAAAAGGCGTCTTTTAACATCTAAGGAATTGATTTCTGTTTGTGAAAGCTGGGGTTACTCTGAAATAAGATATCATGAATCTGATATGATATATACTAAACTATACCACATTGAAATACTGGGCACCTGCTTATTTTCACTGGAGGATTTTCACACTATTTTCAAATAAATCTACTTTATAGCAATATAGCAGGGGATGGGAGGTGGGGGGCGCTTTGTGAGTCAGCCACTCCAGTAACTCCTGAATCGTGGAGATACAGCATGTTGACAGCAGTGCTCACCAGAAGGCCAGGGTGGTGGGTTTGAGCCCAGGTGCCTGTCTCAGGCTCTGTGTTTGGGAGAGCACTTTAGTGGCTCTGGGTGACTCGGATGCTCAGGGTCGCCGCTGCTTTAGGAGAAGCTGTGTGGATGGCTCTCGTCTCGTCTGCATGTGATGGTCCTACACCTCCAGGGATGGTGCCCGGTAACTTGGTCCTTCTCGAGTGTACTGCAGCCCCACACCTCTGGATCCAGCATGTGCTGGAGTGTTGCGTGGTGCCGGCAGCCGCGAGGACGCAAGACAGAAATGCCTTGATCGGGGGCGGGGGGGTGCGGTTCTAATCTACTGGTAGGGACCAGGTTTCTTTTAAAGCCAGTTTTATTATTAGAATGCATTTATTAGTACTGATCTTTCTTAAGATTTCAAAATTTTTTTCAAGACACCTTGGGAAGAGCCTTGCTTTAGGTCTGCGGTTTTTAAACATGGCTGCACACACTTCTGAATACAAATGCAAATACACGCACCTGGGTCTCCCAGAACCTCCTCCTCACCCCACTGAGCAAGCTCCAAGCAGATCAGATCCCAGGACATTACCCCTTGCCCCCGCCACCCCTGCCAACACCACAGAGGATCTAACTCAACAGGTCTAGGATGAGACCCCAGGTGTGTGTACACACTTGTGTGCTCTTCTGCTGATGTGTGAGAACAGAATCGAAGCCCCTCATCACCCCTAAGAGGACCACTTCCCAGACCCCGTGGGACTGACCCTTCCTCCTCCCTCCTCCATGCACCACCTTCTATCTCTGACTGGGCGCTGTTGTTTGGAGGGAGGCTGCCTTTAGCCAGAGGAGCTGATCCCCTCACCCTCAATAAAGCAGGTAGCAGCTGCTTGGGCAATGGTATTTAGCCCAGAGGAAATAGTGAGGCTCGGAGACATGCCAGAGGCAAGGTCTGCACTTGACGTCCCAGACTTTCCTGGCAGGTGGGGAGAGAGTGGAAGGTTTGTGTTCCCTGAGGCCCCAGGAAAGCTGGGCAGCGCTTCCTCACATCCAGGAACACAGATTAGATGGGACTATTACCAGGAATATTTCTTTTCTCCTTGGCCCTGCACCTCCAGGGCAGCTGCACTGTGTAACATCAGAGGGCACCATTCACACTGTAGTCTAAGTGAGCCACGTCCCCAGATTTGTGCAGTGAGCAGCCTGTACATGGCAACCTGGCCATCTCCTCCTCACTCAGGTTTGCAATGAGCCTCTCTGGCTGTCAGGATGGTCTTCATAACCTTAACCACCCCCACCGTCACTCTGTAGGGGAGGGTGGGCCAGGACTGTGACCCCAGAGGTTACCCAGAGAGCCAGAGCCGGGCGGGGCTAGAGTCCAAGCTCTGCTTTGTAGCCACGGGATGGGGTGGTCAGAGCCCGGGGCCTCGCAGGGACTGCCAGTTGCTTAGCCTGGGTCTATAGATGGGAAGCCACTTACTTTGGAGAGCTGGGGCCACAGTCTTGGAGAACCTGAAGTTGGAGTTGACTCGTGAACACATCCCTGTGGTGTAGTAGGAACTCCCACACTCGTGCGACCAGAGGGGGCTGCAGGCCTGTGGAGCACAGTACGGACCCCGGTCAGTGGGGAGCCTCAGGGAGGGTCTGGGCCCAATAGCCTTTGGCCCAGCCCCACCATCCAAGACACAAGACGCCATCCTTAGGATTTAGAGGGTCTTCTCCAAGTCTAACTGAAATCTCTCTTGCTGTAACATGCACCAGTTCCCTTGATTTCAGGTGGAAGGGAGACTAACTAATCTTAGAATCCACCTTTGTTTTATTTTCCAAGGTCTCCTTCTCCACCCCATCATCAGGGTTGTGACTCTCCTTTCCCTGCCTGTCTACCCCTCCCACCACATAGGAGGCAGGAAAACCTTGTCATCCATGGGAGGGGACCCTTCAAAGGTCTTCCTGAAGAGGTCACCTGAAGGTCATTACCGGGCAAACTTCCAGGAGAGGGTCCCAACAACATGCCCATGGCTCTTTCTTACTAGGGAAAGGAAAAAGTGTGTTTCTGCTCTTTCTATGAAGTTTGCTAACAAAACATTGATGTCAGCCCCTCATTTAAAGACTGAATGATGAGTCCCTCTCAGAGTCATTGAAAAGGAAAGCCCAACTTCTGTCTTCATTTTTGTCTTGCTGCTGGAGAACTCAAGACTAAATTTTATGCTGTTATTTCTTTTGGTTTGGAAGAACAATTGTTCTACTTCCAATCCCTTTATTTAATTACGTTTCTTTTCTAACTCAGATTTTAAAGGTTTTGTTTTATCTGTGTCTTTTGTTGGAGCTTCTGTAAGTTATTTCTGGAAGTGGGTGAGAATGAATAATGGGAGAGTATGTGATGGATAGGAGAAAGCGATGGCAACCCACTCCAGTACTCTTGCCTGGACAATCCCATGGATGGAGGAGCCTGGTAGGCTGCAGTCCATGGGGTCACTACGTGTTGGACACGACTGAACAACTTCACTTTCACTTTTCACTTTCACGCATTGGAGAAGGAAATGGCAACCCACTCCAGTGTTCTTGCCTGGAGAATCCCAGGGATGGGGGAGCCTGGTGGGCTGCCATCTATGGGGTCGCACAGAGTCGGACACAACTGAAGCGACTTAGCAGCAGCAGCAGCAGCAGGTGATGGATAATGGCTGGAGGGATAGAAGAATGATGGATGGATGGATGATGGATAAATGAATGGAGGATGGATGGATGGGTGCATGGATGGACGGTTGATGGATGTGGGAAGGGATGGATGATTAGATGGGAGGATGAGGGGGTAGACTGATAAGCAGACAGGTGGGTGGCTGAATAAATGGATGGATGGATAGATGAATAGAGGGAAGGACATTTGGTTGGGGGATGGACTGATGAGTAAATGGATAAATGGATGAGTGAATGAGTTAACAAAGGTCGGTATTTACAAAGTAGGGTCTTAACCTCCCCTCAGAGGCCCCAGGGGTCGTGTCACACCTTCCCTCTCGGACCATCATTCCAGCTTGTGAAGTCAGTGAAATCAAGTTGATGGGGTATGACAGGAAGCATCAGATGGAGAAGGGTGTCAGATCAAAGCCCCTGACAAGTATGTGTGGACAGGACCAGGGCTCCTGTTGCCCTTGGTTGGGGATGATGAGGGCCGTGGGCTGACCATTTACTGAGGTGCCTCGGGACTTTCCCTGGTAGAGCCACTATGCTCCTGTCAAATCTCTGAGCATCCCAGTCATCTCACTGCCCTTGTGTCTCATTTGTCAACAGAAATGGACTGATGGGTGAGAGCAGAGAGTGATACCAGCTTTCCTATCTTAAAACGAGCGGTGCATTTTATTGGGCTTTTCGTTGTAATTTTTCTCTGAAATCTTCTCTTGCAGCTGTTTCTAGGAACCATCAGTCCCAGCATCACCCACATTCATGGTGGTTTACTTGAACGTGGTGGCAAGGGGTGGGCAGTGTCAATCAATCAGGCCACCTGCACCCGCCCACTGTGAGCAAAGCTTGCATCTGCTTGCCTGGGCGGGTGCAGAGAACTCCCAGCACCTAGTGTTGCTGACTTTCTGTCCCAACAGCATGTTCATATTACTCATTTGTTATCATCACACCCCCAAACAGAATGGAAACTTCAGGAGGGCAGGGAGCTCTGCAGACTGCTGAATCCCCAGTGCCTAGCATCAGGCTCAGTTCATTGTAAGAAATCAAAAAATAGTTTAAATGAGTGAACATCTCTACCACCTCAGCCCAAGTACTCCTTCCTTTTTCTTCCTTGCTAAGACTAGTTTCTTCTTTAAAAACAAAACAGAACCATTCTCCAGGAAATCTCGTCTGATCCTCCATGCCGTTCAGGTGGCCTGCCTCTCTTTATCCTTTCCTGTGTTGTAGAAACTCTGCATTCACTCATTTAAGACTTTCGCTCCAAGTCTTCTCAGGGTATGTGGTGTGTCCTAACTCTTTCATCAATTCTGGAGCAGAGATTCGGCCTCTGCCTTGGACATTGGGCTCCCCAAAGAACAAGATAGCACCCCTCCCCCACCCTATTGGACTGTTAATAATCTTTATCCCTGTTCCTTTATAGCCCCCGCCCCCACCCTATTGGACTGTTAGTAATCTTTATCCCTGTTCCTTTTTAGGCTGTCTGCTCCATGCTCCACCCACCCCCCACCTCCAAAGGGAATGTACACAAAAGGCTCAATCCTTTTTCTTGTCTGAATTGTTCCTCGAAAAAGTTTAGGGTGCAGTAGGCAGAATGGCACAGGCAGGAAGTTGGAGGAGGGGCTGTTCCTGGGGCGCGCAGGGACCGGTAGTCTGGTGGGCAGGCATGTTCAACCACCCCATGTCCCTTGCAGCTCCAAGAAGAGGGCATGTGGGGGCAGGAAGGGCTGGGGATTAGAAAGAGGGCCAGTGGGTGGCTCTTACCAGGAAGCTGTTGTCCTTGGGGTTGGTGGCCAGGCTCAGGCCGAGACGCATGTTGTCCTTCCTCTCGGACACGTTGGATAGGGTGACCCTTCCTGGGGTGGAATGGAGAGGCTCAGCCTGCAGTCCCTCCTGCCCGCCTTCCGCCTAGCATCTGCTGCTGCCACTGGCCGCCAGAGGGGCCCAAGGCAGAGGCAAACAGGGTCCTCTCCCATTCTGCCTGCCTCTCTGGACCCCTCACTCATCTGCAGATCAGTGAGCCCTTCACGGTTTACTAAGGCCTTGCCCAAAGGTCGTCTGATTACTTCCTCTCAACTCGGTGTGAGAAGAGGAATATGAAGCTCAGAGAGGCCAAGCAAGCTGCCCAGAGTCACACAGGAAGCACATGACCAGGCTTTCCATCTCTTAATCCAGAGCTTTCCCTCCTCCAGCCATTTCTGAGTCCCACCCCAAACATACCAGGGCACCCCAATGAGGCTGGCGCCTCCAGCTCCTCTATGCAGTGTCCCTTCCACATCTCTCTTCAAGCCAACCTGCCATCAGCACTGACCAGTCCCCTGTCCAGCTATCTCAGGGCCCAGCCCTCTGCTCAGCTGATAAACTGACACAAGACAACCGATTCTTTCTCACAGGGAACAAACAGCCAACCTAACAAGAGCCTTCTAGAGGTCCAAGGTATTGCCCAAGAATGTCCTTCTGTGGCTGGCCCCCAGAAGAATATTCAGGCGAAGGACTATCAGCTGACCGGGTGGAGGGAGAGGGTCGTGGCAGATTAAAATTACTGAGTCGATTATATTGGGTAAGGTTTTACCAGATCATTCTGTCAGGCCACTGAAGGGAAAGATGTGAGCTTGAATTCCCCTCTGTGTGTGTGTGTGTGTGTGTGTGTGTGTGTGTGTGTGTGTGCAGGCACCTGGGAGGTGGGCAGAGTTTAGGGGAAAGTGAGTTGGGCATTTTGTTAAGCCCCAGCAAGCAGTCCTCATGTGCTGTGAACAGAGCCTAGATGTTTTCTTTGCTTAAGGGGAGGGGTGTGATCTCTAAGAACATTTAGCTCTGCCGGTGATTGGAAGTGTGAAGAGTTGGCCAACCCTCTGGGGCCCAGGCCAGCAGGACCTGGGCCCAGGCACGGGCAGAGCCCAGAGCTTCAGACAGCCAGCAGCAGTGTGGGTGGGGATAGGGCAACTGTGTTTGTTGTTTTACCCCTTGGTTTCCTGCAGTTTGTAGTAAGGTTCCTTTTGAAATCCAGCCCCTCTTGGCTGTGCTACCAGTGCCTGGGATTGTTTTCTGCTTTTTCTGTCCAAACAAACCAGAAAGAAAATCATACTAATAACCCTGGTGCTTTTATGGTGCTTTATCACTTACAAAGTGCCGCCTGCACCCACCCTCCCAGGACCCCGTCCTGATCCTGGGCGGTCCAGGGGCCACCATTTCCATTTTATAGAGAGGAAAGTCAAGGTGTGCAGAGGGGTTTTGTTGTTGTTTAGTTGCTAAGTTGCATCTGACTCTTTGCGACCCCATGGACTGTAGCCCACCAGGCCCCACTGTCCATGGAATTCTTCAGGCAAGAATACTGGAGTGGGTTGCCATTCCCTTCTCGAGGGGATCTTCCCAACCCAGGAATCGAACCCTGAGTGTATCCTGGATTGGCAGGGGAATTCTTTACCACTGAGCTACCAGAGAAGCCCACGCAGGGGGTGGTGACTTCCATTAATATAATGTCAATCATTGGTAAACGAAAGCGCTGGGACCTGAATCCAGGATAGCCCATGTTACACATCCTGAGTCTCCCCACCTGCCTGCAGGGCCGTGGTGGCAGAGGTATGCAGTGAGAAGTCTGGAGAGGAAGCTCCAAGCCCCAGCTGGGTCACTTTCCCCGCTCAGGGACTTAGAGAATTCTGCCCTTCATTTATTTAAGGGGTGCCCCGTCCTCACCCCGCCGCCTCTCTCCCTTCCTTGCCTCAATGACTAAAGTCCTTCGTGAAACTGTGGCCCAGATGCAGATGCCATGGTGGAGAAGACTACCTTGTGTTGGAGTAAGAGACTCAGGTTAGAGTCCAGCTTCTTGAAGCAGTCACTGACTCCCCCTCTGTGACCAAGGGAGACTAACCTCTTTCTCAGTGGCTCTGTGTGAGGGGCTGGGGCACGCGTCCCTCCTCACACAGGGCCCGCCCTCCAGAATCACATTCCCTCCCTGAGCATCCGCCCCTCAGGAAAACCCTGACTTCATCCAGGCTTTGGGAAGAAAGTGCCAGAGGTAAGTAGACTCGGCAACACTGAGGCGTGAATGACTGACATTGACTTCCCCAGAGAGAAAGGACAGAACATTCCTGGCTCAGTGGGGATCGGAGCTTGGAGCTGCCAAAGGAAAACCCAGAACTCAGGTTTCCTTGCTTTGCATTTTCCACTGTGTGGATAAGGATAAACCGGCAGATGGTCCTCCCACCTCCTCATTGGGAGGAAAAAAGCTCCTCAAATGAGGTGCTCCCGGGCTAGTATTTTCCCTTGGCCGCCACACTCTTCGCTGCCCACTGCCTCCCACGTTAAGCCCCAGTTCCAGGGTCTGATGGCTTCATGTCTGCCATTGCCAGTTGAGGCTCCTCCTTCTTTGGAGGGAAATCAGGTCCACACTGGAAACCACAGCAGTAGAGGAAACTATTAAATGATGGATTCATGTGTCTGGTTCCCACCTGGACCAGGGGGTTTTTCTTGGTGGCCCAGACCCTGGGTTTGTGCACATGCCTCCCAACACCTGCCTTGCTCTCTCTGCCTCAGCCACACAGTCCTTCTTTCCATCCTCCAACAGAGCAAGTTCATTTGTTCCACAGGACCTTTGCACTTGCTTCTCCTCTGCCTGGAATGCTCTGGTCCTGCTGGACTGACTCATCATCAGACGTCTGCTCAAAAGTTACCTTCTCAGGGAAGGCTTCTTTGACCACCCCAGCCCAGTACTCTTGCCAAGGAGAACCCGCTTCCTACCTCCTCCCCACCCAGCCTCTCTTATCACAACCCCTGGTTCTTCGCACAATATCTGTCCTCACCTGGGATGGTCCTGCTTTCTAGTTTGTCTGCTCACTCACTTACCATGCCTTCCCAACAGAGCCCTTGGCTCCTTGCTCCTGCTGTATCCCCATTAACTAGCATCATGGTTGGCACGCACTAGGTGCTCATGAGAGGTTGGGAAACATATTAGACCAGAAGTGGATCCTAGGGTCACATATGAGTGAATGTCGGCTCAGAAAGAGCGTGTGGGCTCCCCCTGGACACAGCGAGGAAACTGTACAGCTAGAATGAGACTCCAGCTTGGCCTCTTAGGGAGCCTGTGCTCTCAGGGTGGTGATGACCAGGATTCATGAGCTGCCAGCCCGACTCCTGCCCGCCCTGGACTGTTTCCTCATGAAGCCTGGGCCACGGCTGTGCTGGGGTCTGAACTTCTCACCCACAGTGCTGACATAGATGTGGCCAGCATGACGTTGAGCGCTGTGTGCTGGGACAGCTGGCTGCCCAAGGGATCTGGGGCTTTCTCTTTGATGTAGCCTTTTCATCCATCTGCTTATCTCTTGAAGTTCTGCCATCTCTCCCGCCAGGCCCGGCTCCCCCCACAGCCTCCCCAGAGGGCCCCAGCCCGGTCCTCTAGGATGGAGGCTCCCTTCCTGGAAGAGTGGGAGGCCAAGAGCCCCACCCTGGGGAAGGTCAGTCCTAGAATCATGGCTTATCCCATGTGGGACCTCCGCCCAAGGCCTGGCCACTGTCAGACCTTTAGGACAGTGCAGAACCGCTTTAGAGAAGTGGTGTGTGTGCCTTAGTGAACTGTGTGCACACACAGGGGTGTGGACGCATAGATTGGGAGCCCTTGAGGCTGTGCACAGCCTCTGCCTTGGGCCCCAGGGCTCTGCAGGGAGGAACAGAGTCATCATTTCAGAAAAGTAGTGCTGCGTAGTTAAAGGGTAAAGGGTGGCTGCAGATTGCCCGGGTCATAGTCCTGAACTTGCTGCTTATTAGCTGACCCCAGGCAGGTCCCCTCACTTCCACCGGCTGTCATTGATGATTACATCTCATACGGTTGTTGTTGGGATTTAATGAGTCAAAAATACCCAAAAATGCTTAAACCAGTGCCTGGCATTAGGTGAACATATATTGGGTTGGCCAAAAAGTTTGCTTGGGCTTTTCTGTAAGATGTTACAGAAAAATTCAAACAAACTTTTTGGAAGACATATGAATGTTGGCCATTATTGTTATTTCAAAGTCCGAAAGAAAAAAAAAGATAGGAGATGTTCCTGTTCCCCTGAGTTGAGGGGCCATGGATGGGCAGAAAGAGCCATGGCCTGGGACACTGAAGACCTGGGTGTGCATCCTGGTCGGCTTCTGACAAGCTGTGTGACTGTGAGAAAGTTGCTTTCTCTCTCTGGCCTCAGCTTCCTCATCTGTAAAATGGGGGCAGCAATACCAGCTGTGTCAGCTCCTAGGGCAGCCACGAGAAAGCAGTGTGACTGGGGGCAGGGATGTGCTTCAGTGCCCGCCCCGCTGTGGACAATGGCTGGCCTTCTTGCAGACAGCCCACATTACCCAGGTTGAGCTTGGTGCAGTTCCCTTCGGTCACTGGACACTTGTACACGTCTCCTGTCTTCTGGTGGCCATTGGTTTCCAGTGGGGCGCCAACAACCAACCTGGGAAGGAAAAGAAGACAGGTGAAGATGCTAGGGGAGGTCTTCCTTCCCGGCAAAGGATGGAATCTGCAGGGCCGTGTTGAGGGGAGGTTGGGGTAGGAAGGGTGGGAGGGAATCCTGGAGGGGTAGCCCCTGCAGGCCTTCATCAGACTCAGATCTTCGTCTCCCTGGGAGAGGGATGCTCTGGCCTGTCCAGGCCTGGCCAGGAGACACAGAGATGAAGACCACATGGGCCCAGCAGCGAATGGGATGGAAGCTGTCTCGGCAAGGAGAGTGCAGGGCAGACATCCTGGAGGAGGTGTGCTTGAGCTGGATCTTAATGGGTGAATAGGAATTTACCAGATGGTAGGAGGGTGGTAATAAGGATCATTCAGACAGAGGAATGATGATTTGGGATCTTGGCCATCTGCCATTGTCTCTTGGGGGCCTCATTCTTCATCTCATGTGACAGGCTTTCAGCCGGGGACCCAGGGGCTGGGGTACAATGTACAGTGTTCATGGCTGTTCCCTGAGGTACCACGTCTTTGCTTGGGGCTTGTGGGGGAGAGGCAGCCAGATGGGCTGAAGAGTGGCCAGGGGTGGCCACCCAACTGGCCCTTGAGCCTCTGTCTTTGTGACCTCATTCGCGGAAAGGCTTTTTGCAACTGTAGTTAAAGATCTCAAGAGGAGGTCATCTTGAACTACCCAGGAGGGCCCTCGATTCAGTGATGTGTCCTTACAGGAGACACACAGAGGAGAGACCCTGGGAGAAGAGGAAGCCATGTGAAATGGAGACAGTGCCAGGAGTGAAGCTGCCACCAGCCAAAGGATGCCTGGGGCCACCAGAAGCTGGAATAAGTAAGGACAATTTCTCCTAGACCCTTTACGGGGAGCAGAGCCCGCTGACACCCTGTGAGAGAGTAAACTTCTGTTTGGGGAAGCCATATACTTTGTGCCGACTTGTGATGCACCCCCTGGAAATTAATGCATGTTGCTCTCATGCACATGTATTTCCAGAGGAAGAGCAGCTACTTCCCCCTGACCTGGCCAAGCCCTGGCAGTGCCACCATCCCTCGAGTCCAGGGAGAATTCCACTGCAGTCTGGATGGCCCCGGCCCTTCCCTTAGAGCACCCCCAAAGCCCCCTCTATCCCTCATCCCTGGCCCACCAGCAGGCAGCATCTTTGGACATGGCCCAGAGGGGCCCACCAGCAGGCAGGCAGAGCCCTAGTGCAGACAGGAAGCAAAATCCTTAAAGCGGGCACTCTTTCCCTTCAGCACCACCTGCCTCTGGCATGTCTGGACCCCTTTAGGCTTTGGGTGCCAGCCCCTCTCTCAGCCACCACCTGCCTGCTGGCTCGGGTCCTGGTGCTGACAGTGACCCAGAAGCTCCCAGGCACAGCTGTGCTGTCCTGGCAGGAGATGCCGTGGCTCACACATCCCTGGCGTCTTCCAGACCCCGAGGGCCACAGAGGGCCACACATGACGCATCGGGAGTGAAGAGACCTTTCTGGAGCCCTGCTCTCCCAGCAGCTTCCCACCCCTGGCAATGTGAGCCAAAGAAGCAGCAACTGCTCATTTTCTGGCTTAAGATTGTTGAGAGGGATGGACATGGAGGTTCAGGTGACACAAGACTTACGTGGCTTCTTATAGTCAGTTATCGCCCTGCCCGCCTCTCATCCGCCACTCTGAAGAGAGAACTAAGGTCCAAAGTAGGAGTTAACAGAGCTCTGTTTGAAATTAAGAGTCTATGAAATATGAGCTGAGGTTTTCCCCTGGGGACCAGATAATGACGGATTCTAAATATATCCACTTATTAAGCATGACTATTTTTGATTGGCAGGAGTTAATTGGACTCATAAAATCTACTTGTCTAGACGACGTGATACTTGGCCACTTAATTCTGCACGTGACTGTATGGTCAAGGCTGCTGCATTTTTTTTCCAGCCAAAGAGACGGAGAGGTCAATAAACAAAGTTTCAAAGTTTGGGCTCCAAGCTTGCTTTTCTGGCTGCTCCCATTTTCAAGGTCAACCTGGTCTGTGACCAAGTGTCCCAGAGGGATGTTCCCTCTGGGAACATGCTTTTCTGGAAAGCATGCCTTCGAGGAATACAATCAAGCAGAGCAGGTTGTAGATTAGAAAAAACAAAACCTGGCCATCTTCTAGAAAAGCAGTCCCTGTCCTTCTTGAGAAGGCGGACTCCTCACAGCTCTCCCCATTTTACAAAGTGGAATGCTAAAGCCCCACGGACAGCTTGGTGGGCCCCCACTACAGGGCAAGATCTTTGGGCTGAGATTCTAGGGGTTGCTGTATGGCCTGGAGAAGTTCACTGACTTTGGTTTTCTTGGCTGTGAAATGTGTTAACAATTCCAGCACTGCTTACCTCCCAGGATCACTGTGGGGACTCACAGATGCCACACGGCATCGATGAACAGGAGTGGGTATAACTAGTAACCTCCACATGAAATCTGGAGCCTTCCTAGAAGTCATCTGTCTTGGAAATGGCCAACATGCAACTATCTTGGTAAATACACCAAGTCATCGTGACCCCAAATTTGCCTGAAGATGGACTCTGTCCTTTTCAAAGAACAAGGGCCACCCCCTACCTCCCAGCCCCATTCTCCCAAACATGATTCCTCTGGGGCCCTTGGCACTGCATGATGCAGCAGGACAGGGCTTACTGTCCTCATAGTACAGATGCAGAAACTGAGGCCCAGAGAGGTGAGCTGACGCAGGTCCCATGATCTGTTAATGACAAAGCTGGGACTAGTTCCGAGGCAGTTTTCTCTGTGTTGCCCCAAATATTTCTTTGTCATGAAGGAGGGGGGGCCTGGGTCAGCCCTCTTTGCCATTCTTGAGTCTCGGCATTACGTGTGCCCATCAGGCTTGAGGTTTTGAGAATATGATTCAGTCTCACTGGCGGGATAACTGGCGAAGCGCAGGGGAAATGTTTGCGTCACCCCCAAGACCAGCCAAATTGCTCCTGGGGTCTGGCACCCCTGCCGCTCCGGCAGCCTCAGCCTTATATAGCCATCTGTAGCCTCAAGGCCTGTTGCGCTTCCCAGGGGCTGGACACCCTATACCCTCTGGCGTGGGCACCAGATGGCAAACCCCAAAGGTCGTGGCAAGCATCAGGCCCTTTCCATGGGCCACATAGCGTGACTCACGGGCTGTGGGCTCCCAGCCTTCCTCCCATGGAGGCGGGGAGATGGGCTGCTCAGAGGGGAGGATTGGAGGCTGGCTTCGGTCACAGACCTGGAGGACCCCTCCCTGGGGGTGGCTTTCTTTTTATTCCTTATTCTTTTCTGGTTGCGCTGGTCTTCCTCGAGGTGCAGTACACCGGCTCTTTGTTGCTGCATGTGGTCTTTCCTCTAGGTGCTGCGTCCTACCCGCCGCCCCCGACCCACCGCCAGCTTCTCACTGCGGTGACTTTTCTAGTTGCAGAGCATGACTGCGAGGGCTTCAGTAGTTACAACTGCATGCTCAGTCATTGTGGTGCCCAGTCTTAGTTGCCCCATGGCGTGTAGGATCTTAGTTCTTGGACTAGGGATCGAACCTGTGTCCCCTACATTGGCAGGCAGATTCTTAACCACAGGGCTGCCAGGGGAGTCTCTGGTGTTGCTTTCTAAGCAGGGTCTTGCCAAGGGAGGGGCTTACTATGGGGATGGCCACCTGAGGAAGGCAGGATGCAGCCTTGCTGCATGCCAGGCCCCTGGGATCCCAGCAGGACATGGCCTAGGAGAAGGGGCCCCTGGATCCCTACCTCACGCCCTCGCCAACAAAGCCTGATGGAGACCTCAGCCCTGGTTCCATCCTTCAAGGCAATTTAATCTCTGAACCTTTTACACGGACATGGGTTTGAGGGAACTCTGGGAGTTGGTGATGGACAGGGAGGCCCGGCCTGCTTCAGTCCATGGCGTCGCAAAGAGCTGGACATGACTGAGCAACTGAACTGACTGAACTGACAGGGGAAGAAAGGTAACACGGACCCCCAGGGCGTGTAAATTTACATGTCAATTACACCAGTGCACAGCTGTCAATCTGTGTACTGAACATCAGTAATCCTATTTTTTCCAGATAAAAGATAAACCTAAATAGAACTAAATAAAAATAGTCATTTTATCTCTAGGCTCCAGTATGCTGTCCTGTGCATCCCCTGTGGGGTGCAGACCCCACCTGGAGACCATCCCTTTAAGACCCAGCACAAAGTCCCATCTGCTCCAGGAGACCCTCACTGGTTACCCCAGGCTTTCCCACATAAACCAGCCTGAAATGCCTGCTGCCGGCTGTGGCCAGTGTTTTAGCATCACAATTCCTTGGGCCCCATCGCCCTCATCTGCCCTAGCAGACCACCCTGCTAGGCTGGTCTTGAAGCCCAGGGTGAAAGGTCCCAGGGACCGATCTGACCTTTTGTCTGACAGTCTACAGCAGCAGCGATTTCGAGAGTTTTTGGTTTTGCCTCAGGCCTAAGAGGGGACTTCCCTGGTGGCTCAGTGATAAACAATTTGCCTGCCAATACAGAAGATGTCGGTTTAATCCTTGGGTTGGGAAGATCCCCTGGAGAAGGAAATGGCAACCCACCCCAGTATTCTTGCCTGGGAAATCCCATGGACAGAGGAGCCTGGGGCGCCACGGTCCATGGAGTTGTAAAAGTGTCAGACTAAACAACAACAGGCCTAAGAGGAGTCTCCAGATGCGGTGCCTGGGAAAAAGGCTGCTGAGAAATTGAATGCTTTCTCGCACAGAGGTTCAATGACGTGACCCAGGTCCCATTTAAAGTCAATATTGCTTACTTCCCTAGTTTTCCATTTCCATTTTCCCAACAGTCCTCATTTCTATTTGTGGATCCAGGAAAGCTGGCTCCATTTCTGGTTGTAGGGACTGAGCAGATCCTGCAGGCCAGGCCAGTGTTATCCTTGGACTAAAGTGGTTGCGTCATGGCAGGTCAGTGATGTAACTCACCCAGTCTCAGTATCTCCTCTTAGGCCTTAGGGACCAAAGTAGTCCCTGTTCTCTGGATGACATGGTGTACAGATGCAGAACTGGAACTGCTAGCAGCCACCTTACTGATGCGGGGCATGAGCTGACATATTGAGAGAGGAAGGACTGAGAGAAGCATCAAGAGAAAGAGCTGAAATTCCATTGATACTGTGAACCCCTGCATCAAACTGTACCTGAAGCATGCTGCTGCTGGATTCTTCAGATATATAAGCAATAACTACTTTTTACTACATAAGTCTAAATTAAGTTTTTAGGTATTTATAACTGAAAGTATCCTAAGTAGAGTATAAGGCAAAAAACAAAAACAATAACAAAAACGCAAACCCAAACCCAAAGCACATAGTTAAAATTACCCTTAGAAATTCCATATACTACTATGCTAAAAGAGGAACACAGCATCCAGGATCAGTGAGAGAGGAGCAGATTCACATCCCCCAGCTCATGCTTCATCTGGGGCATATACTTAATGTGTGAGTGGTGGGCAGACTTGCCGACACCATGTATATTATTTCTCCTGGTTGTTTAACTGAATGCATAAACTGCCCTCAGTTTCAGCCTTGTGGAAACAGAAATCCTTTTGTTCTGCGTGCATCCCACTTACAACAAGCCCCTTGGACAGGAAGCCCTGTAGCCCAGATGTTCTGGTTACCTGGTAACTGGTCTTGTAGACCATCAGAGTTGGGAGGAAATGTGGAGGTTCCTTGGGCTAAGTTTGTCATGTCCCACTGAGGCATCGGAAGTGTATGTCTGACGACTCAGAGGAGATGGTGGCAGAGCAGGGTGGGTGCAGGGTGTCCTGACTCCCAGGACAGTGTTCCCCACTCCAAGCCTTGGAGGGTGGAAGAGGCTGAGAGTCTAGGCTCAGCTTGGCCTTTACTGGCTGTGTCTGGGGAGGCAGTTGTGAGCAGTTTAGCTCCCCAGTAGATGGGACCAGCAGAAACCATGGGAACAAAAAGGCCACCAGCTGTTGGGGAAGGAAAAAGGACATCTTTAAAGAATGGGCTTGCTCCTGGAGGAGGTCCTAAGTCAGGCTGGTCAGCCTGGACTTGCTTGTAGAGGCAAGATGTGGGCTTCATCCCCTCTCTGGTCAGCTTCTTTGCCCCTCACTGTGAGACCTGGATTTCACATCCCAGAAAGTCCAATTATCATCAACCATTTACTTTAATGAATCATTTAAAATTTTTAAAATTTATTTTTAATTGAAGGATAATTGATGCAATTAAATCGTATTTGATTTTGATCACCAGAACAGTTTTGGGGCTGAAAGGACAGACTGTATCTGAGGCTCAGAAGGTGGATGTGACAGGCCTGTGGGGAGACACTGGTCAGTTTCAGAGTTGGGACTGCAAGTCTGGTGCTCCGTCCATCATCATGAAGGAGGGGCAAGTTCAGCAAACCCAGCTCTGGGCGCGGGGCAGCACCTAGCATGTGGAGAGGGCTGCCCTCCCCTACCCAAGCCAGCTGGGCCTGCCCCCCAGGAGACGCTGCCCTTCCTCACCTGTTCCTCTCTCCAGCACCCCTCCTCCACTCAAACCCACTCCAGGCCCTCTGCTCCATTTCTCGCTGGCTTCATTTCCTTCACTGAAATCAGATCGAGGCATCAGGGAGGGGCTCCCACTTGAGGAGCAGAGAGCTTAAGGGAACAAAGAGAGACTATTCCTCTAGCAAGCTGTTTCTCTCGCTCTCTCTCCATGGAAAATGTAACCTCCTCCAGCCAGCTGAGTATGGGGGCTAATGTGTTCAAGATGGGGCGGGGGAAGCGCTAAGCACAGCAAACTCTGGCCTGGCTGGGGGTGGGGTGTGAAGGGAGAGCTCTCCCCACCCCCAGGGCCTGCCGAGGGGAGCTGGGCCGGTTGGAGGGGCTTGTGGTTCACTGTGGCCTAGGTGCCTGGTAGGCCTGGACTCCTGGAGGCCAGGAGAACGAGAACCCCTCTGTCTGCCAGCACATTTCTTACTCCCTTCCTCCATAAACCCCTCCTCAGACATGAGGATCCACTGGGTGTATTTTAAACAACCATGTACACTGTGATGGTTCAGTTTTCATGTGTCAACCTGACTGGTCCAAGGTGGTGCCCAGATATTTGGTCAAACAGTATTCTGGGTGTGTCTGTGAGGGTGCTTTTGGTGAGATTACTAGTTAAATCTGTACACTGAGTAAAGCAGATTGTCCTCCCCAATATGGGTGGGCCTTGTCTAATCAGTCGAAGGCCCGAATAGGACAAAAAGGCTGACCCTCCCCTGAATGAGAGAGAATCCATCCTGACTGACTGCCTCTGAGCTGAGATACTGACTTTTTCTTGCCTTGGACTCAAATGGAAATGCTGGCTCTTCCTAGGTCTCCAGCTTGTTGGCTTTCACACTGGAACTACACTATCAGCTCTCCTGGGTCTTCAATCTGCTGAGTCACACTGCAGATGTGGGGAACTGCCAGCCTCCATAACCTTATGAGCCAACTCCTTATAATCTCTCTCTCCCTTTCTCTACCTATCTATTCTGTTTCTCTGAGGAGCCCTGACTAATAGAGTTACACAGTGCGTATACATTCTAAGGCCTTTATGATATTATTTCCTGTGGCTGATGACCCACACCCTCATTCATCCACTGACTCTTACGCACTTACTGAACTCCTGTGAATGGGCAAGCGCTGAGGGTGGGGCGGGGAACACGCGGTCTCTGCCTTCCGGAGGCCTCCAGCCTAGCAGAGCAGGCGGGCAGAACAACAGGCCATTAAAGCACAGCAGTGGTTCTCAAGATGGTCCCTAGCCCAGCCGCACCTGCCTCCCCAGGAGCTTGTTAGAAACGCATCATCTTGGGCCCTACCTGAGACCAGCAAGGAAGAGAATAGAAACTGTAGGTGGGTTCCAGCATCTGTGTGTTAACAAGCCCTCCAGGTTTGAGAAGCACCACGTAGGGGAACAGAAGCATGACCACCACAGCCCTTGCTGGCTCCAAGCCCCACATCCATTCTAGTGAAATCCATCCTCTTCACCAGGTCTCCCGAGGCGCTGTATTTCTCACTGTGGCCCACCAGTCTCTCCCCACCTTTACCACGGCTGCTATGAACGCTGTGCACAGAGGGGTCATCATTTAGGACTCAGTTCCAATGTCACTTTCCCAAAGATGCTTTTCCTGATTACCTGTCACTCCCACCTCCCCACCTTGCCTTCTCTTTCTCATAGCACTCTGCACTCTCAGATGCTGTCTTCTGATCATCTTTATCTCTCAGTAGGATTTGAACTGCTAGGGAGCTAGGACCTTGTCGGTCAGGTTGGCAGCTCTAAACACTCCAGCTCCAGACAGTGCCCAACACCGATTAGGTCCTCCAAATATAGTTGTTGAACAAATGCTAAATGCCTGGCTTAGTGGCACCACTGTAATCCGATAGCCTGCAACTGGGACCACTGACAGCAGGCCTTCTTTTGTCTGCCAACACCTGTTGACTCAGCTGGGAGAAGAGAACCAGCTCTAGGGGGGGAACCACAGACTGCACATCCTGGTCTGAGACAAGGCTGTTAACTGCCTTGGGCCTCAGTGTTCCCATCTACTGAATGGGACTGAGCCACTGCCCAGGCTACTGATTACCCAGGGCTTCAAGGGTGGGGGGGCCCCAGGCCTTGCTGGTCATCAGAATCACCTGGGGAGTTACAAATGCAGAATCCTGAGCACAATGTCCAGAAGACTCTAATTCAGTCAGTTGGGGCCTGGGACCTGGAAATCTAATTTTAGAAGCTCCCAGACATGCAGGCAGGATGGGAAGTCCTTGTATGAAAGACCCACTGAAGAAGCAGAGAGGAGGCCCTCTGGACAAGTGAAAAAACATATGTCTGAGGAATTTTTGCTACATTATGGGGATCACGACCACAACAACCTCCTTGACCATCCAGGAATGATCCAGGATTTTTGGATTTTTTAAAAAATCCAAAAAATCCAAAAAAGTTTGGATTTTTAAAAAAATTTTGTTTCTTTTGGTCATAAGGAAACATATAGAATTATCTGCTTTAATTGATGCAAAAAAGTATGACACAAAAACTATTAAGAATTTAGATTATAAAAATAATACATGCTTATATAACATTCACAGCACAGAACTGTGGAAAGTATAACGTGCAAGACCATTCACTTCCCTTCTCAACCCAGCCCTCTATAGATGAAATTACTATTAGCAGCAGGGATGCAGAAAAACTTCTGGCATTTATGTAGGAAATTGAAAAAATGAAATCACTCTACACACATGGTTCTGCAGTGTGCTGTTTCACTTAATTATTTTATACTTTTCATGGCAGTATATATCAACGCCACACTTAGACCTGGTCACCCCTGCCGAGGTCCTGCACTGACCCTTCTCACCCCTTTCTATGGGGTGAGGAGTCCTGGGGGTCAAGGGGAGAGGAATCCAGAGCCCACATCCCCCCACTCTGGGTCATTGGGACACCAGAATTGCCAGCTCCAACAGCTCAGGACAGGTTTCTTCCCTGGATCTGCCTTTCTGATGGTGGACCACACCACCACTTGCTAGGGGTGTGGACTGCTGCTGCTGCTGCTAAGTCGCTTCAGTCGTGTCCGACTCTGTGCAACCCCATAGACGGCAGCCCACCAGGCTCCCCCGTCCCTGGGGTTCTCCAGGCAAGAACACTGGAGTGGGTTGCCATGTCCTTCTCCAGTGCATCAAAGTGAAAAGTGAAAGTGAAGTCGCTCAGTCATGTCCGACTCTTAGCGACCCCATGGACTGCAGCCTACCAGGCCCCTCCGGCCATGGGATTGTCCAGGCAAGAGTACTGGAGTGGGGTGCCATTGCCTTCTCCGGACGTGTGGACAGAGCTTGGATATATATATAGGGTGGGGTGTCCACACGTGTGAGATCCCTTTAACACCAAGAGGGAACTATAGGTGGGATGAAAAGATGATGGGCCATGGGCCAGAGGCCCCATTTGTTTTTTCAACCCAGGACCCTCACTGTTAGGGGCGGTGCTGGTATAGATGGATAGAATAACTCTGTCTCATCCTTTATACTGGTTAGTAGTGTAATAGTAGTAGTGTTATTTGTTCAGTCATGTCTGACTGTTTGTGACTCCAAGGACTATAACCCACGAAGCTCCTCTGTCCATGGAATTCTCCAGGCAAAAATACTGGAGTGTGTTGCCATCACCTTCTCCAGGAGATCTTTCTGACGCAGGATCACACCTGGGTCTCTTGCACTGCAGGCAGAGTCTTTACCATTCTCCTATTGATGAATATTGAAGTTTCATCCCTTTTCCTATTGAAAACTGTTAAGGTGCTTAAACATTTTCTCCTGGGACTTCCCTGGTGATCCAGTGGTTAAGAATCTGCCTGCCAATGTAGGGGACGTGGGTTGGGCCCTGGCCAGGGAAGATTCCACATTCCTTGGGGCAACTAAGCCTGTGTGCTACAAATACTGAGCCTGTGCTCTAGAGCCCATGCTCTGCAACAAGAGAAGCCACCCCAGTGAGAAGTCCATGCACCGCAACCAAGAGTAGTCTCAGCGCACTGCAACTAGAGGAAGCCCACGCACAGCAATGAAGACCCAGCGCAGGCAAAAATAAACAAATAAAAATACAGAAAACTTTCCCCATCATACAAGGTCTTTATCAGTACTGATGAACAGAGGGCCCTCAGTGCCCAGTGGGGATGCACAGCAATGCCCGGAGTGGGTAGAGAGCGCTTGCCTGTCACTCTGCAGGCTGGCCCTGGAGCCTCCCTGTCATCTTGGACACAGAGCCCGCGGACAGGCATCCTCACAGCTGTTGATCTCGCAAGCTTGACGCTCTGCTTTGTTCCTGGGAATTTCTGGGTCTTCCTCAGCTTACCGCCAAACAGCATTTTTTCCTAATGTGCAGAAGAACTTCGAACAGAAGACTGAAGGGGAGGGGAGGTGACGGCAAAGCACACTTTCAACCCATTTGAAGGGAAAATGAGGGCCTGACCCACTGACTGTGAAGAAGAGAATGGCCAGCTTGTGCCGTCGAGCTGGATGCCCCTTGCCTCCTCATGTCCTGATGCCAAGTCTCACAGGGCTGCTGGTCCTTTTATCACCACACTTGGCATTCTCATTCCTGCCTCTGTGTGCAGTCCCTTCATCACAAACCATTGAATTGACTCTCTTTTATTGACTCATTAGTGCCTCTTCCTCCAGGAAGCCCTCCTTGATCTCTCAGCTAAAAGTTCTCTCTCAGTTCTCATGATGCTTTGTACCCTTCTTGTCTATTTCCCCCCCCCCTTTAGATAATTTGCCCCTAGTTAGCAGAGGCAACTTTAAATGTCCCCCTTGGTGCAGCTCAAAGTACTTTGAACACAGTCAAGTCTCAGTAACTGTTGAGTGACTAACAGATGGACAGATGCAGGCAGCTGCTCATTTTGCAAAGACAAGCTGAATCTTCATTCTGCTTCTTGGAATGTAGCTGGGAGCAGAGCTGTGTTGAGCTCTTCTGGGTACCATCTGCAGATGGACCACCAGTGTTGGGATGCCCTTGGCCCAGTTCCCCAGGAAAGCATCTGTGGTCTGATGTTCGCCCCCATCCCCTGCCAGAAAGGCTGCATCCACAGTGTAAAAATCCCCCTTTCTCTTTTCAAAATGTCTGATAAACCTTGCTTGATTTTCCAAGGCATGCTGAGTCTTTCCCATCTCCCCCATCACCCAGGTTTATCACAACTCTTTCCTCTGAAAATGAAACATAAACACAGTGATAGCGTGGGCGGATGTTTCTCAGTGGAATGTACACATTTAACTTCTTGGTATGCACTGGTCTGATGGTTCCTTGGTAGTACCTGGCGGTTGCAAGGAAAGAGGCTTTGGAATTGGGGTGTGGCATGCATCCTTTAGCTCATAATTAGGATAGTGATACTCTCTATGTGACCAGTGAACTCACTGAACAGCTCATTTCATCCTGCCCACGGCTAGGGGAGGCAGCTGGACAAGGAGGGGCGGTCCCATCAGACGAGAGAAGGAAGCAGGGCCCAGAGAATGTTCAGGTCCTCTGAGTAGAGGCTGAGACACAACCGGGACACAATATTCTGATTGTGTCCACAGCTCTTTCCACTAGTCATGTGGACTCAGGTGAGGTAGAAAAGAGGAGAGGGCCTGGAGGCAAAAGGACAGATACTATTTTTTGGTCATGGGCCTGTTGACCTGTCTAGGGAGAGCTCTGATCTATTCCCAGATGGGCTTAAGTGACCCGGGGTGATCCACTTGCTCGCTCAGGGCCTCAGTTTCCTCATCTGTAAAAGGACAGGCTTGGACAAGTTCAGTCTGAAGAAATAGTTGAGAACTGGCTGTGTGCCAGACGCTGCGGATTGAGGCAGAGTTCATACATTTACGTCTGGTGGGGCTCAGAGGCCAAACCTGATGACCTCGGGGTGGAGGACAGCACTGTGTGTGTGGGAGCAGGTGGGTGAGGCACAGTCCAAGGGCCCTTGCTCAGCCTTCTGGGAAGGCTTCCTGGAGCAGGCAGCTCTTGGATGGAGGCTTGCAGGTGGAGAGAAGTCACTCGGTGAAGAAGGGGCAGGGGCTTCCTTCAGAGAGGACAGACAGCTGGGTCCTGATTGTGCCAGCGCTTAGCTGCATTATCTAACATGCTTTCCGGGGGGAAGGCTGGGCCTGGGAGGGACCCAGAGGGACAGACAAGTTCCCGTCTTCACAGAGCTTGTGGTGAAGTCATCCTCAACCCAGGCTCGCATCGTTCATCCCTCATCTTTCTCGCCACCCACCCACACCTCCCTGACATTCCAAATCTGCTCTTATCTCCCTTCACTCGCCCAGAGAACTCTATCTAAAGTGGCATGAAGTGTAGACAGATAGATGCCCACATGTTTGAGAACATTGCATCATCCCCCTGCATCAGGTAACCCCCACCTGCTTTCTGGTCTCTGTATTCTCGCTACTGGATTCAGGTAGTGAGGGTCACTGTCTGCATAAGCCTGGAAAGGAGCTAGCCTCAGAATCCATGAGAACTCACAGACTCTTAAAAAAGGATTCAGTGGTTCAGAACCTGTTTGGGCATTAGCCTTGCCTGGGCATTCCTACTTCTAGAGAGTCTGATTTTTGTTAAGTCTTGGGTTGGGTTGAGGAATCTGTTTTCTTTTTTAAACTTTCACAGGCAATTCTGTTCTGCCAGCCTTGGGAAGCCCTAGATTATATTATCAGGTGATTATCAGGCTTTGAAAGAATGGAACTGGGGGTGGCGTGCCCCAGTAGGAAAGAGTTGATAAAACTGGGTCATGTGTTCATCTACTTTCAAAGCACTTTATATGAACAGATAAACAAATGAATGCACCAAAGAATGAATGATCAGGGGGAGGGCTGTGTCAGAAATTGTGCTAGGCACTTCCTCTGACATTAATTTGGTTAATCTTCGCCACAGCCTTGTGAAAGAGAGAAGCAGCCCCATGTTGAAATCATGGAAACTGCAGCCCAGAGAAGCTAAGTCACTCACCCAGGTCACCCAGCTGGCTAAGGGGCAGCTCCTTGGCCTCTCTCTCCTGCCTGGTCCTCTCCCCATCTCTGGGGGATGGGTGGGGTGTAGGAGAGCAGAGAACACAGAAGCCAGTCTGTGTTCCATTAGGGAGCCCCTGGCTGCCTGGGGGAATCACTGGCTCTGCAAAATCCTTCGAAGTACTTTCTTCCATCTGGTTAAAGCTCAGATTGCTTTCCCTCCTCCTCCTTCCGGGCTGTGAGTAATGGCTACCCTGACAGCATTCCTCTTATTTTGAGAAGCCGAGAAGAAACAAAGGCCGCGGACTCACTTGAGCCACAGGAGGGATAAGCCTGTCTTGACATTTTTGGAAACGTCATCCTCCTTGGGTTACAAAATCCTTGGCTCAGCAGCTGGGGAGAGGCAGGGGGACAGCTCAGAGAGGGGCTGCTGTCGCAGGAAAGCCATTCTGGGGAGTGGGAAGGCAGCGGGGGTGGGGGGTCAAGCTCTGCTCTCTGCCTGACTTCGCTTCTGCTGGGCCCCTCCAAGGTTTCCAGGGGAAAGAAAAAGACAGAAGATGCCGACCTCTCCCTTGGGGGTGACCATTTTCCCCAGATTCTTTATAACAAGAACATCCAGCTTTGGGCTTCCTTGAGATCTAGGAACCAGTTCTAGAACCATTCTCTTCTCCTCCTGTTGGTCTGTGCCAAGCACCAGAGATGCAGACAAGTAAAAGGTAAGCCCTGCCCTTGGGGGCTTGTAGCCCCCTTTCTCTCTTTATTCTCTTAGCTCTTCACTCTCCATCCCATCTTCTCTTTTCTTCCTTATACTCCATTTCATTTTCCATTTCTCTTAACTGTTTTTTTCTATTGAGTTGGCCAAGAAGTTGATTTGGATTTGTCCAAGTGGGGGAAAACCCACACAAAACTTTCTGGCCAACCCAATATATTCTCCCTCTCTTTGTCTCTCTGCATCATTGGCTCAGGATGATTCCTCACAGCTAAAATAGGAAGAGATACTTTGAGAGAGAAAGTGGGATGGATTTATGAACTCCACAGAGAATGACAGGAACCTTGTCAAGAAGGTCTTATACCAATAGGAAGCTTTTGCCATTGGCTGTGTGTCTGAGTGTTGCTGCCGTGTAGAAAGCAAGTTGTTGAAAGAAAAGAATAAACATCTGCAAGAGTTTGAAGTCCTGAAGAGCCCTTGATTCTTCATGAAATAGTCAGGGAAAGTTAGAAGAAGGTATTCTATCCATGCCTGGAGAAAACAAGGGTTAGGTTAGTGATAGATCACAGCGAAGATTAGTGAGAAAAAAGCTCATAGAGCATGTTGATTTGTTTTTCTAATTGCATATAACTTTAAATCATGTTTACTCCACTTTGTGGTTTTCAGTAAGGAATTTAGTGTCTCACATTTTATAGCTTAGCCAAATAGAAGCAGATGTGGGCCTTAGTGGCATCCAAGGGAAACAGATGATTAGAGAGGAGGCCTTGCTCCCCCTGGTGTCGGCTAAGGTGAATGCAGATAAAGTGCCAAGGAGTGATGGAATACCAGTCACGAAAATTCAAGCTTATAAATTATAGAAAGCCATTCTCAAGATGGAGTGAATCTCAACATTAGCGTCTCTTCAGTGCAAGGGAGGGGCACCCCTTTCCTTTCCTGCGCTGGATTTAGGAAGGACTTTAGAGTCACAAAACGGACAGCACTGGCGTCAGAGAAGGGAGGGGGGTGCGAGAGCCCACAGGCTGCTGGTGGGGGCAGGGGTGGGGGATGGAGGCTGCAAAAGATGCTGAGCTGGCAAATCCCTCTGGCTTCCCTGAACTGCCCAAATTAGATTTATTTTCTTTCTTAGAGGTTAGAAACCGGGAGACTTTCCTTTCAATGTTTCCACTATTGAGATTGTGCCTCTCACCCCCAGAGCACGTAGAAGTTGGCTCCCTGCCCCGCCAGGATCAGCACGATGGTCATTCTATGGCCCTGAGGACCGGCCTTGGCTCTGACTCTGGCTGACTAGGCTGTGAATGTGTCAGAGGTGACCTAGGCTCTTGCTGACATACTCTTCAAGCCTCTAACTTCCCTGTGTTGTTTCGGTTGTTTTTTTTTTTTTAAGAAAGAGTTAGAAAGCTAACATAGAAGAGAAAAATCTGGAGATGCAGGACCACTTGCAGGCTGCATCTTACAGGTTCGCTGCGTTCTGGGGCTGACAGGCTTTTCTTGGCCGCTCTCAATGCTGCTTTGTATTTCTGAGCCCTTGAAGGAGCCCACAGCTCCGTGAGGATAAACGTCTGTATAACCGTCCAGCCCTCTGTGGCTCACTCTCTGCTTGTCCATGTGCTGCCCGACTGCAGGGTCTGCTGGGCGGCTTGGGCCTAGGCCCCTGGCCAACATGTCCCCAGTGACTACAGTTTCTCTCGGTCTCTTTCTCCCTCCCTCTCGTGTGTTAGGTAGTTTCATCGTATCCTGGGCTTTGCTTCTGTAGTGATTTATTGTTAACCAGCATGAGTCATGGTGCCGGCTTTTATTTGTTCCAAGAGAAAATAGCAGAGGGCATGCATGCGCTGCGGTGTTGGGAACCCACTCCGGGGACCTGAGCCAGGAAAAGAGCTTAGGATGTTCCTTAGTGAGATTTCCACAGCAACAGTGGCTGAGGCTGCCCCAGGCCTGACAATTGGCACTGTCGGGGAGGAGGGACGACTTGGATAAAATCTATCATTCTGCCACCAAAACCAGCCCTGGGGGCCCTTTTCCTGGAAACCTCTCCTGGACACCATATCCTTTCTTTGGAAATAGGCTAGCAAAGGGAACTAACTGATCCAGCATCTGCCCATGGCAGACACGTCACACACCATCTCCTATTTTTTCCTCAAAGAAATCTTAGGAGTGTGCAGCATCATGTCCATTTTACAGATGAAGAAACTGTCCAGTAGGTGGATGTAACATCCTCAAGTTCCCACAGATTGAAAAGCAGATGAGCCCAGGTTTGTGGAGTTCTGAAGCCTAGACTTTTCCTGCAGTTAGGCGCCACCTTGGGCTTCCCAGGTGGTTCAGTGGAAAAGAATCCAGCTGCCAGTTCAGGAGACTTGGGTTCAACCCCTAGGTCAGGAAGATCTCTTGGAGAAGGAAATGGCAACTCACTCCAGCATTCTTACTTGGGAAATCCCATGGACAGAGGAGCCTGGCAGGCTACAGTCTATGGAGTCTCCAAAGAGTTGGACACAACTTAGTGAGTAAACAATGGGGGTCACCCTAGTGTGCATTCACACATCCACTGAAGCAGAAGATCTCAGCCCCTCTTGGGATGTTTCTATATACCCTGCAGAAAAGAGCCACAGATGAGAGGTTGGGAAATCTGGGGGTTGAAGAGGAGGGAATGATACAAAGGCATCCCCTAGGCTGGCTGGTCAATTTTTTTTTTAACTTTAAACTTTTTATTTTGTATTGAGGTATAGCCGATTAACAATGTAGTGGTAGTTTCAGGTGACCAGCAAAGGGATTTGGTCATACATACATATGTATCCATTCTCCCCCAAACCTTGTTGCCCAATTTTTGTGGATTTATTCCTCATGGATTTCCTTTAAAGTCAATCCCAAATTCCATCATCAGTGTGTTTTAGACATGAAAGATCTTAGGGAAAATGCAAACGTGTTATCTGGGAAGGTCAGTACATACAGCTTGGTAGAAGAATAAATGCCCTACCCATATTAGAATTTGGTTTATGTAGCTGTTACCTGGGGCTTTGCAGGCGCTAGTGGTAAAGAATCTGCCTGCCAATGCAGGAGACATAAGAGACGAAGTTTCGATCCCAGGGTTGGGAAGATCCCTGGGAGGAGGGCATGGCAACCCACTCAAGTACTCTTGCCTGGAGAATCTCATGGACAGAGGAGCCTGTAGGGCTGTAGTCCACGGGGTCACACAGAGCTGGACATGACTGAAGCGACTTAACATGCACGCACGTGAGCTGTTACCTAATGATCTTGAGACAAGGGGTGAAGATGGTGGGTGCACTGATACTTGGGCACTTTTCACCTGCACACCAGGTGGAAATACAACAGGGAGTAGAAGCAATGTGGACTGGGTGTTGGGAGAGCTGAGTTCCAAGGGTGACCGTGCTGTAGGCCTTTCTAGCTCTGGGCCTCGGTTTCCTTGCTTTTAAAATAAGGGATTGTGCTGTGCTCAGTCACTTGGTCGTGTCCGACTCTTTGCGACCCCATGGACTGTAGCCTGCCGGGCTCCTCTGTCCCTGGGATTTTCCAGGCAAGAATACTGGAGCGGGTTGCTATTTCCTTCTCCAGGGGATCTTCCCAACCCAGGGATCGAATCCAGGACTCCCGCATTGCAGGTGGATTCTTTACTTTCTGATCCACCAGGGAAGCCCAATGAGGGATTGGGGCTGAATATTTTCTAAGACTTGTCTAGTCGGGGAGCAGTCCTGAAGGTCAAGCCCTACCCCCATGTTCACTGAGTGTCCACCTGCGCCTCCTGGGCCTGCTCCCAGTCACCCTGTCCTTCCCAACCCACCTCTGCCTCTGAGAACTAGGGTCTGCTGGAGCCTGAGCGACGGTGAGCTTTCCAAGGCTGCAGTGTCATTCTACAGGACTCAGTACTTTTGGCTTCCTTCTCAGCCTCCCCTCTACCAGTCAGTCCTAAAGGAAATCAATCCTGAGTATTTATTGGAAGGACTGATGCTGAAGCTAAAGCTCCAATACTTTGGCCACCTGACTCGAAGAGCTGACTCATTGGAAAGGACCCTGATACTGGGAAAGATTGATGGATTGAGAAGAGGGGTGACAGAGGATGAGATGGTTGGATGGACCATCGACTCAATGGTCATGAGTCTGAACAAACTCCAGGAGATAGTGAAGGACAGGGAAGCCTGGTGTGCTGCATTTCATGGGGTCGCAAAGAGTTGAACATGGCTGAATCACAACAAAATGCACGTATGTGGAACCTAGGAAAATGGTACTGATGAACCTATTTGCAGGGCGGGACTAGAGATGCAGACATAGAGAACTGATGTGTAGACACAGGAAGAGAAGGGGTAGGAAAAAGAGGGTGGGGCAAACTGGGAAGGTAGCATTGATGTATACAAACTGCCACGTGTAAAATAGCCAGCGGGAAGCTGCCATATAGCACAGACAGCGCGACTCTGTGCTCCGTGACGACCTAGAGGGGAGAGATGGGGGTGTGGGTGGGCGTGGGAGGGAGGCTCAATAGAGAGGGGATATGCACACGTGTATAGCTGACTCATGTTGTCCTACAGCAGAGGCTAACCCAACGTTGTAAAGCTATTATCCTCCAATTGTAAAAAATGGACGAAAACGAAGAACCCCTGCAGCACTCTCCCCCCTCCGCCAGCCTCTGGTCTGCAGTCTGCTTCCCACACTTCCTCCGCCAGCCGCGCGGGGCAGTGTCTCTCTCTAAACACGACCTCTTCTTTTCACCCCTGTCCTCCTACCCCGAGGTTCTCTCCATCTGTTACACTCTGCTCATCCCTGTCTATTCTATACACAGAAATCCTGCCCATCTGGAAGGACCCTCCTCCACAGCCCTCTCCTGATCCCTTCCCCCACCTGGTCCTGCTGAATTAGACTTTCACTCTCCCTCCATGGACTCCTGGGATCCTTTCTGTGTGCCCTCTCCTGGGATTTATCATCCAGGATTGGCATTCTGCAACCACACGGCCTCTCTTTCTGACTGGGCTCAGCATTTTTATGTGAATCTGCCAGTGCTGGGTCTTGGGACATCACAGTCTTGGCTCCTAAGGGGCCAGCAGTGTAGCTGGTTGGGGGGGACACCACTGTGGATGGTTGTAGCTGACCTGTCAGTATCTGGGCTGAGGCTGCTGCTGTTGTGTGCTCCTTTGGGCCTGAAGAAATCTGGGCTCCAGATATAACTCAGACATTCACTGTGTTCTCTCTCTTGCAGTCTCAGTTGCCTCATCTGTAAAATGGGAACAAGCCCATTTCTCTTACCTCATGTCCCTGAACCTGTAGCCCAGGGAACTCACATGCCCTCTTGTTCTTAAAGCCCTCTAAGTTCAGAAGGGGTCCCCTTTCAGAACCTACTAGGCTATCAGCTTCCTGCTTCCTAATGCCTTCAAGGGGAGGAGGTGAAATGTGCTGCCTCACTGAGAGCTGAGCCTTTGCTCTCCAGGGTAAAATCTTCAGTGACAAATTGGAAATTCGTGGGGCCCAGCTGTTTCTTCTCAGCACCAGGAGGCTTCCTGCTCCAGTGGACCAAAGGCTTGGAAAGGCCCTCTGCAAACCCTACACTGGAGTTTCTGGGACATCAAATGGTCTTGAAAACCAACCGGCTAATGATTTCAATGTACATACATTAGAGTCATGTGGATTAAATTTCTCTGAAAATACACAAGGGCTTAAAGAGCAGGGGCAGAGAATACTCAGTCCGAGAGGAATTTGTTTTCTCTTTTTCTTTTTGTGTGCCTGTGAGTGTTGTTATTGTTGCTAAAACCGAGGCATGTGGAAAACTGTTCAAGATGTGTGAGGCACTGGTTTACAGTTATTTCTGCCGAGTTTGGGTTTGCGTTGGGAATGTAGGGGCAGGAGACGAAAGGTTAAGAGGATAAAGTGGCAGCCCCACTAGATCTGTCCCTTTGTCTTCCTAACATTTACATCACGGTCTGGTACCCTTGACATTCAAGGAGGTTCACAGCCTGGTAAATGGGGCCAGATCTCATTGGCACCTGTGGTCAGAGGCAACTAGTGAGTCCATCTCTGGGGCTGGTAGTGTTGGGACCTGGATTTCTGGGCAGGGGCTGAGGGTGATGTCATGCCCAGTGGCAATTCCCTCCGCTCAGTGGAGACGGTGATCTTCAGTCTCCCAGGGAGTTTTTAAAACACAGATTCCCTGGCCCCACTGCAGGCTCAGGAGATGCAGACTGAGGTATGCCAGCTCCACCTTAGGGGCCAGAAGCTGGGTCCACACCTGGGAGACAGAAGAGCCTGGGTCAGAGAGAGTCTCTTGACCAGGTCACCAGGTGCCTGATTTTAGATCTGGCTGTTTTCTGGGTGCAAGCAACCCCATCCTCCACTTCCTGCTTTGCTGATCACAACATGCATTCTTTGGTTGGTATTTTTTTTTAATCTTTCCTAGCACTCTGAGATGGGTTCTTTCATATGTACTTTGTGCGAGAGCACACAGAGGTGTTTGCTGAGAGGAGGAGTCTGAGAGAGCTTCTCCCAAGGTCTCCGTCCAAGTGGCAGCCTTTGGACTTCAGACCCCTGCTCCTGTCCTTCCTTTGAGGTGCCTCCTGGCATGAATGTCAAACAACAGGCACTGCTGAAGTCATCCCTGTGTGTATTCTGCCAGCTGGTGTCCCATAAATGACACCAATATTGACCTCTTTTTTCCCATTATTAGGGATTCCCTGGTAGCTCAGCTGGTAAAGAATCCACCTGCAATGCAGGAGACCTCGGTTCGACTCCTGGGTCAGGAAGATCCTCTGGAGAAGGGAGAGGCTACCCACTCCAGTATTCTGGCCTGGAGAATTCCATAGACATCAAACAACAGGCACTACTGGAGCCATCCCTGTGCATAACTGCCAGCCAGTGTCCCACAGAATGACACCAACATTGACCTCTCTTTCCCCATTATTAACATCCACAGGGCCTTACATCTGGATAAAACTCTTGGAATGCTGCCTACAGAATGAGAAAAATGGGGGTCAGGGGAGAAAGAGAGGGGAAGCCGCTCAGTAGGATACGCAGTGGGGTTTATGCAAGTGAGGACAGGGATTCCTGAAAGGGCCTGTGTGCTCCTGTCTGGAGGTGCAGCTCCCTGGGCCTCCAAGGCCTCTCTGCATCCCTCAGTTCAGTTGTGGCAGAAAACACGCTCGGGTCCAGGGGCTGCAGTGCAGCTGTCTCCCAGGATGCTTCCGGCAGCACTCAGACCAGCAAGAGCAACCTCGCGTCAATTCTGTTGTGTCATTCCACTCATCTGAGCCCAACTTCCAAGACCTCACTCAGTGCTCCTCGTCTGTGAAGCCCTCCCAACGACTTCAGCCACAGAGATTGCTCCTGGCAAACTCTGGCTGAATTTCTGCTGTGAGCACGACATCTGGCTGGCTGCTCGCAGGCACAGGGAGATGAGACGAGCGGAGCCTTGGGCCTAAGTGACTCCAACACAAGGTAGATAATGATTCGGGCCATCAGAGAGAGAGGGCTTGGGCAGGGGAAGGCCATTTTAGGCTAGGAGAAGGATCCAGAAAGCCTTCATGGAGAAACTGGTCTTACAAAGATGAACATAATTAACACCAGGTTGTATTTTGTCTTGCATTGTTTTTTAATTGTTTCAAGGATTTTAGGGTCAATTTTTCAACTAGCCTGTGTGTTATTTGAGAGTAAAACCAAGTCTCACTCATACCAATGTTTTGCAGAGTCTAGTAAAATGTATTAACAGAAGCTTAATAAACACATATTGGTCAAAACAAATTCCATCTTAGAAATGCCAGTTCCATTTAATCTTTAACTCTTCATACCATGTCAAGGATATGGATGCTGTAATCACTTTCCTGTACAGTAGAAATTAACAATATATTGTAAATCAACTATACTTCAACAAAATAAATGTTAAGAAAAGAATATAGATGATGTGCCTTTTATGTCTGGGCTGGCTGAGAGAGGTTCAAACCATTAATTCAATCTTTCAAAGTATGTTCTTTTGAGCATCATACCCCTGATTTCTGTAAGACAATAAAGCAGACAGTTACTATCCATCTGATAAATCTTATAAAAAGAAAATATATATTTCGATGGGTACAACTAATCTAGTGATGGGAAGGGATGGTCAGAGAAGGTTTCTCAGGGGAAGTGATATTTAAGTTGATTAAAGAATATGAAAGAGGACTTTGAATTCTGGCCATTAACAACTATGAAAGCTAGATAAAATGTATGAAACAATTCTACTCAGGCACCAGCCAGCAGTCAATACAGAGCTCAATACTTGAATAAAGGGAAGCACAGGCATTAAACCTACATCCTCTCCGCTTTCTCGATGGGGGTACCTTCCTGCTGCGGCACAGGCAACCGCAGTAGGAAACTGCAGAGAGTCCAGACAGAACCGCAGACTTGCTGGGTGGAGGAAACAGGGATTGGAACGGGGACTGAAAAAACGACCAGGATTTGGTGGGGGCAGGTAGAAAGGAGACAGTCACAGAGAAAAAGGCCCTCAAACTCTGCTAACGTTTTCCCCAAGGATCCTTGGCTGACCCCTAAGCTGTGCGCGTATGGTGTGAGGCTCTGAAAAGTTTATCAGAGAAGTGGGACAGAGATTTTAGAGGCTTCCCAGTACTTGGGAAATGTTGGCGTTCATGCCTAGTCAAAAATACTTTTTAATGAATGCTGTGGGCTTTCAGTTGAGATCCCCCTAATTCATGCCCTAGGGGTAAAGACTGCGCCTTAGGAGTAAGTGAAAGGAAGTGTTAATCGCTCAGTCGTGTCCAACTCTTTGTGACCCCAAGGACTGTAGCCTGCCAGTCCCCTCTGTTCATGGAATTCTCCAGGCAGAAATTCTGGAGTAGGTAGCCATTCCCTTCTCCAGGGGATCTTCCCGCATTGCTGTCAGACTCTTTACTGTCTGAACCATCAGGGAAGCACCCTAGGAGTGAGGGAAGAACTAGACGATACCTGCCCTAACCAAGGCCCAAACCAAGCTGCGGTAAATTCTAGGTGGTTTCACCAGTGTTCTAACTGCCTATCATGACAAATGTAGCATTATCTAAAGGGGGGTAACACAATCTATAGCTTCTACTGTGTCCTAGTCACAATATTCTGCATAGAATTAAAAAATATACACTAAACAGGCAAAGAATCAGGTAAAAGTGGCTGGTAACCATAAGGTGAAACAGTCACTAGAGACAGAGCCTGAGATGACCCAGATATCGGAGTCAGCCGAGAAGGCTTTCAAAATAACTGCTATTAATATGTTTTAAAAAATAGACTAAAAGTCGGACAAATGGAAGAAAGGTTATTTTAATAGAGTCTATAAAAAAATCAAACAGGAATTCAGGAATTACAAAATAAAATATATGTAATTAAGAATACATTGGGTATAAAAAAATTAAAAAAAAGAATACATTGTGTGCATTTAGCTGCACAGTATACCTCATGAATATATGAGGTATACAATATACATAGAAACAAAGCTCCTGAGAATATGACAATGAATAGAATCACACACACACACACACACACACACACACACACACACACGAATACATGGTGTCCAAGTAAAGTTTATCCCAGGAATAAAAATTTGGCTTAATATTGAAAAAAATCAATCTATAGATATAATTAACATTATTAACAGAACAAAGAAGAATCATGTAACATCTCAATCTTTGCAGAAAAAAAAATCTGATAAAATTCCATAACTTTATACACACACACACAAATAAACCTCAGAAAACTGGAATAGAAGAAAACCTCCTTAGTCTGATAATATCTACAATAAACAAATGAATAAACTATAATTAACATCTTATTTAATTATGACATATAGTCTTCCCTTTAACAAGGGAAATAAGAAAAGCACATTCAGTATCACAACTTCTACTCAACCTAGAACTGCACATCCTAGCTACTGCAATTAGGCAGGAAACAGAAATAAAAGCTATAAAGATTAGAAAAGAAGAACTAAAACTGCAATTATTTCAGATGATCTACTTGTATACATAAAAATACGTAAGAATCTACAGACACTCTATAGAAATAAATGAGTTTAGTAAAGTTGCTGGATATAATGTAAATACACAAAAATCAATTGTATTTTACTATACTAGCAAAAGATTGGAAAATGAAATAAAAGCATTCCAATTTTAAAAAAGAACAGAACAGTCCCTTTTAATTAGCGCAAAATACCAAACACCTAGGGATCAAAGTAACAAAAGATATGCAAGAATTTTACACTGAAAATCTCAAAGCACTATTAGAAGGAGAAATTTTAAAAACTAAGTAAGTAAAGGGATATACATGTTCATAGACTGGAAGACTCAGTAAGACTTCATTTCTCCCCAAATTGATCTATAAATTCAACATAATCCCAATCAAAATGTCAGCAAGTTTGATGAGGGGAAATTGACAAGCTGATTCTAAAATTCATAGGAAAACACAGAAGATCTAGTATAACCAAAACAGCCTTGTCAAAGAGGAACAAGTGTGAAGAATTCACATTACCTAACTTCAAGATTTTCTTTGAAGCTACAGTAACCAAGGCAGCTTTCTATTTTATAGATTAGAATAGAGGCTAGAAATAGACCCATACATATAGGGATCACCTGATTTTCAACAAAGATGACACTACAATTCAGTGGGAAAATAGTCTTTTAACAAATGGTGCTAGATCAACTGGATATCCATATTTTAAATTAAAAAAAAAAAACACCTTTGACCTTTACCTCACATCTCACACAAAAATTTATTTGAGATGAACCACTGACTTAAATGAGAAAACAGAAACATCAAACTTCTGGAAGAAAAAAGAGGAAAGTATCTTCATGATCTTGAGAGAACATTTAAATGGGATACCCAAGACACTATAAAAAGAGTGATAAATTAGATTTTATTCAAGAACTTCTGTTCATAAAAAGTCACCATTAAGGAAATGAAAAGGCAAGCTACAGACAGAGAGAAGTTCTTTGCAATGCTTTTCTCTGACAGAGGATTTGTATATAGAATATATATATTTTTTAAGTTTTATAAATTATTAAGAAAAATACACACAACACAATTTTAAAAATGGGCAAATGACTGAATCAGACACATCATAAAATAGGATACCAAAATGGCCAATAAATTCACAAAAAGTTACTCAATATTGTTAGTCATTAGAGAAATGCCAGTTAAACCCACCATGAGATACTACTGGGTTGCTACAAAAGTAATTGTGGTTTTACATTGTTGAACCTTGCTGTTTGATACTGGAATACATTCTTAAATAAATGGGGTGTGTGTGAAAATGTCCTACAACCGATTTGTAGTGATGGCTGCACAACTTGGTAAATTTCAAAAGAAATCACTGAATTGACACTTGAAATGAGCAAATTATATAACATGTAAAATATAATCCAACTAAGTTATATTAGAAATAGGAGGCTGACCCTTCCCGCCTCCTGACTGCCCCCGCCCCAGAGACGTCCGTGGGCTCTCTCTGACGCTTTCCCACACTTGGCCTTCTCTCACTTCCCTCTGCCCCACTGTGGCCTGTGTTTCAGCTCTGAGCACACACATCCACCCTTGCAGAGACAGCCCACCTTCCACACCTCTCCCAACAGCCACAACCAGAAGTGCTGCCCCCACTGATGAGACCCTGGGGCCCGAGAAGGGATGAGAGGGGGTGATTACTGGTTCTTGGTGCCTGCCGCCTCTGCCGTCCCATAACCAGGAGAAAGAGGGTGTGCATTCCCATTTCTCAGGTGAGAAGATGGAGGCCTACGAAGGGGATGCTCATGGTTTCATAGACGGGGCGGATCCTCGGCAGCTCCTGACCTGCCAGGACAGGAAGTCAAGTCCCTGGGAAGGGGGGCATTTGCATGTGAGGGCCTGTGCTGTCAGCCCATGGGGGGCCGGCGTGGGGGGAGGTGTGGGGCTCTGGGGGGGGCGGGGGAGGGGTGGCCGCTCTCACTCACCACTTCCTGCCGCTGATGTCATGCTGCTGCACCGTGTAGCCAAAGAAGGCGGCCCTGGAGCCCGGGATGACTCGGGGCTTCTTGGTGTCCACGTTGAAGGTGGCCGTGAACCCTGAGAGGGGAGGAGAGAGGTCAGGCAGGCGGATGTCCTGGTCCCAGGGCTGTGACCGGCAACCCCCAGAAGATCACCTACCTTGGAGGGTCTTGGCTGTGGATGGAGTATGTACCCCTATCCTTGGGAAGCCCCCAGTGTTGGTTAATGTAGACCCTGTGTGGGGAGCCGACAATCTGATGGGAGAGGCCCAGCCCCTGCCCTGGGGGAGCCAACCTGATAGGGGAAGTGCAGCCTCCTCTTAGAGACCAGGCAGGTCTGACCTTGTCCTTCCCCCAAAGAATCCCTGGTCTCACAAGGAAGGGACAGTCCCTGTCCTCTTCCATCACTCCTTCCTCTAACTCTGCTTCTAACTTCTGCTGGTCTCCTCTTGCATGTCTTTTTTTTCTTCTGTCTTTTCCCTCCCCTCTCCTCCTCCTCTCTCTACTCCTTCTCCCTTCTTTCACCTCCAACTGCTAAGTAGTCAGGGAGCTGATTTCCCACCTCTTTTGCCACCCCCTGTGCCCCAGCCAGGCCTGGGGTCCTAGCGGCCACGGCTCCAGTGCTGCTGGCTGACCATCTCCTTCTGAATCCATCTGCAAAGCTCCACCTGGCTTCAGCCAGAGCCACTGCTCAGCGGGAGCCACCAAGGCAGGGCAGGAACACTCCTGTAAAGCCCTTTCACCGTGGCCCCTAGGTGGTCGATGAACTGACTCTGCCTAGTGGAAAGCCTTGGGGCAGTTGGACACGACTTAGTGACTGGACCACAACAACAATTAATAGAGCACAGCACACAGAATATCATTGCCATTCCTCTCATGTGTTAACCACTATTGCCTTATTTGCAAAGCCCAGCCACGAACGGACTTATCAGCCTGGTCAGCAGCAGGCAGCCCTGGGGAAGAGGGGCCTGATCAGGTGAGCACAGGGGGAGGAAGGATCACTGGTCCTTGGCCAATGTAGGCACATCACAGAGCAGAGAGAGACACTGGTGTCACCTGTGTGGTGGACAGAGAGGAGTCAGAGAAGAAGTGGAACTCCCCAACACTGTCCCAGAAATGGTACATGCACATGCATGTATGCACAGAGAGGCACATATTGCATGCACACATGCCCATGCATGGACATGCAAACACACATACATGCACAGGCCATACACATTCCCTGACTGCAGGGGAAACACTTTATCTGGCTCCCTGGTGCCCCCTGGAAATGTCCCCAGGTGGTCCATGGTCCTCCCACTCCTGTACCCAAGCCCAGCAGAGTGAGGGGACCCTGAGCCAGAGGTAGGCCTGCCCGGCAGTCAGGAACTCCAGACCCACCCCACCACTCCCAGGCCAGGAGGAAGGCGAGGGCCAGTGAAGTCAAGAGTGTACATTGTGTCTTCAAGGTCTTCTCCACTATCAGTGCCTCTTGGGCGGACATGGCCAGAAGGATCCCTCCAAGACCTGCTGGATCCCGTGACTCCAGCTCCATACCCTCCATCGGTTTCCTGCTAACCCACAGTCAAAGCCAAACTCCTTACCTGCCAGGCCCTGTGATTCCCCAAAGGAATGCCACCTGGTTCCCTCTGCCCCTCATTTGCTCTTGCCCCCCTTTCTTCTGCTCTAGTCACACTGTCCCCTTTCCTGTTATTAGAATGTGTCAGACCTGTCCTCGCTCAGCATCTTTGCCCTGGCTGCCTTTCCTTCTGTCTGGATGCTCCTCCCTGAGTTACTAGCAGGGCTCACTCCCTCACATCATTAGGGCCCCTGTTTCAATGTCATCTTGTCCATCACCAGGACACCCTGTCACTCTCATCTCCCTTCTTCATTTGTCTTCATGGCACTTATCCCTAACATGTTACAGAGTTATCTGTTTGTTGTCACACAGCTGATATTTCATAATACTCTTATGTCCTCTAAGTGCCGAGAGACACTGCTCAGTGTCATATACTTAGTGCCTTGAATCAAGATCTAGGTTGAGGTCAGTGGTCAGTAGATACTGATAGAATGCTTAGAGACCAGGACCTGCATTTGTCTGGGATGCTCTCTCCCCTCAATGGGGAACAGGAGGAAAAATATTTACTGAGCAGCGATATATTCCTGGCATATTCTAGGTATCTAACCAGTACTTCTATATTACTTATTTAAATCACACACCAGCCCGGTGAAACAGATATCACATCTCCAGGAGGTTAATTTGCCCCAAATCGCTAGGCTGGGAGGAGGTTAGAGCACTTCCATGATCAGACTGCTTGGGGCTTTAGGCTCTGTGTTACTCCAGGGAGAGCAGCTTTTCAGAGAAGGACCCTCTGGGTGCAGGAAAATTCTTTTCAGAGAAAGGGGTCTCCTTTCTTGCCCTCAGGTCCCACCTCCTATGTCTTTGGGCTTGGTTGGGGTCAGCAGATGGGAGAGGAGGCAGCAGCCCTGGGCTCCTCCACTCACTCTGGGGGGGCTCCATCTAGGACAGGTCCTATCTCCCCCAGCACCCACACCCCCAACCCCCTGGGACAAGATTAGTGAAATCTGGCCACAGGGAGAGGACAAACACTCTCAAGGCTGGGGCATTAAGTTACAAAGTGCTGGTTTCTTCCTCAAGTTGGCATATGCTTCTGACCAAACGAACCAACCAGTGTACAGATTTCCTAAAAGTGATGTCAAGTCTGACACCCTGACCTTGTCTCCTGACAAGATCTCTGGACTGCTCCTCTGATGGTGGATGGCTTTCATATTCAGGGAATGTACTCTTCTCAGAGACTTATGAACCCCAAACACCAGCAAAACAAAATTGTTTCTGATGGGAATCAGCAGGCCGATTGCAGAGACTCCAGGAGCCTGGTTGGGCAGCTGGCCACTTCGCTGCCCTTGATATTGATGACAGAGGGGGAAAAAAGCCACAATTCCTGGGCTGCTCTCCTGTGGACTGTGGCCAAACTTACATCAGCTGCTGCTCCCTTTCTCAGAAGCTTATCTTTCTTTTGAAAAAGCATCAGCCAGTCTCAAGAAGGCACTGAATCCACAGCATGGAGTCCGAGCATCACTGGGTCTCAAGCCCACTACTCCAGGCCAAGGTGGAGGCCACCGACCTGACCCCAGGTGGGGCAGTCCCAGTCCCAGCTGCTGAGGCGTGCTGGCCGACACACGCCCAGACCTGCTGTGGGCTCGGCAGCTCCGTGGGGAGTGTGTGCTAGAGCTTAGGGAGGCTTAGCTGAGCATCGATGCGGGGCCACTCCACCACTTCCCAGGCCCACCCCCACTGCTGCCACTAGCTTCCCAAGGGTCTTGGGAGAAAATCCAAAGTCCCCACCTGGCCCCAGTGCCCTCTGAGCCTCCCTAGCCTCTTGTCAAGTTTTCCTCTGGCTTCCTGTGGTCCAGGCCCCAGGGCTCTCTTTCTGCTCTCTTTAGACACACTTGGCTTCCTCCTGTCTTGGGGCCTTTGCACATGCTATTTCGTCTGCCAGAGCCTCTCTGATGGACTTCTCCTCAGAGAAGTTCTGATCTGATCTTTTCAGATCTCAGCACACATGTCCCATTCTTCCACCTCCCCAGGAGCTCCCCTGACCACCCTCACTCCACCATTACATCAGATCTTGTCTAATGATCTCAACACCCCTTGAACTCACTAACAGGTGACCGTGGCTCCTCCTTTAGAAGTACCTGGTTAGTAGTTATACAGAGCAGGTGTGATCATTTGACTAGTCTAATCTCCCCACCAGGACAGTGGCACCGTGAAGGCAAGATGGGGTCTGTGGAAGTGATAGCTGGACCCAGCACCGAGGTGGGGGCTGAGCCACCTGAGGAAACCTCAAAGAGAGAAAGTGCAAGGTGCCCACCTGGGTGCCAGGGTTGGGAGAGACAGCTATGGGCCAGGGTGTCAGGAAGCCTCTGGACATATGACCTGGCCTTGAAAGGTGATGTGCAGGAATCAGCGAGGTGGCCCAGAGGCAGGAGTTCATAGTGTGAATGCGGGGCCATCAAAGGAGAAGAGAACAGCCTTTCTGGGCCAAGGTGTCAGGAATGGCCTGGTTCCTCCTGCTCTCCTGCCAGACTCTCTGAGGGTGAAGCCAGGCCTAGACAAGCATGGTCTTGAGTTCGGGGTGGGGGGCTTGTTAGAAGCCTGGCTCCAACATTCATTCATTAATGGCTGACCCTGGGCCAGGGACTACTCCTTTCTTGTCCTCAGTATACCCATCTATAAAATGGGAATAATAATACCAACCTCAATGTGTGGGTGACAAGATTGAACACAATAACTAATCTGTGGTAGTGCTTCGTCCACGGAAAGTACTCAGCAGATCTTGGAACTGAATCCAGTTTCCCTGCTGTCTGAGCTGCCCCAGTGCCTTTGCCCATGCTGTCCACCCTGCCTGAAGGCCTTTCCTCCCTTCTTCTCAAGCATCGAGGCTCAGCTCTGATGTCACCTCTTTCCCACATTCAGAGCAACATTCCTCTGGGTGGCTCACGGCCTCTGTTGCTTTCTATCGTGGATGACAGGAGTTTCCACATCTTCCCTGCTCTTTTCTCCAGCTATACACTATTCAGGGCAACATCCAGGAATGACTTTTTATCTTTTTACCCTTGCCCTATACTAGGAATATGCAGAAAGACTTGTCTGATGGATTTCTTACCTTCCGAGAACCTGTTCCCAGAATCAGGACCTGTTGGTCTTTTTCTCCTTAGTTCACTTCCTAGGTGTCTGACTGGTACAGACAGTTCCCTACCATTTAGATAATAATCAGAAAAATTCCAGTGTACATGCACAGAGAATTCACTAGTTACCAGGTACTATGCTAAATGTATTTAATCCTCACCACAACTTTCAGATTTATTTATTTTTGGCTGTGCTGGGTCTTCGTTGTTGCATGGGGGCTTTCTCTAGTTGTGAGGGCTTCTCATTGCGGTGGCTTCTCTTTGTTGCGGAGCACAGGAGCTAGGGTGCATAGGCTTCAGTTGCTGTGGCACATGGACTTAGTTGCCTCTCAGTATGTGGGATCTTCCTGGACCAGGGGTCGAAATGATGTCCCCTACATTGGCAGGCAGATTCTTATCCACTGGACCACCAGGGAAGCCCCAAAACAGCCTTTTGAAGTAAGTATATCATTATTCTCACCCTACAGGTGAGGAAGCTGAAGCACAAAGCAGGCGGGTAGCTAGGAGGTGGAAGGATGCCCTCGGAGGCCTCAGGAGTCCTGCGCCAGCCTACCTGCCACCATCAAGCCTTCCTCCCCACTCTGCTCACTTGAGCTCCTCACTGTGGTGGTCTTACCCAGGCTGGTCCTCCTCCCACCTGCCCCTCCTTAAAAACTCACTCATCCTGGGAACCACACCCTCAGATTCTGCTCACTAGAGAGCTGACAGATGCATTCCTGATCACAATAGGTGGAAACCACAGGACCAGGTGTGCTAGAAGGATGCAGCCAGAGTCCCAAGGGCCTTGAAAATCTGGATGAAGCACCAGAATTGACAGCAGGAGGAAGCTATCCTGGGGAACCCGAGAGTGACCATCTCTCAGGCACCATCCATCTGCCAAGCCTCTGCTCATTCTCTGGGTTCTGCTCTGGGCTGCAGGCACACCTGTGTAAGCAAGAGCTTTCGTTTGCCTTGGCTGGTGGGAGCTGGGATGGGGGTGAGGGAGCATGAAATATTATCAGAACACCCTTCCCAGTTTTACTTGGGCCCCAGGAATCTTCAGGTCTAAAAGCAAATCACAGATAGGGAGTGTGTCGGGGGGAGTGGGGTGTGGCAGGAGAAAAGACCCTGACTCTGGCCAAGTAAAAAGAAATGGTAATGTGGACCTCCTTCTGCTATGGAAAACACAATCACACATTCCAGCCTGAGTCGAATGAGCTCTAGACGCCTGACTGATTTTCATCCTCTGCATTGCTGCTGCTTCTGCTGCACCAAATACCAAAAACTTGATGGTTCTGGCTCCGTCATCATCCCAGCTGTCTTTTCCTTCTTCTTTGGGGCCATTGTTTCAAAGACAGGCATCTAAGAAGGCAATGCTAGGTTTGGGAGCATTGCTGATAAGGCCTGAGTCACCTCTCCATCTCTAGGTCCCTGTAGAAGGCGTAAGTGAGTATGAGAGAAGAGATAGGGAGTGGGAGAATGTGATCCCCTTATCAGAGAGGCTTCTGCCCATTGGAGGAGGAAGGCCTCCACTGGAGAGGAGGAGGCTGCAGGTCAGGGAGCCCTCTGACTCCGGGGATCCTGCCCTTGGGGGCCTGCAGCCCTCACAGGAGACCTAGTAACTATGCCTTCCCTCTGGAAGCTTCCAATGGATGGAAATCTGGACCCTGCCCTTGAGAGCTGCTGGGGCATCAGGGGAATGACACTGGACAGTGAGCCTCCTTCTGCCTATACCTCCATTTACGGAATGGTTTAGAGAACAGTTAAATGTTGAAGTTAACACTCAAGGCTGAGCAGTAGGACTTTCTTGGTGATTCAGGAATTAAGAGTCCGCCTGCCAATGCAAGGGACCTGGGTTTAATCCCTGCTTTGGGAACATCCCACCTGCTCCAGAGCAACTAAAGCCTGGGTGCCACAACTGCTGAGCCTACACACCTGTGTTCCGGAACAACAGAAGCCACCACGATGAGAGGCCCATGGACCACAACTAGAGAGAGTCCTTGCACAGCAATGAAGACTCAGTGAAGCCAATAAATAAGTAAATAAAAAAATAAAAGTAAACACTGAGTGTCATGAGTTCCACACTTCTCCCCATTCCAAGACTCCAAGCCATGTGAAGACAAGGATGGGGTTTCACTTATCTCTTTATTCCCACTGCAGGGGTTGGGACACAGAGATGCTCAGTAAAACGTGTTGCACTAAAGCAGAAGGTTCAGCTCCACCTAAAAACAATAAAGAAAGCCTGTGACACCTCCCCACTTAACTCTGGGCTGAGCCATATGAGGCGGAAATGAAAGCTTGCCAGTTTCCATCCGAGATCTTAGGACGTCAACACCTTGTCTGTTTCTGCTTGCTCTAGCACTTCGGGCATCAGTGTGAGAAGTATTCGCTCAGGCTGGCCTGCATATCCCAGAAAAAGGAGGAGACACACTTGGAGCTGAAGTCCATAACCATACCTGGCTGGGGTCAGCTATCCACTCACAAGTACGGGCAAGCCCTGTGAAGCCAGCTGGCCTCTCAGTTGAGCTTAGCTTAGGTCAGCTGGACGTCCAGCTGACCCAGACAAGTGAACTACATAGTGATTTGTGTCACTCAGATTTGGTGGGGGTGGGGTGGGGGGATTATTTGTTATATAGCATTATTGTAGCAATTGGTAACTGACTCCGTCTGGCTCTTAAATGGTGGGCAGTCAGGGAGGAGGCGGAACATGAGTCACCTGCTGGGGACTCATGGTGTTCGGGGGTAGTAACTCAGTCATTCCCTTCTCAAGAGCTCACAGGGAGGCCTGGACCTAGCCCGTCAGGAAGCAGTGTGGCCTAGCAAGCGGGTCATGATCTCTCCTTCCTGAGTCACGCTCCAAGCCTTACAGCTGGGCTGTCCTGCTTCATCGGGACATAGGAATGGCCAACACGGGAGCGACAGACGCATAGATCCCAGCATCAATTCTAGGGCTCAGGGCCCTTCTGCGCCTCGTTTTCTCCCTGTCTCATGATCATGGGATGTGAAACCCACCCCCCTAACTCAGACAATTTACCACAGGGTCAAAAATGGTATGCAACAAATGTGTTATCAGGGAAGGGTCACTTTTTAGGATTTTATTCTTAAGAACAAGCAGGGATCTTAAAGATCGAATAGCCTAGAGGGATTGAAACTTTTTTTTTTTTTTTTTGGCAGTGAATCCCATCTTTTGAGAACAACATCTATACACAAAAAGGAGACAAAGGAAGCTGAGGCTGGACTTGGGGACAGTGGACAAGGAGTAGCTCCCACCTGCAGGAACGTCCTAAGTCAGTTCTTTGAACCCTAGAGTGTCCTGGAACATAGTTTGAGAACCACCTAATTGTATTTAAGACCCTTGCTGTTATCAGTGAGAGAACTCAGGCTAGAAAAGGGGTGGGGATCTACCTAAGGTTATGAGCTTTTCTTTTTTCATGCCCATCTTTATTCACCACCATTCCCTTCATATAACCCTCCTCTACAATCTTTCAATTCCACAAATGTCTAATTTGGGTCTATGATGCTCCAGGTTTCATGCTGGGAACCAGGGACAGCAAGTCAGATAAGACATGACCTGTGGTCTTCAGAGTCTGCAGCCACATGGGTGAGCCAACAGACTTGCCTGCATGTCTGCTGCTAAGTCACTTCAGTCGAGTCTGACTCTGTGCAACCCCACAGACGGCAGCCCACCAGGCTCCCCCATCCCTGGGATTCTCCAGGCAAGAACACTGGAGTGGGTTGCCATTTCCTTCTCCAATGCATGAAAGTGAAACATGAAAGTAAAGTCGCTCAGTCGTGTCCGACTCTTAGTGACCCCATGGACCACAGCCTACCAGGCTCCTCCATCCATGGGATTTTCCAGGCAAGAGTACTGGAGTTGGGTGCCATTGCCTTCTCCATGTCACAGAACCCAAAAAGAAGCCCTGCAAGGGTTGGACCAGGACTCAGGGTGATCTGCATTCAAATCTCAGCTTTGTTGCTAGATTTGCCTAGTATCCACGGAGAGTCACTACGCCTTTCTGGGCCTCCGTATTCCCCTCTGTCAAATGAGAGGGTTCTACTCCCTTCTACCTGAGGCCCAACCCCGGCACACGTCAGAGAGATTCTCTAGAGCAAACACACATCCAGCTTCCAGTTGTCGACACGCGAGCATCTGTCTTGAGTCTCTGCAAACAGAACTGGAGGCCAGGCCGTGTGGAGGAATGCAAGCTCATCTTAATGTTGGCTGAAGCCAAACACACTTAGGAAGGGAACTCTCCAGGCAAAACTGATTATATTTTGCATTCCCAAGCCAAAGGGGGAGAACTGAAGAAAACAGCCATCTAACGCTCTACATTATCCAGGCCCAGCTCTCATTCTCGTTGCTTGAACCATGGAGACCTGGCCCCAGGGCCCTACTTCCCTGGCTGTGGCTTCTGGGTACACCCAGATATCAAAGGGATGGAGGCCTTAGTATGGATCCAGGCCATGTGGTCATCTTTTCAAGAAAGTCCATCTGTGCCCTGGAGTTGGACTGTGTTGCTAAAACCTCAGTGAGGAAATTTATTTATTTACTAAAATATTTATTTTTGGTCGTGCTGGGTCTAAGTTGTGGCATGTGGGATCTAGTTCCCTGATCAGGGTTTGAACCCAGTCCCCCTGCATTGGGAGCATGGAGTCTTAGCCATTGGACCACTAGGGAAGTCCATCAGTGAGGAAATTTAGAGCAAATGGGCAGGGGACATAGTTCCCTTCAGACTCCTCTTATTTCAAAACTTGAGGATGCCAGTGGTAAGTGTTAAATCCTTGACTACCTGGTTACTTGACCTTGGACCAAAACTTTTCTCTCCCTGGGATCCTCCAGTCAGGGAAGCCATGATGGGAGACACGGCTGGAGCCCTCTGTCAGGGCCAAAGGCCAGAGGATGGACTCCTGAGTTTAGGACAGCTGGTTCTAGGACTCAGAGAAGGGGGCATGGGAATATGATACCCAACTCCTGAGCATTAGGGCTGCTGTGGTGAGTGGAAGTAGGCTGGGCACCGGAAGACCTGGGTCCCCTCCTGGGTTCTGCCACTGACTGCCTACTTCTCCCCAGGCCCCAGTCTCCATTATAGGAAATGAGGAAGCTGGACCAGGTGGTCCAAAACCCTTTACAGACAGGATATTCTGAGTCTGTGTGACCTTCTCCTCTGGATTCATTTCCAAAGTCATCTCCCTTCTGGCGGGGAGGAGTAGGCAGATGATACAGGGGCACTTCAAGGGGCAAGCAGATGGCCGTCGCCCCTGTGGGTCTCTATTGGATTGCCTGCCAGGACTGGGGCCAACAGGAAGGAATGCCTTCCCTCCTCGCTAGTACTTGGGTCCAACACAAGTGCCCCTCAGCTCCAAACCACTTATGAAAGTGAGCTTTGACACCCTCTTGCCTGCCCCTAGTGGCTCAGCCCTGAACTGGCGCTGCTCGGCTGCTCGGGCTGGAGGTCGTGATCAGGTGGGGGCAGGTCTGGTGACACCAAGCTAGTTTGAACACCAGGCCCTGTTGCTTTAGAGCACCCCTGGTGCTCTAGAGAAGGGGTCTCAAACCTCCGGGATCTAATGCCTGATGATTTGAGGTGGAGCTGATGTAATAACAATAGAAATAAAGTGCTCAATAAACATAATGTGCTTGAACCATCCTAAAACCATCCTCCATACCCCCTCAAACCCTGTGAAAAAACTGTCTTCCATGAAACAGTCCCTGGTGCCAAAAAGTTTGGGGGCCACTGCTTTAGAGCAAACTTGCTCACACTTGGGTCTCCCCAAGTGACAAATGCCTTCCTCTCTGCTCTTGGCAAAGACCCCTCCTCCGGTTTCCTAGCTTGTCTAATCAACTCTTCAGCATCTGACTTCTTTACAAATGACTGCCTTCTGGATGTGGCTTCATGGCTATCCACTAATTGGTCATTATCACACTGCCTTTTTCTCAGAAGGAAACACTATGGAGTCCATTCTGCTTCATACTTTTCCAACCACTAATATCACCAGCCAATCCTTCCTTCTTCCCTCTGTTGGGGAAGCAGGCGAGACCCTTATCTCTGGATGGAGTCTCCTATCCTTGGCTCCCCTGGCCTCGTGCAGGTCAGAACACAGCTCACTGAGAGTGATTAGTGTGCGTGTATGTGTATACATGCACACATAGCCGGGGGATCCATCAGAGAGGGCTGACTGGGGGGTGGTAATGACAGGAGGCAAGGATTTCTCCCCATCGGAGCCCAGAGAGAGGGACAGGCTTACAGGAGGGAGGTGCCTTCTGTCTGAAGGACCAGCTCTATCCCCAGAGTGGACAGGGAGGGCAGGAAGAGGGGATGAGACAGAGGCTTCTGGGGTAAGGCGTCGTCCCTCCCCATGGAATAAGCAGAGCACTTGTTTCTTAGAGGAAGCTCAGGGAAGTGATCTCACCCAGGAACCAGTGCATCCCTGGTCCACACCCACTGCTGTTTCTGGCTGCGAGCAGCTCAGAGCTTGCCAGCAGCTATGCTGTGGGTGGCTGTGGCCACATGCCCACCTTCCCAGGAGGAAGAACCCGAATCAATATGTACTTTGCTGTCTCCTGAATGTTAAACATGTGAAAAAGTACATGTCAGAGTCAGAAAGCTTCCTCCTGTGTGTGATGAGGGGGTGGACCACCGTGGCCGGAGAGTTCGGGGTCCCATTAGGACTGAGTCTGGGGAAGCCCTCATGTGTGTGCAGTGACGGCCACAGGGAGAAGACGCACATACTCACCACCTCATCAGACCCCTGCAGGCGGCCCCTAACACTGTCTACACAGCACTGTGGCTGTCCCTCCCCGCTCCAAGGCTCCGCTCTCCGTTCCCTCCCCCTGCACATCCGCTGCCAGCCCCACCCTGCACCCATTGAGGGACCCAGCGCAAGTACCACTCACCTTGCCCACCTCCCCACCTCCCCTCACTGTCCTGCCTCTTAACCCTCCCCACTGCGGTAGAGAGTCCAACGGATGGAACCATGCCAGAGACTGTCCCTACACCCCCCTGGGGCCTAGAGTTACAAACAGGACCTGCTCGACAAATATAAAGTCACACACACACATGGGGTAGATTTGGGGCTCCTTCCACCAATGGGAAATGGAGGCTCAGGAAGGTTACCTGCTGGGACCCAGGTCTCCTAGCTGGAGGTACATGTGTAGAGCAGGGATCTAGCCCTTACCAGTACCTGGGCAGGGCTCATGTCCCATTCCTTCTCTGAATCTCCTGGTGAAGATCTCCTGCCACACTCAGAGCATCCACCAGGTGCCAGAATGGGCCAGGTGCCTTAGAACAGTATTTCATTTAATTCTAACAAGTGATTAGGGGTTTTTATCCTCATTAAACAGGTGAGGAAGCTAAAGTCTGGGACCAACTTGCCCTGGGCCCATGTGCTGGTGCTGAGGTCTCATCCTGTCTGCTTCCAAGGCTCCACATCCTTTACTGCTTTTGAGCATCTTCATCAAGGCTGGCTGTGTCCCTGAAAGGGCAGGCAGGGCAGTGGAGAGCTCTTGTTAGTGGGGTCAGGTGAGACCCTCTACTCACACCACAAAATGACATCCTTCCAGCTGGACCAGCAATAGCTCTCTTTGGGAAGCTTTCATTTGAGTTCAAGCTTTGAAGACCCTATGATAACCCTGCCTTTGGTGCCATAAGGAAGGTAACTTTAAATGAACTGAGAGGGTTCTGTCCCTCCTCACCCCTGAACCCTGCACAGTGTTTGGGACACAACAGGCTCCCAACAAAGTGGACAGAACAGACTGAAGAATGAACAAGTGATATGATAAGCCTACAGCAAACATTATTCTCAATGGTGAAAAACTGAAAGCATTTCTCCTAAGATCAGGAACAAGACAAGGGTGTCCACTTTCACCACTATTATTCAACATAGTTCTGGAAGTCCTAGCTACAGCAATCAGAGAAGAAAAAGAAATAAAAGGAATCCAGATCGGAAAAGAAGTAAAGCTCTCACTGTTTGCAGATGACATGATACTGTACACAGAAAGCCCTAAAGATAATATCAGAAAAAATTACTAGAGCTAATTAGTGAATTTAGCAAGGTTGCAGGATACAAAGTCAATACACAGAAATCACTTGCATTTCTATATACTAACAATGAAAAATCAGAAAGAAAAATTAAGGAATCAATCCCCTTCACCATTGCAACAAAAAGAATTAAATATCTAGGAATAAACTTATCTAAGGAGACAAAAGAACTGTACACAGAAAATTATAAGACACTAATGAAAGAAATCAAAGATGACATATGCAGATGGAGAGATATTCCATGTTCCTGGGTAGGAAGAATCAGTACTGTGAAAATGACTATACTACCAAATACAATCTACAGATTCAATGTGACCCCTATCAAATTACCAATGACATTTTTCACAGAACTAGAACAAAAAATTTAACAATTCATATGGAAACACAAAAGACCCTGCGTAGCCAAAGCAGTCTTGAGAAAGAAGACTGTAGCTGGAGGAATCAACCTTCCTGACTTCAGGTTATACTACAAAGCTATAGTCATCAAGATTGTATGGTACTGGCACAAAAACAGAAATATAGACCAATGGAACAAGATAGAAAACCCAGAAATAAACCCACGGACCTATGGATACCTTATTTTTGACAAAAGTTGCAAGAATATACAATGGGGGTAAAGACAGCCTCTTCAATAAACACTGCTGGGAAAACTGGACAGCTACATGTAAAAGAAAGAAATTAGAACACTTCCTAACACCATACACAAAGATAAACTCAAAATGAATAAAAGACCTACATGTAAGACCAGAACCTACAGAACTCTTAGAGGAAAACAGGCAGAACACTCAGTGACACAAATCAAAGCAAGATCCTCTATGGTCCACCTCCTAGAGTAATAAGAATAAAAACAAAAGTAAACAACTGGGACCTGATTAAACTTAAAAGCTTTTGCACAGCAAAGGAAACTATAAGCGAAATGAAAAGACAACCCTCAGAATGGGAGAAAATAATAGCAACTGAAACAACTGACAAAGGATTAATTTCCAAAATATACAAGCAGCTCATACAACTCAATACCAGAAAAATGAACAACCCAATCAAAAAGTGGGAAAAAGACCTAAACAGACATTTCTCCAAAGAAGACATACAGATGGCTAACAAACAATGAAAAGATGCTCAACATTGCTCATTATTAGACAAATGAAAATCAAAACTACAATGAGATATCACCTCACACCAGCCAGAATGGTCATCATCAAAAAGTCTACAAACAATAAATACTGGAGAGAGTGTGGAGAAAAGGAAATGCTCTTGCACTGTTGGTGGGAATGTAAATTGATACAGCCACTATGGAAGAAGGTATGGAGATTCCTTAAAAAACTAGGAATAAAACCACCATATGACCCAGCAATCCCACTCCTAGGAGTATGCCCTGAGGAAATTAAAACTGAAAAAGACACATGTATTCCATTGTTCATTGCAGCACTATTTACAATAGCTAGAACATGGAAGCAACCTAGATGCACATTGACAGATGAATGGATAAAGAAGCTGTGGTGCATATACACAAAGGAATGTTACTCAGCCATAAAAAGGAACACATTTGAGTCAAGGTTCTAATGAGGTGGATCAACCTAGAACCTATTATACACAGTGAAGTAAGTCAGAAAGAGAAAGATAAATATCATATTCTAACACATATATATGGAATCTAGAAAAATGGTACCAAAGAATTTATTTACAGAGCAGCAATGGAGAAGCAGACATAGAAGATAGACTTACGGACATGGGGAGAGGGGAGGAGGGGGTGAGATGTATGGAAAGACTAACATGGAAACTTACATTACTATATGTAAAATAGATAGCCAATGGGAATTTGCTGTATGGCTCAGGAAACTCAAACAGGGGCTCTGTATCAACCTAGAGGGGCGGGAGATAGGAGGGAGGTTCAAAAGGGAGTGGATATATGTATATCTATGGTTGATTCATGTTGAGGTTTGACAGAAAACAATTATCCTGTAAAGCAATTATCCTTCAACAAAAAAATAAATAAATTAAAAAAAAAAACAGAAAAAAATAAAAGAATGAACAAGTGAATGAATGGCTAAGGATGAGCTCATCAGAAATGGCTACCCACTCCAGTATTCTTGCCTGGAGAATTCCATGGGCAGAGGAGCCTGGTGGGCTACAGTCCACGGGGTCGCACAGAGTCAGACACGACTGAGCGACTGAGCACGCACTGCACGCCTAAGAAGGACGTGAGCAGATGGGACACAAGGCAGCCTTCCTCTTGCCCACAGGCCCCCTGTCCACTCACCCTCTGCTCTCCATCCAGGCTCTGTGCGCCCCCATGATACACGCCGGGGGCCTGACCTGCCGACCTCTCTCCCCTACTTCAGTATCCTTTTTTCATCAGAAAATGGTTCTGGGCCTTCCCTGGTAGCCCACTGGCTAGGAGTTCACCTGCCGATGCAGGGGACACAGGCTGGATCCCTGGTCCGGGAAGATCCCACATACCACAGGGCACCTAAGCCTGTATGCCACAGCCACGGAAGCCGGAGCACCCAGAGCCCATGCTCCGCACCAAGAGAAACCACTGCGCTGAGACGCCGCACACCACAATGAAAAGCAGCCCCCGCTAGCCACAACTGGAGAAAGCCTGCGAGTGAAGTGAAGTCGCTCAGTCGTGTCCGACTCTTTGCAACTGCATGGACTGTAGCCTACCAGGCTTCTCTGTCCATGGGATTTTCCAGGCAAGAGTCCGGAGTGGGTTGCCATTTCCTTCTCCAGGGGATCTTCCTGACCCAGGGATCGAACCTGGGTGTCCCACATTGCGGGTAGACACTTTACCCTCTGAGTTACCAGGGAAGATTCGAGAAAGCCTGTGAGCAGCAACAAAAAACCAGCACAGCCCAAAAAATAAAATGAAATAAATAAATTTTAAAAAATGGTTCTGTTCCCCTAGTGTCGTATTTTGTACTATACAAACACATGCTCACTAATGTGTGACTTAGCAAAACATCCCCTCAACTCTCCAAAGCATACACAGCCCTATAGAAGGAAGAATTCTCTAAGTCAGAAACCAACAGACATGGGCTGGGCAGTCTTTTTCAGGGGGAGCTCCATTGCTAAGGGTCCGAGGAGGAGACCAAATGCTTGCTGGGGGCAGGTGGACGCGGTTGAATAGAGACCCTCGCATCAGCATCCAGAGAGTGGAGATGGAAAGTCGGAGCAAGTGCTGGTGAGAGCAAAAATCTGCCCTTTTGATTTTTTTTTTTTTTAAAACCAGGAGTCTGCCAATGTGTTGGTTAAGCAGATGTCAAGCTCATGGAAAACAGGCCTAAAAATTGGAAACAGAAACACCACGCTGAAATTTGCCGTAATTAACATTGCTTTCACTCCCAGCTTTGGACAGTCATTGTATTCCTTCAGAGAACACACGGATCACCTCTGTCAGGAATAAGACTCACAGTTTTATGAAAGCCAGTGGATTTTTCTGCCTTACATCATTTATCTTTCTCTCTAGGTAGAGACACTGATCAAAATGGAGCTCTTTCTTTAAGCTTTCAAGAGCTGCTCTGAAGGATTTTAAAACACAGCAGTGACATGATGAATTCCTGTTGTGATGGCCTAGAGGGGTGGGATGCGGGGAGGGGAGGAAGGTTCCCGTTGGAGGGGATAGATGTATAATTATGGCTGATTTGTGTTGTTGTACAGCAGAGACCAACGCAACATTATAAAAATTAAAAAACAAAAAATTAAAAAAAACAAAAGAAAAACAAAGTATTGCATAGATACAGATCTTGCGTGTATATGGCAAGCTGAATAAAAAGTCAGAAGTATGCAAAAAAAAAAAAGTACAATGAGGTAGTGATTAACTAAAACACACACATATATTCCAAGCTGTGTGGAAAACTGGAATCAGGAGATGTGACCCCAAATATCCACCTTAGTATCTGGCTGAGTGTGGTGCGCCTCGGGCTGCTGCCTTCCTCCAGTCACCCCAAAGTGGCCTGGGCTCCTGAGAACCCCAGACCACACCCCAGCCCAGCCCAGCCCTGCCTTCTGAGTCCCACGACCAATATCCAGCTGCCCCTAGAACACTGAGCATCCCTCACTTCACACAACCGAAGAGGTACCTGAGGTTTTCTCTTCCAAACTGAGTCTCCCCATCAATGCACTTGGCGTTACCACCCACCCCGCTGCTCTAGTCAGAAGCTTGGAGGTCCTTCCTCGGGATTTTCCTCCCCTTCCCATCAGCAAACCCTGCAGGTTATACCCCCTCCAGCCCTCTCAAGTCCACTCTTCTCAATTTCCTCTGACATCACCTGTTCTGAGTTATTCTCATCCTTTTCTGCCTGGACTTAAACACCAGTCTTCTAACTGGTGACTCAATTCCAGGGTGATCTTTTAAAAACGCCAACCAGATCCTAATACTTTGCTGCTTCAAACCCTCCAGGGTCCTCCCACTACATGTAGGGTGGATTCCAGACCCTTTCCCAGGACCCACCAGGCCCTGTAGGATCTGTCTGCTCCTGTGCCACGAACTTCATCACTTGCGGCTTCTAGACACACTGCCTTCCTCCCTGCTCCTCAAACCAAGCTCTTTCCATCTCAAGGTCTTCCCCACATCTTCGCTCAGGCAGCTCCTTCTCAATCTGCAGTTTCCTTTCGTTTTGTTTTTGGTTGCACCACGCAGTCTACGGGATCTTGGTTCTCCGACCGGAGTTTGAACCTCTGACCTCTGTACTGGAAGTGTGTAGTCTTAACCAGAAGTCCCTCAACCTCCAGTTTTAATGTCACAGCCTGGGACAAATCTTCCTGACCATGCTATGGAGAATCCGTTACTCTCCCTCAAAGCATCTTCTTTACTTCTTTTATAGTAAAGATAATTATAGCTGGCTACGAGAACTATTTGTTTGTTCTCCCACTGGAGTTTAAGTTCCACAAGGGAAGGGGCGGGTGGTGTGCTGGACTCTTCTCACAAGAGACAATTGTGTACAATCTTTCCGCTCAGTGATGGCTGTTGGTAGCTTAAAGTTGATTTATAGATGTGATTACACCACAGTCACTGTCAAATGCTACAAAGAAGGACTCTCCATGCCATCCCAAGAGCCAGAGTCAGTTATTACACACTTCCCAGAACTCCACTGAAGGGACTGTATCTGCCTCTCTCCCCACTTAATCCTCAGGATCTAGAACAACATCTAGCACACAACAGAAGCTCAGTTTGCACCTGTGGACTTATCAGACAATATGAGACCAAAAAGAGAGAGAGCGCCTAGAAATATTCAGGCCTCTGAGAACCTCACTAACCCCACACACTAACCTGCCAACAAGAAGTAGAAGATGAACTTGATAGTCAGAGCCTCAGGAAGGTAGGGAAGTCAGAGCATTGAACTTGGCTTCAGAAGCCCTAGTTTTAATCCCAGCACAGCTTCTAACTTGTTTTTATGACTCTGGACCAATTTCTTCCCCTCCCTGGCCCTCAATTTCTTAATCTGTAACAAGTACACACTAGACTAGATGCTGTATCTCTAAGTCCCTGTGTCGGATTTAATGAAGCCCGTTCATGTACTGTTACCAATTTCTTTATCTGTCACTCCCTGGGTCACTGCACTACACTTCACAACTGCAGAGGGGGCCGTTTACGTTGCATTGGGTTGGCTTTTTGGCTTTTGGGACTTGCTGTAGGCTAAAGACAAATCTGAACGAACTTTTTGGCCAACCTAACAGCAGCCTGAGTTATGCAGTACCCAGCCTGCGGAGCTGTACGTGGCGGCTCCGCCCACTTTTGATCCTGGCCACTGGTCATTTCAAGGGGAGACGAATTGGACAGTGAGTTCCTCCCTTTTCTAACATACTAACCAGCTCAAAGAGCTCAGACAGTTTGGTATTGGTTTTCCAGCTCCTAAGATTGTCTCCTGCTTGTCATGGAGTGTGCGGATCAAGAGCTTTGGGCATCTGAGGTCAGTGCCAGTCCAGGGGGTGTTTGGACAAAGTAGGAACAAGACAAGGCTCAGGATATGCAATTTGTGGCAAGGCTTTCCCTTGGAAGAGAGGAAGTAGGGCAATGAGAACTCAGAGAACTGTGGGCCTGTCTGCCCCTGGTCTTTGAATGTGAACTAAAAAAAGGAATTGTGGGGGCCCGTCCCTTTCAAGCCTGCAGGGTCCGCCCTACAAAGGATACACCCCACCCATTCGAAAAGTTCTCTGTCTGCATAGAGCTCAATATAAATGCACCAGAACCCAAGCTAAGCTGGATGCTATTGGCTAGGCTTGGTGGGGATAGAGGACGCTGAGGAATGGAATTGCTTTGGTTCTGGGCATTATGCAGAAGCCCTTTGGTTTTTGGTATATGTCAGTTACTTATGATTCCAAAACTATCCCAATGTCTAATGCCACTTTTACAACCTTAGAAGAATTAAGGGCTCAGGACTCCATCTCCCTTTGCTAGAAAACAAAGGCCTGTCTTGTGAGATCGTGAGTCCCCTGTCACTGAAAGAATACAAGCCAAGGATAGCCACTTATCTGGGATGTTGAGGTTCCAAGTTCCCTCCTGGAAACCCAGAACTCTGAAGCCCAGGACTCCTCTGAAGCACGGGATTCCTCATTAACATGTGGATGAGGAAGGGCCAGTCATGCAGTGGGTCCATCTATGTTCTAGATGAAGTTGTTTTAAAATATAATTCCAATGTAAACTGGTGCAGGCACTATGGAAAACAGTATGGAGTTTTCTCAAAAAACTAGAAACAGAGTTTCCACATGACCCAGCAATCCCACTCCTGGGTATATATCTAGACAAAACTCTAATTCAAGAAGATACATGCAGCCCTATGTTCATAGTGGCACCATTCACAATAACCAAGACATGGAAGCAACCTAAATGTTCATCAGCAGAAGAGTGGATAAAGAACTGCTCAGCCATGAAAAAGAATGAAATGGTGCCATTTGCAACAACATGGATGGACCTAGAGATGATCATTCTAAGTCAGTAAAACACAGAAAGACAAAGATCATAGGATACCTCTGCATACCTTTAGATGTGGAATCTAAAATATGACACAAATGAACTCATCTATGAAAAAGAAACAGACTCACAGACAGAACAGACCTGTGGTTGTCGGGGAAGAAGAGGTAGGGGGTGACGGACTGGGAACTTGGGATTAGCAGATTCCAATCCCAAAGAAAGGCAATGCCAAAGAATGCTCATGGTATCGCACAACTGCACTCATCTCACACGCTAGTAAAGTAATGCTCAAAATTCTCCAAGCCAGGCTTCAGCAATACGTGAACCATGAACTTCCAGAAGTTCAGCTGGGTTTAGAAAAGGCAGAGGAACCAGAGATCAAATTGCCAATATCCAGTGGATCATCGAAAAAGCAAGAGAGTTCAGAAAAACATCTATTTCTGCTTTATTGACTATGCCAAAGCCTTTGACTGTGTGTATCACAATAAACTGTGGAAAATTCTGAAAGAGATGGGGATACCAGACCACCTGACCCACCTCTTGAGAAACCTGTATGCAGGTCAGGAAGCAACAGTTAGAACTGAACACGGAACAACAGACTGGTTCCAAATAGGAAAAGGAGTATGTCAAGGCTGCATATTGTCACCCTGCTTATTTAACTTATATGCAGAGTACATCATGAGAAATGCTGGGCTGGAAGAGCACAAGCTGGAATCAAGACTGCTGGGAGAAATATCAATAACCTCAGATATGCAGATGATACCACCCTTATGGCAGAAAGTGAAGAACTAAAGAGCCTCTTGATGAAAGTGAAAGAGGAGAGTGAAAAAGTTGGCTTAAAGCTCAATATTCAGAAAACTAAGATCATGGCATCTGGTCTCATCACTTCATGGCAAATAGATGGGGAAACACTGGAAACAGTGGCTGACTTTATTTTTAGGGGCTCCAAAATCACTGCAGATGGTGATTGAAGCCATGAAATTAAAAGACGCTTACTCCTTGGAAGAAAAGTTATGACCAACCTAGACAGCATATTAAAAAGCAGAGATATTACTTTGCCAACAAAGGTCCACCTTGTCAAGGCTATGATTTTTCCAGTGGTCAGGTATGGATGTGAGAGTTGGACTGTGAAGAAAGCTGAGTGCCAAAGAATTGATGCTTTTGAACTGTGGTGTTGAAGAAGTCTCTTGAGAGTCCCATGGACTGCAAGGAGACCCAACCAGTCCATCCTAAAGGGGATCAGTCCTGGGTGTTCATTGGAAGGACTGATGTTGAAGCTGAAACTCTAATACTTGGGCCACCTGATGCGAAGAGCTGAGTCATTTGAAAAGACCCTGATGCTGGGAAAGATTGAGGTCAGGAGAAGGGGATGGCAGAAGATAAGATGTTTGGATGGCATCACTGACTCAATGGACATGAGTTTGGGTAAACTCTGGGAGTTGGTGATGGACAGCGAGGACTGGCGGGCTGCGGTTCCTGGGGTCGCAAAGAGTTGGACATGACTAAGCGACTGAACTGAACTGAACTGATGCAGACTAATATATTATACAGCATGGATAAGCAAAGTCCTACTGTATGGCATGGGGAACTATATTCAATATCCTGTTACAAGCCATAATGGGAAAGAATATGAAAGAGAATGTATATGTATGTATAACTGAATGTATATGTATAACTGAATCACTCCGCTATAGAGCAGAAATTAACACAACATTGTAAATTAACTATACTTCAATAAAAATAAGTTTAAAATAAAATTAAATTAAAAAGAATTTCTGTTGTCAACTTTCTCATGTAACACGTAGCTTTACAACCAGAGGGGAAACACTGGCTCAGGAAATGTTCGCAGAAGCCTAGAAGCACAGCCCCCAAAGAGCTTTCATAAACAGGAAGGCCAAACATTTATTTTAGAAGTGATTGAATGGAAGTCTTAAGAGGGCACATGGCTAATTTAAGTTTAGAATTGGAGCCTGAACTTGACCCAGAAGTCTTTATCCACAGTCCAGGGCTTTTTCATGACCCTGGGCTTGAAAGGTCCAGTTAGTGAGAGATACAATCCAGTCCCAGGCTTTGGTTTCCACTTCTGTAACACTCAGGGTTGCCCAGATTAGTCCATTTGGGGTAAGTCCTGGCTGCTTTCAAATAGCCTTTCCTATAAAATCAACATGAGGCAGGGCGGATCTAACATTCTATCAGCTGTGAACTCCTCTGTGCGACTTCGTTTCCAGTTGTTTTGCTGTCCAGCAGGCTGTGAGGAGTCAAGGTTTAGAGAAGAGAAGTGTTGCCTGGTGGGATCTGCATGGGGAAGTGTCAGGATCCTAATAGTTAGAGGAAGGGCAGCTGGTGCGACGCTACACAGAGGAGAAAGTAAGAGGGAAGGAGGTAAACAGTGCCCACTGCCCAAGGGACATGCAGCCTCGTGGAGAATGGGAGTACAGCTGATAAGATGACAGGTGAGGAGATGCAGCTGAGATGATACAGAAGTTCACAGAAATATGATAATCACTTTAGCAGAAGTCTGGGAGGGCTTCTTGGAAGAGGAGGCCTTTCTGGAGCTGTTAGGGCCTAGAGAAGGCAGCAACATCCTTTCCACTTTAACTTACATTCTCTAAGGACATTTGTTATAGAGAGGATTGGGGTTTCCTCTTCTTTCATGGAGACAAAAGACTTATTCGGACCACTCTTCCCAATGGTTTCTACACCACCCCTACCGCGCCCCCACCTCTTTCCCAACTCCAGGCCAGCCCCATGCTCAGCAAAGCTTTGATCTGGGGCTCGTGGCCTCTGGTTCCACATAAAAGCTCCCTCTGCCCTTGAGAGAGGGGCACCCTGGGCAGACCCCTCTCCCCCAGCCAGTCTCCATCAGCAGTGGGCACCAGTCCAGGGGAGCCACTGCCAACCCAACAGCACTGCAGAAAGAGTGAGGGACCTGGCTACTAGGTGGTGGGAAAGTGCACTCCTGGGCCTCACCCTGCGGAGGGCTGAGCATGAGAGAACACCGCCAAGCCTGCTAACTTCTCGGGACTCTTCCTGGCATGTGCCAAGGAGGTGTTAGCCCTGGCGGGGTCCTTGACCAAACCTCCAAGGAAAGACTTGCCTGGTGGTCTGGTGGTTAAAACTTTGCACTCCCAATGCTGGGAGCCCGGCTTCAATCCCTGGTCAGGGAACTAGATCCTGCATGCTGCAGCCAAGACCCAGCCAAACAAATAAATAGATATTTTTAAAAAGAAATAAACAGTAAAACAAACAAACCTCCAAACAAACAGAGCCAGGGTAGCTTAGAAATCACGCCACACATAAGTAGAGTTTAGATTTCTCTTGTCAAAAAAATCCCCCAGTCAAATCAGAGCCTCACTGCACTTCAGTTCTGGATGAGTAAGGATGAGGGGACAGCTGTCCTTCCTGAGGGCTGCAAAGGGGGGCCCCGTGTCCCCCATGGCACAGTGGGGGCAAAGAATTTAGGTGGGACAAAGGTGAACATTAAAACAACGCACTGATGTGCTTAATCACTTAATCAGGTCTGACTCTTTCTGACCCCATGGGCTGTAGCCCACTAGGTTCCTCTATCCATGGATTTTTCAGGCGAGAAATACTAGAGTGGGTTGCCATTTCCTTCTCCAGGGGATTTTCCCAACCCAGGGATCAAACCCCTGTCTGTCTCCTGTGTCTCCTGCATTGCAGGCAGATCCTTTACCCACTGAGCCATCTGGGAAAACTTGACAACTCATGTTTAATGGATACTAAAAAACTACAAGCAAATCAAAACTTAGTGAAATCTAGCAATATTGCTTAGGATGAGGGTATGTGAAAAGACTGAGTTAGTTGATTTAAATTGAATGAATTGAATGAATATTGTTAAGTGAAAATATTCCAGATGTTACACAAACAGAGCCAGAGTTATGTGAGCGTACAGGAAAAGCAGGAAAGAGGTGGCCTTTGGAGATGATCAAACCTGGATTTGGAGTTTGGAACTCATCTTTATCGGCAGCTGCAAGACCTCAGGCAAGTCACATGACCTCTAGGAATTGCAGTTTCTGGCCTCAAACCTCCCTGGATTCAAATCCCAGGCTGTGACTTTATGATCCTGGTGATTTTGTGTAAATTACTTAATGACTTGCCTCAGTTCCCTCATCTCTGAAGTGGGGGAGATAACAGCACCCCTCATACAGGATTATCGAGATGAGTGCTCAGACAAAGCCTGATTCATGGAAGCTCTCAGTGACTGTTAGCAAGCAGTACACATTTAGGAGAGCACCTCATCCTTGCCACACTTGTCATTTGGTAATCAGTATTATTTCCAATGGTTTATACTAATTCTACAAGGTAGGCATTATCATTTCCATTATGCATTCCGAGGGGCTTCCCTGGAGGTTCAGATGGTAAAAGAGTCTGTCTGCCGTGTGGGAGACCCAGGTTCAAGCCCTGGCTTGGGAGATCCCCTGGAGAAGGAAATGGCAACCCGATCCAGTATTCTTGCCTGGAGAATTCCACGGACAGAGGAGCCTGGCAGGTTACAGTCCACGGGGTCGCAAAGAGTCAGACACGACCGAGCGACTAACACTTTCACATACATTCTAAAGAGAGGATGTGACCTACCCAAAGTCACACACTTATTAAGTACCAGGGCCATTATTCAAACCCCAAGTCAATGGCACATGCCCCTAATACGAACCTTGGGCTCAGGCTCAGTCTCCCCACCTTTTCAATGGGTTTCACATCATCTCCCCAGTCACCAAAGCAGATTCTGATCTGGTGGTTCCCAGGAATTGGATCATAGCTTGGTCTACTACTAGGGTCTACTGTTCAGATCTTGCCATCTTCTCTGGGTGCTGCTCCCAGCTCCTTCTGGGGTACCAGAGGACATGTCCACATTCTGTGGTCCACCGATGATGTCTGAATCACTACGCTTTTGTGGGAAAAGAGGCATTTTAAACTTCTGTTCCACCCCCATGTTCTCTGGGAAGTGCCGTTACATACCTAGGTTTTCATTGCGTAAAACATGTCCTATCCCATGTCTTCCTGTGTCCTCTCTGAGTCACAGTCAGAATAGCACTGAATAGCATGGGGCCAGCTGGCTTGGGCTGCACGCTGTGAATGATTTGCCCCTCTCAAGGCCCTTCTCCCATCAAGAATCCCTCCTGCAAGACCTGCCCACTTATAACCACGACCACCCTCCTCTTGTCTAGAAAGAAAGTCTTTAATAACAAATGGCCTTGGAAGTGTCAGGAGCGAATGCCTAGGGGACTGCTGTCCTAAGAAAGGTTACTGGAGCTTGGGTGATACTTATCTCAAGGAGGAGTGACTATTGGGATTTCAGGCTGCTGCAGGCTGGGGGGAGGTTTTCATTGATTAATTCATTCATTTCACAACCACTTATAACTTGACTACTTTGGCCAGGCACTTCTCTGAACCTTGGGGTACACATGTAAAACCACATTCAAGAATCCACGCTGTGTACATCTGCATTTCTCTTGCTGTCCTGACACAGAAGCGGGAAAGGAGGGTGGGACAACCTGGGAGAGCAGCCCTGACACATATACACTGTGATGTGTAAAAGAGGTGGCTAGTGGGAACGCACATACACCGTGACGTGTAAAAGAGGTAGCTAGTGGGAACACATATACACTGTGACGTGTAAAAGAGGTGGCCAGTGGGAACACATATACACTGTGATATGTAAATGAGGTGGCCAGTGGGAACACATATACACCGCAACGTGTAAAAGAGGCGGCTAGTGGGAACACACACACACCACAACATGTAAAAGAGGTGGCTAGTGGGAACACATATACACTGTGATGTGTAAATGAGGTGGCCAGTGGGAACACATATACACTGTGATGTGTAAAAGAGGTGGCTAGTGGGAACGCACACACACTGTGACATGTAAAAGAGGTGGCTAGTGGGAACACACACACACCGCGACGTGTAAAAGAGGTGGCTAGTGGGAAGCTGCTCTAGAGATCAGGGAGCTCAGCCTGGAGCTCTCTGATGACCTACAGGGGTGGGATTTGGTTTGGTGGGAGGGAGGTTCGAGAGGGAGGGGATATATGCATCCTTATGGCGGATTCACTTCGTTGTGCAGCATAAACTAACGCAAGGGTGTAAAGCGATTATGGGTTTCCTCAGTAGCTCAGTGGTAAAGAACCTGCCTGCCAATGCAGAAGATGCAAGAGTCAAGGGTTCCATCCCTGGGTCGGGAAGATCCCCTGGAGGAGGAAATGGCAACTCACTCCAGTGTTCTTGTCTGGGAAATGCCATGGACAGAGAAGCCTGGCGGGCTACAGTCCACAGAGTCAAAAAGAGTCAGACACGACCAAAGACAGCACACACACAAAGCAATTACACTCCAACAACAATGACAAGAATCCTTGCTCTCATGATTACACGCTGTTGGAGGAGACAGACAATACACCAGGTGAATTTTTTAAAAATTGGTATTAATGCTTGAGAGTGAGGAATGCCCCAGTGGGACTAAAGCGGGGGCTTATGGAAGAGAGTGCACACAGGAGAGGCTGACATTTTAGTTAGCGGAGCAGGAAAGGCCTCTGCAAGAGGAGGTGTTAGAGAAAAGACCTGAAGGAAGTGACAGTGGCTCTTTGGTGGTGAGCATCCCAGGTGAAGCACCATCCCAGGTAGTGAGCACCATCCCAGGTAGTGAGCACCATCCCAGGTAGTAAGCACCATCCCAGGTAGTGAGCATCCCAGGTGAAGCCCGAGGCGCCAGGTATGTTTCAAGAACATTCCAGAAACCGCGTGAGTGGAGCAGAAGGAGCAAGTGGGGGAGGAGTAGAGGATGAGGTCGGAAAGGCAGGGGAGCTGGACCCCACAGGTCTCTCACCCAGAGAAGGAGAGCCCCAGGGGGTTTGGGGCAAAGAGACAGGATCTGATCTATATCCAGCAGCAGCCCTCTGGCCACTGGAAGCAAGAGCTGAAGGGACAGGGCGGAGGCAGGGAGACCAGTGGGTTGGCTGTGGCCACAAGCCACCAGAGGCTTTCTGGGTGCCCCCTCAGCAGCCCCCAGACCCCTGTCTGTCCCCTGGTCCTAGTCCTCTGGGCTGAGTAGAGGTGGAAGGACAGATGGCAGACCAGAGCGTTCACACCAAGGATGATGGGATCAGCCCAGTTTACAGGCTGGGGGTGGGGGCGGGGCGAGTTTGAAGATGCGCTCCAAGGCCGGCAGATCCTCAGGGAAAAGAGACGAAAGAGCAGGGACCATCTCGGTGGCCATTCTGACCCATTCGGGAAGACCAGAGGGGGCCCTCTTGCTGAGTCTGCCAGCATGTCTGCCCCTGGCTGGCCTCACCATCAACAGCAAGCACATTCCACAGCTGATGTTTGGCTTGTGGTCTGGTCTGGCCTTCTGGTTGGTTTCTTCTGCCCTGAAAGGCTTTTAAAATCAGAGTCTGGGCTCTCTTTAAGTTTGGGGCATGAATCACTGCTTCTGGGTCTGGAAAGGGGATGGAGGCACAGGAGGCCCCACGCCAGGAGTGTTCTCTGTCTCTCTCGCTCAGGCCCGAGCGACAGCAAGGCACACATATGGGACAGGCTTCCAGTCAAAACATGCCGAGTCAGACTCCCTTCCAAGCACCCAGCCAACATTTCCACCTGCCCCAAAGCCCCATAGGTTCACCACATCCAGAATCCACGCAACTTCCTCTTCCTTAAACGCCCCGGCCCCATATTCTCTCCTCTTCCTTCCCTGGGGACCAAGGATGTTCAGTCTGCCCCTCGCAGGTTCCTTTCTCCTCTCTCCTCTCACCACGTTTACACCAGGCTCTGGCATCCTCCTGCCTGGGTTGTAGCCATCTTAGCAACCTTCTTGCTCCTAGCTGTTGTCCTGTCTCATTCAAATCCCGCCCCCCCATATCCGCCCCACAAGGGAGCCTCTCAAAACAGATTAGAACATGCCTGTGTGTGTGTGTTAGTCACTCAGCCATGTCTGATTCTCTACGACCCCATGGGCTGTAGCCCGCCAGGCTCCTCTGTTCATGGAATTCTCTAGGCAAAAATACTGAAAGTGGGTAGACATTCCCTTCTTCCCCTGGGGATCTTCCCAATCCAGAAATCGAACCTGAGTCTCCTGCATTGCAGGCAGATTCTTTACCATCTGAGCCACGAGGGAAGCCCAGAACATGCCTTTAACCTCCCCCCAAAACCTCCAATGGCTCCAATCTGCTACATCCAAATACCTTAGTTGGCATTCGGTCCTCTCTCGGTGGCCTCAGCCCACATTCCATTCTTGCAGTTCCCTACAGCACACACTCCAGCATCCTGATGACCAACATCAGGCCATTTTTCAGATACACTCTCTACTCTTCCTACATTTACAAATCATCTCTTTTTCAACTCTCAAATCCCAGAGTCTTTGTAGCTCTCTTACAGCTTTTATTACTTCCTCCTTTGTCTTAGTTATTTATCCAAAGATCTCTCTCCTATTAGGCCATAAACTGCTTGAAGGACAGGACTTTTATCCTCCAAAGAGCATGGCAGAGCACCTAATACAAGCCACTGTGTTAGGAGCGCTTGTGGGTACATCTGCAAAGAAACGTTAAGACATCGATCTTGCCCTTAAACATCTTTCTGTTGACTTGGATAGACAGCTCTTTCATTCAACACACATTATGTGAGCAGTACAGTGTCTGGCGGTCTTCTCAGGTGGCTCAGTGGTAAAAAAAACTCGCTCGCCAAAGAAGGAGATGCAGAAGACTCAGGTTCGATACCTGGGTCAGGAAGATTCCAGAGAAGGAAGTGGCAACCCACTCCAGTATTCTTGCCTGGGAAATTCCATGAACAGAGGAACTGGTGGGCTTCAGTCCAGGGGGTGGCAAAGAGTCAGACTTGACTGAAGCTACTGAGCATGCCCACACTATGTCTGGCGTTATGGGAGAGCGGAAGATAGAGAGACTGATAAGAGATACAGTCCCTGCTCTAGTCCAGTGGGGGACACTGTTCAGGCTATTATAATACTGGGTGGTGTCTGGGGGTTTAACACCATGGGAAAACAAGCATCTCAAGATTCACACCAGTGACTGATCCAAGGTCTGTCTGAGACAGGTGCGGTTTTCAGGAGGAAGACTTGAAGACTAAGTGGGAGATAAGAGAAAGGGGGGATCAGACCAGATACAGGGAACGATATGAGTGAAGGACAGAGATAGCTGGTATGTTTGAGAAACTAAGAAGCTCAGTTTAGTGGAGGTGCCGCAGGGTGCCGTGAGCGGGGAGTCCCGAGTACAGGCAACTCAGGGTCTGGTGAGTTCTATCAAAGAGGGCAGACTCAAAAGCAACAGGGAGCAATTGAGGGCCTTAAGCAGAGGAAGTGACTACACACTCAGTTTGTGTTTTAGCTTCACTTCATCTGCTATTGAGGAAGGTCTGGGTGGACGGGGGCAGGAGGGAAGATGACACCTGAGTTTGTGCTGGGGCCTCAGGCTGGTCCCAGGGGTTTCCTCCTCTGCCCTCTGGGCAAGCCTCCCCACTTTTTCCTGATAGAGCATTCCTTCCCCACCCCACTTGGGCTTCTCTTCGCCTGTTCCAACCCTGAGTCAGGAGCTTCCTATACCTGAATGCTCAGAATAGCTTCAGTGGGACCCAGAATCACAGGGTCAGGGTGACTCTAATGGGCTTTGTCTAACTCTCTGCTGGACACCTCCCGCCATGCCAGTCCATCTGCACGTGAGCACTTCTGACCAGGATCCTTGGCCAAATAGGTGACCCTATGGCCCCTCTGGGGCTTTTGTTTGGCCCACGTGGGACCACACAGTGATCAATAGCTTATGACCCTGTGCGGCACACAGACAGGGTCACTAACGAATAACCCTCCAACTACCAACCCCCATCCCAAATTCCACCTCGTGCCTCAGCCTCCCACACTGTGTTTCCACGTTGTGTCTCCAGCCCAGCTTGGCCATGAATCCTGTGAAACTGCAGGTGGGGGAGGTGGGCTGGAGAACTGGGAGACAGAAGACCTGGTTACATCTTGGCTGCACCACTGACTGTCATGTGACCCTGAGCAAGTCATTGAGCTTCCCTGGACAGTGTTTCCTCTTCTGCTTGACTGGGGATTGGGTTTAGATGACACTGGTGGTTCTCAGGCTCAGCTGCCCGTTAGAACTCCTGCGGAGCTTTAAAAAATGCCAACGCTGGGCTCTATCATAGATAGTGATGGTGTGTTCTGGTGGGGCCCAGGCAAAGGTTTTGTTTTACACCATCATCCCCTTCTTCACCCAGGAATGAGGACCACTGGATCTGCTGATTGTCTGCAGACCAAGAGTCGGGGCTGAAGTGGGCAGGTAAAAAAACCCGAGAAGTAACTCCTTATTTACAAGTGTTAGCCCAGCAGGACCACAGCAGTACCAATACCTTCGGCTGGTGGGAAGGCTAGGTGGCACTGGTGGTAAAGGATCCACCTGCCAATGCAGGAGACATAAGAGACTTGGGTTTGAGTCCTGGGCTGGGAAGATCCCCTGGAGGAGGGCATGGCAACCCACTCCAATATTCTTGCCTGGAGAATTCCATGGACAGAGGAGCCTGGCGGGCTATAGTCCATAGGGTCAGACATGACTGAAGCGACTTAGCATGCATGCATGTGGAAAGGCCAGTATTTTGAGTTTTGGTTTCTCGTGTTCATCAACGGGGCTACTCCAGAGCTCAGCATCAGATGCTTGAAGGTCCCCCAGAAAGGCTCTCAAAGTGGTCTTGGGTTCTAACTGGAAATAGAAGCATCTTCTGAATCCCATGGCTTAAAAATCTTCCCACAGTCCTCGCTATGTGCCTATAGAGCTGCTCCAGGGATCCTCTGCATCTATAGACACGAGCACTTTGCACCAGCAGCCTGTGTGTGATCTGTACCTCTCTGCCCTCACTGTGCTCCCTGAGGCAGAGGCTGGGCCTTATCTGATTTGGAATTTCCAGAACCTGGAGATGCCTGGGGTTTCGTGGGTGCTCAGTACATACTGGCCAGATGGACAACCCACTCAGTTTCTTCATGTGTCAAGAGGGATGCCGTGCCTTCCTTGCCAAATGATAAGCCTGAGAGGAGAGAACTCTGTGAGAAGTGGCTCAGGCCCCACACTCGGAAGGGGTCCCCTTGGTCTGATGCTCTGCTGTGGCCATCTTGAAATTCTTAATAGTCTTTAAACAAGGAGCCCTGTATTTTCATTTTGCACTAGGCCCCACAGATTATGTAGCTGGTCCTGTGTATGTGGTAAGTGGTGGGAATAAACTCAGAGAAGAGCTCTGTCTACATACTATTTATGGGACTTAATGATTGCCAGCAACCGCTGAATATAAGGGGCTAAGGGATCCAGGAAAAGAGCAGTTCTAGTGGATGGAGAGGAGATAGACATAGCTTTGTGGTCTTCTTCCTGGCAGCAGGAGAAAGCAGCAGTCTGAGGGCTTGGGGATGGGCAAGGCAGGGCGAATGATGGAGGCTGGAGACACCCTCAGCAGTCTACAGAGAATGATTCCAAGGATCTTGTCCTACCTGCCTGCCACAGATGTAGAAAATCTACTATTAGAACTTCATTCCTTTGGCTGAAGCAATGCTTTCTCCTTAAGTTCCTCTGATGAATGTAGCAAATTAGGTTCCTAATCTCACCTTTGACCAGAAGATCTGCCTTGGAGTTTCTATGTGATCTTGGGGAAATCACTTAATTTAAAGAAAATATTTATTTATTTATCAGCACTGGGTCTTAGCTGTGGCATGCGGGATCTTTAGTTGCAGTGTGTGAACTCAGGTGTGGTGTGTGAACTCTTAGCTGAGACATGTGGGATCTAGTTTCCTGACCAGGGATCGAACCCAGGCCCCCTGCATCGGGAGCATGGAATCTTAGCCACTAGACCACCAGGGAAGTCACAGAAAATCACTTAACTTTGAAAAGCCTCTCTCTCCCCTCTCTATCTAATGGACATACCTCTGACCTCAGCTAGTCTGTTCTGACTGATAGAAAAAATGTACGGGAGTGCTCTTTGCAGACTGTTGGGAGTTACATCCACTTGCTCATTTCATGATTTTTCCATGCCTTCCTGAGGCCCAGTCTGCAAAGAATCGAGTTCTGGAAATCTGCAGGGTCAGGATTCCTGGTAGCCTGACCCAGCTGGGTGATGCGGCTTGGGGAAGAAAGTTGTCAACCCCAGCTGCGGAGGCAGGAGCCCCTTCTCTCTATGTCATCCTGTTTGGAATCCTAGAGCACATTGCTATAGCAACTTGCCTAACTCGCCCCACATGCCACGTGGAAAAACCTCTGCCTGCTTTAGAGCAGCATTACCAAACCACAAACTGGCTTCTCCTGTGTTACAGGATGAGGGCTCCCCTCATACACAAGGGTCTAGGTAGGAGGCATCTGACCAGTGATTCAGAAGTGAGCTAAGGGGTTGGACCATGCCAGGAAGGTCTCTAGCCTCAACCATTTGGTCTCACCTATTTCAAATCCTGGTACCTGAAATTCCATCATTAGCCCCTTGTTCTTTGGTTCAAGCACAAACCAGTTAAAATGCAAATCCCTCTGGGTAGGATCCATGAAGCTGTCACCATTCATTAGTGCTGCTCAGCATGAATTAACTCATTGGGCCGGGAGCTCAGAGCAGGTTTTGATTAGGGGAAGCAGAGGCAGGAAAGGGAGGAGAGAAATGCCCAGCCTGGACACCGAGGATGGGCTGGAGAGGGAGTCAGAGTGGCCCAGAGTATTGGGTCTTGGGGGCAGATGGGAGAGCCCTCCTTGGCCCTGAGTAGGAAGGCAAGTGAGGGAGAGAGGCTCTCATATTACAAGATATGGCATGAGGACCACTTCTCACCAAGCCAACATTCTGACTGCAAAACCACTGTCCAGCTGAGTCTGAAGGAGGGAGCGGCCTCCCTGGGCCAGCGCCCCCGGGAGGGTGGCCACTGTATACAGACCTCACTTTCCCCGAGGACAGCATCTTCCAGGAGGAGCATCTTATTCATCTTTCTGTGCCCTCCAGGCCCACTTCCTGAAGAGACATCAGTTAGTGTTAGTAGCTCAGTCGTCTCCGACTCTTTGCAACCCCATGGACTGTAGCTCGCCAGGTTCCTCAGCCCATGGAATTTTTCAGGCAAGAATACTGGAGTAGGTTGCCATTTCCTTCTCCAGGGGATCTTCCCAACCCAGGGACTGAACCCAGGCATCCTGCACTGGAGGTGGATTCTTTACCATCTGAGCCACCAGGGAAGAGACATTATGCATGGATTAAAGGCAAACACCAAACGCCACCTCTTACTCCATCAGCAAGACCCCGGATGAGCTATTTAATGTCTCATGTGTAAACTGATGATTGTGGCCACAACAAGGTCTAGCTGAGATGTGAGAAAGTGTTTGACACAGTGCCTGGTACCGATCAGGTGAGTGACGGGAAGGGTGATCCACGAACCGCTACTGTTTGCTGAGGCAGTACTGGGTGCCAGACGCTGTACCAAACACTTGATACGAATCAACCATAGATCAGCCTGTGAAGTTGTTATTCTACCCATTTTACACATGAGGATTGAGTCTCAGAGGGGCTTATCCAGGGTCACCCAAGCAGAAAGGATTTGAACTCAGTTGGGTTCCCAGGTCACACATATGCTAATCATCACTCCTGCTCAGTAAGTGTGCAGGTGACAAAGGAAATGAGGGGCAGAGGTGGGGGGTGGGGTGGGAGGGGGGCATGTTTGACCACACTGGCTTTTTCCTCCAGGTGGGATTTTATTCATCTTGTGAAGACTGTAAGTATACACCATGAAGACACTTCATGAAATTTTGCGGGGAGCTTATTTATTTTTGGTTTACAAGGTGACCAACTGCAGTCTCCTCCCCTTCTCCCCTCGCAGGTAACATTTTGGACTTTCACCTGGCAGGGCGGGGACAGTCCCGCCTAGACCACAGCTCCCCAGAGCAAGCACTTCACACTGAGGGCATGTGGGTGACTTTGGAGCTCACAATTATTTCAGGGAAAGTAGTTCCAAATGGCTGTGAATTCCTGATGGCAGCCCACAGTTTGGTGGTGGTCGGGCAGCGTCATTAAGCTATAAGGGCAGCAGAGAGACCGTTTTTGAGATGGGTTGGTGCACGTTTCAAGCTTGCTTCATAGCTGACCCTCCCTGAGTCAGCCAAAGGCTATCACTGCCTGGGGAGGACTATCATGGATCCTTTCTCTTTGTAGCTGGGATAGAACACTGTATGGAGGGTCTGAAAGCTAGAGTGAGACAGTGATCTCCAAAGTCAGGCAATAAGAAGAGCAAAGAGGGCTTTTGGAATTTTCAAAAGTCCCTTCTATATATCAAGAGCCAGTCCAGCCCAGTGCATAGTTCTGTCCTAAGCAGTGAATAGAGAGAATGGAAGGGAAGTTCCCTGTTGCTGGAGGAAGCGATCACTACAGGAGGGAGAGGAAGAGGGTCACAGAGGGCAAAACGAAGGTGAGTTGCTGTCTGAGTTCCTCGGGGGCCCATGGCCCTGTGTGGGTGGGCTAGGAACAGTGAGGATGCTGAAGAGACAGGCTTCCCACCCACAAGGGCCATCTGCGTGGGATGGTTCTCTTCAATAACACAAAACCCTCCTGCCAGGATCACATGGACCTCAAAACAGCCTCAATGGCAAACCTTCTCCCCCACGTTTCCATTATGATCAAGACTTTGGGCCAGGCCTTTGGGGAAAGAGAAGTTCAGGTTTATTTAGGGCCCTGGTATGCATGTTTCCACTGAGCTGCCAGTATCCCAGCACTTCCTCTAGACTTCTCTTACGAATTTGAGTTTGAAAGTTACAACTCTGCATCCTCAAATCCCTTATTCAATGACTGGTACCTTGAGCAATGATGATGATGATGCTGGAGAAGAAAGACAAACTCCTAGATACTCAATGTGTGCCTGGAACTTTTCAAGTACTTAATATACATTATACATCTTTGGATACTCTTTAAGTTCTATTATTAATATTATCATCCCCATTTTGCAGATGAGAAAACTGAGGCACAGGGATGGTTAGTAACTTGCCAAGGAAGCAGAATCCCAGTTATCAGAGGTCAGACCCATTCCGGGCAGTGAAAAGCCAGGACCTTCAGCCCCACACTGTGTCTGGTCTCCCTGTGTATCATCTGTCATGTAACAAGTGCTCAGTAATGGCTAAGGTTTTAAAATTTTTTTTCTGCTTCCAAACTGGGAGGAATTAATTTTTATTTTATTTTTAAAAATTTTGTCAAAGTATGGTTGATTTACAAGGTTATGTCTAATTTCTTGTATAGCAAAATGACTCATTTGTATATTCTCTTTCATAATCGCCAGATGGGTCATGATAGGGAAGTTCTGCTCAGTGGGTCTGCTCTCTCAGAATGTCAGCTGTAGATGTCTTTGGGCTTGTCTACTTTTTTTCTGGCTTTCTTGACAGTTTTGCCCACTTCATCACCCTGCCCAGCCTGCAGCAGAAGCTCTGGAAGGATCAAGGCTCTGAACTCATAATGACTTCATGAGGACTTCCATCCCCCTACCACCCACCGCAACTTGGCCTTTGACAAGGTTCCTGCCCAGCCACACTGTGCCATCACCAGCAGGTAAGCTTCCTAGTAACCCTCACATTGAATCCATGTGATGCACAGATGGGAGATCAACATCAATCCTGTTCTGGAGCTGGGAAGATGGGCCCAATGATCTGTGTGACCCTTCTAATCTTCAGAGCCCCTATGGACCAGAGTCATCTTGGTGGTTTTCAAATGCTCACCTTTGGTTTCTTTAACTACTGTAGTTCCAGGAAATGACACTCTAATGTACAAACAGTCCCACTTGAATGTCTATCCACACTCTACAAATTCCTTCAAGGCCCAGTCCAAATGCTATCTCCTCCTCCAGGAAGCCTCCCTTGCTTATTCAAGCAGAATTGAACTTCCCCTGTTTGAACTGCAGCCCTTAGCATCTCTGTGCCACTCACTCTCCAGTGCATCTGTTTCGCTTTCCCTGGTCTCACCTTGTTCTCAGCTACAGGCAGGGCCCAGACTGCATATATGCTTGGACCCCACCCCCAGCTGCTTGCAAGCAGATGTCATTCCAACATTGATTGATATGTTTAATGAATCCCATATTTCAAGAACTCAGACTGACCAGACATAACTCTGGAGTGGTTTTCTCCATATAAAGGGAGTTCTGAGTCACAAATCCTGTCCGTGTCCTTCACCCTACTCCCTTACCCACCATCCCCTTCATCCTTGCTTTACCATTATCAATATCAACTATTGATTCAACCCTACTGTTGACCAAGTGCTGTATTAACAACTTTTCTTACGGTGCAGCCTCACTTAATCATGCCAACCACTCAGAATTTCTATCTCCATTCACAGAGGAGGAAACCTGTTGGAGAGACTGTATAACCTGCCTAAGGTAGGAGGCAGAGCCAGATGGGAAGCCAAGACTGATTTCAAAGGCTTTGCCTCTAGTATCCTGAAGTCTCTAGCCTATAAAGCAGCTGTGTGTGGGCTCAATTGCTCAGTCATGTCCAACTCTTTGGAACCCCATGGACTGTAGCCCACTATGCTCCTCTGTCCATGGGATTCTCCAGGCAAAAATACAGGTGTGGGTTACCATTTCATACTCCAGGGGATCTTCCCAACCCAGGGATTGAAACCATGTCTCCTCCATGTCCTGCATTGCAGGTGGATTCTTCACAACTGCAGGACCTGAGCAGCCCCATAAAGCATCTACTTCAACTCAAGTTCTGACGGGCCCACGTATCTGGGATCACACAGGAGTGCATTCCCTTTTCCAGTGGCTGGATCTGCTGGTGACTTGAAGACAGTTCCGAGAGTTCCCCTCTTGCCTAAATGACCTAGAGAGGGCTTCACCTCTGCTTCCATCAGCTGGTTTCTAGATATATGCTTGCCTGGTTCCAGCTCTTCCCCTGCTGTTTCCAACTCTCCCTCCTCCCCAGCTTAAAGCATCTATGTTTGTTTTCAGCTGTGACTCTAGGATCTGAACTGCACCCCACCAGCAGAGGCCCTTTCAACTGCAGAAGCTCCACTATAGACGGCCACAAGGGTGTACAGTGTTTCCAGTGGTATCCCGGGACTAGGGTGAAGTTCCTTGGGCTGGGGGCTCTCCACCTGTGCTCTTTGAGGGCGCCTCTCCCCCTGCCATCGCATCTGACTCTCACTACTGGCCCATCCCGGATCTGGAGCCCACGCAGAAGAGGAGGCTAGGCCCAGCGGCCAGTCCCGGAGGCGCCGGTCCCTGCCAGAGCACTGGGCCACGCCAAGGAGGGGTCCTGCAAGCTTTCTGGATTTGTAGAACAGCGCCTCTGTCTGCCGCTCCGGAGTGGCGGGTCTCACCAGGATGTCAGGTGTGGGGACTCCCCGGCCGGGTGTCCCGGTGCGGAGAGCCCAGAATGGCTTTTCGCTCCGGGCCGCTCGCCCCGCCGGCCCGGGGTCCCTACCGCGCCCGGACACCTGGAGCGCATTAGGCTGCGGCGCACGACGACCGCGGTCCCCAGCTTTATTGAATGAGCGCACAATTCTGAGGGCGGGTTGACGGGAGATGGTCCGTCCCTACTTCGAGGGTCAGGTAACGTTTTCGGGGGACCCTGGACTGCCGAGCGGCGCCCCACCGCCTTTGGCTCGGCCACCGACGGCTCGCCACAGCCTGGGCGCCGACCGCCCCAAGGCTTCGCTCCGTCCAGGCCCGAGGGACTCAGGGCGGCTTTCAGCTCCAGGTCTCCCCCAGCACCCTCCTTCCCCTGGACCGCCGCACCCAGCTCCCGGCTCTTAGGGATGCTGCCTCCGCGAGCCTCGGCGCTGGCGGGACCCCGAGTGCCCGCCGTGGCGGTGCGGGAAGCTCGGTGGGGCCCTTGGAGAAAAGCAGAGGGCCCGGAGGGGCCACCGGCCCTCGGCGCTTTACAACTCGAGCCTCTTCAACTCTTCCCAAACACACCAAAGTCCCCGGTCCAGGCCGCCTCGGCGCGCCTCCCTCCTGTGTAGAACTTGGCGAGCCGCTTGACGGCAGCCACTTCCCGGGGGACCCACGTCCCCAAAAGCCGCGGAGGTCGGACCCTCGGAGCGCACCGCGACGGGCTCCTGGACGCCGGACCCCAGGCCTCGGTGGGTCAGGGAGGGGCTCCCGGAGGCCAGGGTGGGGGTTAACAGGGGGACGTACCTGGCCACAGGCTGAGGGCCCAAGCCACCAGGAGGCCCCTGGGCAGGTCCATGGCCCGCGGCGCGGCGGCGGGGCCCGGTGCGGAGCGGCGGCGGGGGGCGGCGAGCCAGAGCGGCAGCCTCCTCTGCGCGGCGCCCCGAGCCTGCACTGCGCGCGGCGCCCGGTTCCCTGACAGCCGCGGCTCCTTCAGAGGAAGTGGGAGGGCTGGAGCGGCGGGGAGGGGCGCCGGGACACCGCGGGGCTCTGGCTGCGGTCCAGTCTCGGCCCCTCTGCCACCTGGGCAGGCGGCCGGCTGCGGCCTCGACGCGTCTCCAGATTTCTCCTTCTGCCCCCACCCCACTCCTGCCGTAGGAGACAATTCCAGAGAACCACCGCTCCTGGGAACCACCTCGTCGGCGCCGCGCCTCCCTCCACACCACCACCGCCGAATTCAGAGTCTGTTCAGAAGTGACTTACAGTCCCACGTCCCAGAGGAAGGGGCTTCAGAAAGCTCAGAGGGGTACCTCAGGTGACCTAGGGCCATGACTCGGGCCTCTCTTGGCCCAGAGGAGTGGATGTCCCTACAACGTCCATTCTGAGACACTCCCCTGCTCTCCTGTACCCTGGGGCTTGGAATGCAAAGCCACGGTTTTCCTCCTGACCCTGGAATAAATGCAGATCCCCCCTCTACCTCCACGGCGTCCTCCTCGCACGCCTGAGACATTCCAAAGCATCCAGGAGGACCCTGTGCCCACTGTTACCGTCACAGCGAAGCTCTTCTTTGCAACCCAGCTACCTTCCTTCCCAGCGCTTCTAACCACTCACTGACAGTTAAATTCAATGCACATTTTTTGCACAAGCTTTAAATCAGACCCTGGACCACAACCCGTGGGTGTGGAGGCTGGCCTTTCTAGAAAGGGAGACATCTGAGGCAGAGGGTAGGATGGCCAGTGTTTTGAAAACTAGAGTAGAGGTCCCACCTGACTTTCTCAGAAAAACCTTCCCTCGACCCCCTCCCCCCGCCATCCTCAGCAGTTCAGGTCCCCAGATACATGCTCATTCTTCCCCACTCATATCTTTTTCATTGAACTTGGTAGAAAAGCTTGACACTAATTAGTGCAATTGTTTGATTAACTCTTCTCTCCCTGCCCAGACTGAAAACATTATTAAAGTAGAAATCTCTGGGTCACACTGAGCACTTAGCCCTCAGCACCCCAGGAACATAGTAAATGGGTGGATGAATATCCGATGAATAGATGGGGGGATGAGGGCAGATGGTATGTGGGTGCATAGAGTGGGGATTCTGACTGAGAGGGATCAGAAGGTTTCTCAGAGGAGGTGACATTTAGGCTAGGTTCCAGAGAATGAAGTGGGTTTTGAGAAAGCCCAGATTCACACAAGAATAGTAGTGGGCATTATGCCCGCCACCGTAATGTCCCAATCCTCTTGCTAGCTACCCTGGTTTTTATTCTGGCATCCTCACCTCTGCCATTCAGCCAGTCTTTGGAGGAAGCTCATTCTCTCTCTTTCTCTGGTGTGTGTGTGTGTGTTTGCACATGTGTTGGGGGAGGCATGTGGTTTAGGCTGAAATGAATCAGTGTATTGCCATCCCCAGCCATAGTTTAAGAAAGGGCAGCATGATAAAAGGAAGAAGCTTTTCTGGGAAATAAGCATTCTTGCTCTTCTAAAAGAGCCCTTAGAATGAACTAGGTAAGTAAGTATTTTCTCTCCTGCCTCCCAGCTGGAGGGTCTGGAAATTGATGGGGATCCAGGTGGGTCTGGGAAGAAATCTGGCCTTGGAATGAGGCTGGATGACAAGATGGAGAAACCAAAGTCCCGGAGGGTCTTGTTGGTCCCCTGAATCAAGTCACCCTCTCAGTCCACAACCCTGAGCACTTTCCAGTTGTTTGACCAATGAATCCCATTTATTGTTTAGGGCTGGTTTAAGTCCAGATGCTTTGAACCTAGAGTATCCTGATAACAGCTCTCCCGAAGGCTGTAAACCACTTCCCCATCTCCCACAGATTCACACTTTCCTTAGTGTTCTCAAATTCCAAGAGCATGGGAATTGCCTGGAACATTTGCAAAGAACTTTTCCTAAGATCAGGGAGTCCTGATAAACACCATGGTCACTCTGCTGTGGAATGGGCTGAGGACTTTGCTCCCAGATTTGCTGAAGGGACTCTCTGCAGTGGGTGTGAAGCTTCTGGTCTTCAGATAATGATTCTGCCATTCATTAACTCACACTGTCTTCATCAGGGGCATGCAGGTTCTGAATACATGATGGGTGCCTTTGTGTTAATCTAGGATGATGACGTGGTAGGGGGGGAAATGTGTCCTCATTTATTCTTTCAACACTGACTTAAGTGTCTACTCTGCCCTCGGGCCCTGCAAGTCAAACAAGAGAAGCTGAGAAGACAAGACATAACCTGGTAGACAAATATATGATACCACTTATATGAGGACTCTTTTTAAAAAATGATACAAATGAACTTATTTACAAAACAGAAACAGATTCACATATTTAGAGAATGAATTTATGGTTACTGAGCATGGGCTGGTGGGCAGAAGAATGGGAGGACGGCTAGATTGGGAGTTTGGGCTTGACATGTACACACTGCTTTATTTAAAATAGATAACCAACAAGGAACTACTGTGTAGCACAGGAAACTCTGCTCAATATTTTGTAATAACCTAAATGGGAAAAGAACTTGAAAAAGAATAAATGCATGTGTAAATGAGTCACTTTGCTGTATACCTGAAATTAATATAACATTGTTTATCAACTATACTTCAATAGAAAACAAAAATGTTAAAAAAATTAATTTTCTATGAATACTTTTCTGTAATAATAAATCAAAAAAGACATAACCTTGTATTTACTGACATAATCATTATTTATTTAATCATTTGTTTAAATCATTTATTTTTTAATGGTCATTGAACATTATGTAAATCATCTTAAATTATGTAAATGTAAGATCCACATTCAGTCTGGAGAAGACCAAAGAATTGGATGAAGGGCTTTATGGAAGCTGGGATTTGAGTTAAATAAAGTAATACCAATCATCCTTTATATGTCCTTCGCATGTTTATTTATTTTTTTACTGAGATGTAATTCACAACTATCATACTTGCTATTCAGTTCAGCATTTTTTAGCATTGAGTTTGGATTTCATATTATGGAAAAATCTGAACAAACTTTCTGGCCAACCCAACATATTCCAAAGGTTGTGCAGCTCTTACTACTAATTTCAGAACATTCTCATCACCCTGAAAAGACGCTAATCATTAATAGCCACTCTCAATTTCTGCAGCCCAGGCCCTGTCAACCACTTGTCTCTGCTTTCTGTCTTGTGGCTTTGTCTATTCTGGACACTGTGTAAATGGATCATACAGTATGTGGCCTACAGTGTCTGACTTCCGTGACTTAGCATAATGTTCCCAAGGTTCAGCCATACTCTAGCATTATCGGCATTTTGCTCCTTTTTATTGCCAAATAACATTCCATTATATGGCTATATCACATTCTGTTTATCCATTTATCAGGTGAGGGATATTTGGTTGTTTTCACTTTTTGACTATTATGAATGATACTGCTATGAACATTTGTGTACAAATTTTTGTGTGACATATATTTTCTTTTTTAAAAATTGAAGTATAGTTGGTTTACAATGTTGTGTTAGTTTCAGGTTTAAAGCAAAGTGATTCAGCTACATCTGTATCGATATAGATATAATCTATTCTTTTTCAGATTATTTCCCCTTATAGATTATTGTAAGATATCGAGTGTAGTTCTCTGTGATCATATGTTTTCAATTTTTTGGGATATATACCTAGGAGTAGAATTTCTGCGTCATATGGTAACTCCATTTTTAATCATTTGAGGAACTGCCAAACTGTTTCCACAGTGGTTGTGCTATTTTACATTCCCACCAGCAATGCACAAGGGCTGTATATGATATTTTACTAATTTTGAAATCTCTTTCACACTTGTGATCTCATTTAATAATGACAGTAACAACAAGAATAATAAAGTATGTCACAAGGGTCCTGCAAAGAATTATATTCATTTTTACAGATAAAGAAATTGTATTGGTGAGGATTCAGGTGCAAGTAACAAAAACTCTACACAAACTGACTGAAGCAAAAAAGGAATGTACAGGTTCATGTAAATAGGAAGTACAAAGGTGACTGCTGCAGGTAAGGCTGGATCAAGAGTCTCAAGTGAGACTCTTGTCTTTCCCTCTCTGTCTTCTCTTAGTTTTGCTTTCCTCTCTCCTCCTTTCCTGCACCAGACAGGATTTCTCTGCCTACAGGAAAGATGTAGCCAGCAGATCCACGCTTACACTCTGCAGTTTCTAAAGGGAGACAGCCTTCTCTACTAGAGCCAACAGGAAAGTTCAGGGTTTTAGTTCATGCCCACCCTTGAACCAGTCAGTGTCTGGAGACTATAGTACTATAGTACTATAGTACTGCCCCATCTGGGGCACACACCCAACCGTGAGGAGTTGGGAAGAGAAGGGTATTATGACTGACAGCCCCACCAAGACCACATATTATAGGAGAGGAGTTCCCTAAAGGAAACAGAAAAAGGGGGATGACAAAGTATACTGGACAGGCAAAATTCATAGTTACTAACTCTGCTTTAGAAATCTAAGCTCCAAGCAGCAAGGGAGTCACCCCGGATTCCACAGCACCCACATGGCAGAACTGGGATTGGAGTACATTCCGGTAGCCTGCTCAGAACTCATCATAGCATCATGCTGGATGGGGCAAGCAGATATTTCAGGCCAGGAGTGCATGTGCAGCGTTAGCCCAGAGAGTCCTCTCACACGCTCAGTCTGAGCACCCTCCTTTGGGGGTGCCCTGGCTTCTCCAGGAAGAAAAGGTGGGGAGATGCCATTCCCTCCCAAGAAACCCAGCAGCTCCTGAGCACTGATGGAAGGCCTGGTTCAGCTCGGACTCACACGCTTCTTCCAGGAAAGGACTTGGGGCAGCCTGATCTGCTTTCCTTTTGGACGGCGCCTCTCTTTTTTTGCCCTTTCTCTGTGTTTTCACCTCTATGATCTAAGGTAATCATCTGTCCTGGTTTGTCTTGTACTGAGGGGTTTATGGGGTTGCTGGACTTTCAGAGTCAAAACTAGGGCAATCCCTGGACTACCAAGACAGATTGGCCCCCCTAATTTTGTCTATCTTGTACTTCTGCCTCATTTTCTACCAGTTTTTTTCTCCAGCCCTTCCGTCTCCACCATACCCCCCTTGGGTATCTTTCTCTCCCATTCTCTGGTTATTTCTTCCTACCATCTCTGCTATCTGTTGCCTCCAGTGCAGCCAGTTTCCAAGCCTGCATGGAGGTGTGGGGGTCTACTTTGAGGCACGCTCTGGCTCCCCAGCCCCTCTCTGCCCTCAATAGTCCCCCACACAGATCTGGTCTCTTCCCTATGCCTTGTCTGTCAGCTTGTGCTTAGAAAATGCAAACTCTTTTTTTTTTTTTAAAGATAAACTTAAGTGAGCTTACAGTACTGGGAAGACACATGTTCTGCCAAAAAATGATATAATAAGTTCCAAAGCCAAAAAGAAAGAATAAAAAGATGTAGAAAAGAAAGCTGCAAGATTGCTTTTGGTATCTGCTATTTGAATGACACGCGTCAGTGTTCTGGGCCAATAGTGTGGATGATGAGGAGGTGATGGCATTTGTCACATACATAGAGGCTTAGAGGTCTTCCCCCGGTTTCTGTCTGTCACGCCAGGTCTCATCCCTGCCAACAGAGCAAAGGACGTTAGCTTTGAACAAATGTGTTTACACCATAGCTTACGTTTGCTGCAGGCACTTTCCACTTGAAGTAGAAAGTCTGATCCAAAGCGTTGGAGTGGGTGGATGCCGCCTTCTCCCAAATGCTGTTCCTGAGCACCAACTGCAGTACTGTGACTGGGATTTCTACTAGGATCAAGCCCTGTATCTGCCCTATACCAAATCATGAAAGTTATTTTCTGAGCTCCATTTCTCAAGCCACAAGTATGTACAGCATTTGCAGTAAAGATATCAAAGGGAATAAGTATGGCTCCAGCACAAACAGACATGCAGAATGGATAAGGAAACATCCTTTTGAAGAAAAAGTATGTCAAAGTGTGTGGGAGGATCGTGGTGCTGGAGTGGACTCTTGAGAATCCCTTGGACTGCAAAGAGATCAAACCAGTCAATCCTGAAGAAATTCAACCCTGAATATTCATTGGAAGGACTGATGCCGAATCTACATTACTTTGGCCCCCTGATGCAAAGAGCTAACTCTTTGGAAAAGACCCTAATGCTGATAAAGATTGAGGGCAGGAGGAGAAGGGGATGGTTGGATGGCATCACCGACTCAAGGGACAAGAGTCTGAGCAAACTCTGAGGAATAGTGAAGGACAGGGAGGCCTGGTGTGCTGCAGTTCATGAGGTCTCAAAGAGTTGGACATGAGTTAGTGATTGAACAACAACAGTAACATGGGAAAATGCAAATCATCTTAAAAGTCTAGAGGTAGCAGACAGTATGATAGTTGAGAGACCATTTCTGATGAGCTAAACCCTTGACATTGGACCAGACAGGAAGAGCCACATCAGAAACAACCATCCCAGAAACAACCATATGAAGAATAAATGCCTTCAACTAAGCACTTAATGTGGGCTAAATGCAACTTTTCAATCATTTCCTTTAGTCATCAGCACAGCCTGAGTCAGAACTTTCACCTTGGCCCTGGCTGATCTGAGATGTCAGGGAGAAGCCATGAAAATCAGGATCTAGATGGGGTCTAGATGGAGTGTCATAAGTATTAAGATGGTCTCGGGAAGCAATGTCATGACATTAAACCAAGACAGGCATCAGAGAGAGGAATCACCACAGCACATGGACCAGGGACAAGAGATCAGACACTGAAGTATTTTACTGAGCACCATGCTGGCGATGGAATGAGAAACCAGATGTGGTTCTTGCCTCTCCATGAAGCTCCTAATCTAGGAGCAGAGGCAAATGTGTACAGTAATAATAAGTGACCACTCACTGCACTAGACACATCACTTCCTTTGATCTTCATGACAGTCCTACGAAGAGGTACAATTATACTACCTGCCTTTTACAGAGAAAGAACTCGAGACTCAGGGAGGTGAAGTCCCAGAATTTGTAAAAGGCAGAAGAAAAAGCAGACCTAGGATCTGAACCCAACCTTACCAGATCCCAGGTTCTGAGCTTCTAACCCTTGGCTTCCTTGGGTTTCAGCGCTAGGTTGTAGATGGCACTATGATCAGTGTTATTACAGAAGTGTGACCATGTGACCCTGGAACACAGAGGAGGGTCTGAGAAGGAGCTGCTGTCTGAGCTGGCCTTGGAAGTGAGAATTTTTCATCAGGGAAGTGAGGAAGTTCATTCTAAGTATATGAAGTGGTACCCAGGTCTGTGCAAGAGAGTGGGAATTCAAGGTGCCCAGGGAATGGTGAGCAGTTGGCACAAGTGTAAAAACAGAGGAAGCCCCAGTTTGGAATTTCTGTCCTTTCAAGGGTCAGCTCCCTCTGGTGAACTTAGGGAGAGGGAGTTTGCCCCACTTGTGCTCCTGAGTCAGCCTGTGGAAGCCACTTCTTTGGCCTGAGTCTGGTCAACTTCAAGTCTGTCCTTCAGCAGGGGGCATGATATACAGATATGCACCCTCTCTTCAGGCTTCCAGCAGTTGTGACTGTGTCAAACGTACGTGTACACAGACACCCACATAGCCATGTAGGTGCATGCACATCCACACCACCAATGAATAACACTCTTCCCAACCAGCACAATCCAAATCCACATTAAGGAAGAGAAACATCTCTAAGCAAACCTCAGATGTGCAGATTACCCAGTGCATTTGAGAGGTAACCTTTTCCGTTAATTTTTCAGGGCAGTGTTGGTTCTTACGGTTCTTTCTCTCACTTGCAAGTGAAGCTTCAGGGTTAAGTCATTGCACCCATGTCTAAATTCCAAGCTCAGAGCCCTGAAGGACACTCTGGTTAGAAAAAGTCCCAGGCAAAGCTTCTACATTTTCATCCTTTTCACTTTTCTTTGGTCAAATTCCAAGGGGTAAGTCCTAGGGTGTTTTTTTTTGGGGGGGGGTGTTGGGTAGTTAAGAGACAAGGGTGGAAAAATAATTTGGGTTCACATTGTGGGGGATTTTTAGTTGGTTTTAATTTCATAGGTCATGAGGAGCCTTCAGAGATTTTTGAGTGAGATGGGGGAAGGGAAGGGCAGGGCTATGTCCAAACTAGTCAGGAGGACAGAAGCCTGTGGTCCTGTGACCAGTTCAGGAAGGTTCTGTGCAGGAGGTGCCACTGCCTCACAGATCATCCTTCAGACACCCCCTCCCCCTCCCCCGAGATGTCGTGTGTCGTCATTTGCGTTCCTTGAGTTTCCATAACGATGCTGTTTTTTTCCCCACCTTGACGTTGACGGGTCTTCCGCTCACCAAGGAGCGCCTCACCACCCTGGCCTTGCTGCCCACTGTGTCAAATCCGTGCCCTGCCTGCCCTTCAAAGCCTTGCTGCTGATCTCCTTACTTGATTGCCTACCTCTCTCCCAAACAAACAGGGCTCTCCCATCTGGTGGCTAGAACTCAGCATGCCCAGCACACACACACAACACAGACCAAAAGCCATCACTACCATGGGCCAGGCACTGCAGAGTGCCAACATCATCTCATCCAATACCTCAGCATGTGGGGTTTTTCTAGTCCCAACGAATGGATGCTGTTACAGTCACTGTCAATACTTTAACGTGTTTGCTTAGCACACACCACCCCTGTGACTGCTTCCACCTGCAGGCCCAAAGGTGTCCTCTGGCCCATAGAGCTCTTGCAGCAGACTAGGCGTGCTGGAGAATTAGCGTGAGGCATCCCCAACCTATGACTAATGGGAGCTCGAGGGAGAATACCTGAGTTCCCATGCCTCTTGCTGTGCACTGAAGTTTGTACCCCCCTCAAATTCATATGTTGAATCTTAACCCCCAAGCCAACAGAATTAGGAGACAGAGCCTTTTGGAAGTGATTAAGTCAAGAGGGCAGAGCCCTCATGAATGGGATTGGTGTCCTTATGGAATTGACCGCAGAGAGCTCCCTTTACCTTATTCACCATGGGAGGTTACAACTAGAAGCTGGCATCTGTGGACCAGAAAGCAGGCTGTCACCCTGAATCAGCCTGCACTTTGTTCTTGGACTCCCCAACCTACAGAACTGTGAGAAATACATTTCTATTGTTTAAAAGCCACTCAGTACAGGGAACTATATTCAGTGTCTTGTGATGAAGCATAATGGAGATGAAGATAAAAAAGAATATATGTATATGGTCTTCCCAGGTGGCACTAGTGATAAAGAACCTGCCTGCTAATGCAGGAGACATAAGAGACATAGGTTCGATCCCTGGGTCAGGAAGATCCCCTGGAGAAAGGCATGGCAACCCACTCTAGTATTCTTGCCTAGAGAATCCCATGGACAAAGGAGCCTGGTGGGCTAGAGTCCACAGTGTCGCAAAGAGTTGGACATGACTGAAGCGACTTAGCTTGCGCGCGTGCGCACGTGCACACACACACACACACATCTGAATCATTCTACCATACAACAGAAATTAACACAATATTGTAAACCAACCATACTTCAATAAAATGAATTTTTAAAATTTTGGGGAAAAAAAAAGCCACCCAATCTATTGCATTTTCTGTTACAGCAGCTGGCATGAACTAAGATATTCAGCCTGAAGGACAACACTGAGATAAGTTCTACAGCCTCCCAGGGGAGCCCAGTGGAACTGAGCCCCTGTTACCCACAATGGCCACTTGCTCACTATTGCACCTGGTATAGACATCCTTCCCACCCCTCATTTCTTACTTCCTCATTCCCTTGACAGTGCTTCCTGGGATCACCAACCTTCTCCCACCCCCTGAATACCTGCACTTAAATCCTTGTATCAGAGTCTACTTCCAGCAGATCCCAACATAAAGCAGATGGTTAGAAAGGTGAAGCAATTTGCTCCTAGTTTCACAGCTAGAAAGTGGCAGCCTTAGGATTTGAACACAGGGAACACGGCTGGAATACAGAGAGTGCCTCCAAACCACTCTAGTTATACTGCCTCCAGACTTTTCACACCTGTACAAGCATCTGTAACGTGTGGGGATGCTGAAAATTCTGTCCTTGGAGTTTCTGGCTCCAGGGTGTACTCGTTGAAAAAGAAAATTCCCCTTGGGAAGTAAATAAACCTATTAGCTAATATCAGCCGTTCACCTAAAATATGAATTTCCCATATCATTGTCTTCCTCAAGGTCCCTGAATAGGGTGGGAACTTTGACAGGAAAGAGAAGGGACTGTTTTGTAGGGAATGTGGGTAAGGAGCACCAGCTTTCATGCTGCTGGAAGGCGCAGGAGGAGAAAGCAGACCCTCAGAAAGGCAGCTGAGATAGTCATAAAAATGAGCACATCCTGTTTCCCCGGTCAGCGGACAGCCAGTTCTAGCCCTCTGGGCTGATGTCCTTAGCCTGGGAAGCATGCAGGGACTTCTGAACCTCACAAGTTGCATAACAGATCTTGGAAGTGGATGAGGAGAGATAGGAGAGCATAACCAAGACAAACCATAAAAAACATTCGTGACAGTGTGACCACTGACAAAACCCACTGTCTAGTCTCCATCTTCCACCAGTCTCACTCAGCCCAGTGATTAGAATTTTAAAAGGATGCTGCCTCCCTCTGCCTCCTCTTCTGCCGCAGGCCGAGGAGCTGCCCTTGTCCCTGAGATCCAGCGCCAGCCAGGCTGGGGCGGCCACCTGCAGGTGCTTGTCGCTGCTTATTTCTGCATAGATGACTGACCTCTTGCCTTGCTAGGGGAGGTTTTCCCCAGACTGCTCCAGCTGCTGCTGCTGCTTATCCTCAGGCATGTACCAGAAGTAAACATCTCCCAGGCATTCAGCAGCTGGGAGCAGAGGCCAAGTAGTGGTGGCCGATGGGGAGATAGGTATGATGAGTGTGGATGTTTTAACTGATATTTGAGTAACAAATGCTTCTGTGAGCATTTTCTTTCTCTGCTGAGCATTAGTGAGAAAAATGTGGATGCAAGTACTGGGCTTAAGACCTCTTGAGAACTTCCCTCTCAGTGAAGGTCAAAAATTAAGATTTTTGCAGAGGATTATGGCAAATAGATGGGGAAACAATGGAAACAGTGGTTGACTTTATTTTGGGGGGGCTCCAAAATCACTGCAGATGGTGATTGCAGACATGAAATTAAAAGATGCTTACTCCTTGGAAGGAAAGTTATGACCAACCTAGACAGCATATTAAAAAGGAGAGACATTAATTTGTCAACAAAGGTCCATCTAGTCAAGGATATGGGTTTTCCAGTGGTCATGTATGGATGTGAGAGTTGGACTATAAAGAAAGCTGAGTGCCAAAGAATTGATGCTTTTGAACTGTGGTGTTGAAGAAGACTCTTGAGAGTCCCTTGGACTGCAAGGAGATCCAACCAGTCCATCCTAAAGGGGATCAGTCCTGGGTGTTCATTGAAGCTGAAACTCCAATACTTTGGCCACCTGATGCGAAGAGCTGACTCATTTATAAAGACCCTGATGCTGGGAAAGATTGAGGGCAGGAGGAGAAGGGGACAACAGAGGATGAGATGGTTGGATGGCATCACGGAGTCAATGGACATGGGTGTGGGTGGACTCCGGAGTTGGTGATGGATAGGGAGGCCTGGTGTGCTGCGGTTCATGGGGTTGCAAAGTTGGACACGACTGAATGACTGAACTGAACTGAACTGATTGCAAGGAAAATGGAGACTGCAGATTCCTTGGTCTTTGCAGAACTTCAAAACAGGCTTTGCAAATGGCTGGTGATCCTGCAGTTGCTCATGGGACTGCAGAAAGTAGGGAGTGTTATGGTTAAACACATGGGCTCTGGGCTCAGAGAGACCTGGGTTAGAATCCCAACCTGGTCCTTCGTCAGCTGGGTGACTTGCTACATACAAACATCTCATCACCTATAAAATGCAGATGATAAAACAAGCTCCTGCAGACCACTTATGAAGTGCCAGACACGCTTCCAAGCACTTGACATTTATTAACTCACTGAATCATCACAACAGCTCGATGAAGTTGTTGCTCTCATTACTCTTATTTTACGGATGAGGAAACTGAGGCACAAAGGAGTGTCATAAATGTGCTCAAGGACACTCAGCTGATAAGTGGGGGAGCCTGGAGATGGCCTCAGGCAATCTGGCTGCAGTGCCCTGGACCACTCTGTCTCGTGGGTTGCTATGAGGAGCAGATGGAATGCAGCCTATAAAGGGCTTGGCACTGTGCCTGCCACATGGCCAGCTTTCAATAAATGTTAGCTTTTATTATTAACAACATATGAGATAGCATAAAACAGACTAGTTGAGCTATCTGCACCATTTGAGATTCTTAACAATGCCTGACATTTGTTTAGCCCTGTATATAACTCAAAGAGCTTCCCCAACTTTGTCCCCTGATGTGCTGTGAAGGCAGTGGGGCAATTCAGAATGGCATGATTATTGGATGAAAGAGGACCCGGAGGTCCAAAGAAGGTCAGTGACTTGTTAAGTTCCCACACTAGCTCTCTGGTCATACTATCCTTCAGCAAGCCTGAAGTGGTATCCTGGAGCCTGAATTACATATATGTGTACTGAAAAAAAAGCAAAAAATGCCAAAGAAGCATCACCACATGACCTTTTAGTAAATTTGATTCAAATTCTACTTACTAAAGCATTTTTATACCAAACTGTATGAACAGTGAAAAAGCAATAGCAATTTGTTTTTGTAAAAGTATAATATACTTCATTTATTTTTTAAAAGTACAACTTTATTGAGATGTGATGCACCTACCATACAATTCACCCATTTAAAGTACAAAATTCAATAGTTTTTAGTATATCTGCAGAGTTGTGAAACCATCACCACAGTCAATTTTAGAATATTTCCATCATCCCCAAAAGAAACCCTCAACCCGTTAGCATTCACTTCCCATTTTCCCTCAAGTCCCCAGCCTTAGGCAACCACTAATCTACTTTTTTCTGGTCTCTATCAGTTCAGTTCAGTTCAGTCATTCAGTCGTGTCTGACTCTTTTTTTTTCCATTTATTTTTATTAGTTGGAGGCTAATTACTTTACATCATTACAGTAGTTTTTGTCATACATTGGTGTCTGACTCTTTGTGACCCCATGAACTGCAGCACGCCAGGCCTCCCTGTCCATCACCAACTCCCGGAGTCCACCCAAACCCATGTCCATTGACTCGGTGATGCCATCCAACCATCTCATCCTCTGTTGTCCCCTTCTCCTCCTGCCCTCAATCTTTCCCAGCATCAGGGTCTTTATAAATGAGTCAGCTTTTCACATCAGGTGGCCAATGTATTGGAGTTTCAGCTTCAGCTTCAGTCCTTCCAATGAACACCCAGAACTGATCTCCTTTAGGATGGACTGGTTGGATCTCCTTGAAGTCCAAGGGACTCTCAAGAGTCTTCTTCAACACCACAGTTCAAAAGCATCAATTCTTTGGCACTCAGCTTTCTTTATAGTCCAACTCTCACATCCATACATGACCACTGGAAAAACCATATAGATTTGCTTAATCTGAACATTTCACTTTAATGAACTAATATCATCTATTGTGAATGGCTTCTGTCTCAAAGTGGATTGTTTTAAGTATATTCCACCCTGTCTGAGATCCCACCTGATGTTGATGTATGGCAGAAATCAACAAACTATTGTAAAGCAATTATCCTCCAATTAAAAAAAATTATTAGTTATATATACTTTACTTTTTTTGTAATAGGGATCCGAAGAGATTACTGTGAAGGTAGATATGACAAACTCATAAAGTTGCCAAAAAGTAAACATAGCAGTCCAAGAGTCAAATAATGGAACTAACATTTGCAATAGCATTTTCCAGTTAATAAACATGTGTGATCTCACTTCAACCTCCCAACAAGCCATCAAGACAGCACCAGCTTCAGAATTGTGCCATAAAACTTGGGCTAAGAAGAGCTACAGTTATGGAGAATCATGTGACTCCACTCAAATCTCCTACTCTTGTTGGGTTTCACCTGCATGTTTTATCAGTTACTAAAGAGCAATGTTGTCTCTCACTACATTTCAGTAAGACTCCAGGAGAGCTAGAATGCTGGGCTTCAAATTGGCCCTGACATTTAATAATTCGGTGACTTTGGGTGAGCTACACCCGTGATGTTTCAGAATTCTCACCTACTTCGGGTAGCTACTGTGAGGATTAAATGGGTTAACGCAAGCAAAGTGTTTGGAAAAATCCATGGCACATAGTGTTATTTGCTTTTATAAAAATAAAAGCAAAAATAATCTCCCACAAATATTATAGTCACATATGCCTCTTTGCAATATTCAGTTTTTTGTGAGTTTTAAAAAATATTTATTTTTATTTATTTATTTGGCTGTGCTGAGTCATGAATCTTTGATTTATGAAAGTCTAACATTAAGAAGTGCTTTTATCCCCTCTCAGACAATGCAAAGTCCTCAGAGCATTTGCATGACAGCTGCTTTTCTGATTTAAATACAGTTGATTTTGTTTATTTTAATTCTCTTTATATTTTAAACATCATGAGACTATTATTTTCTTAAAGCCATTCAATATTTAGATTTATCCACATATTTACCATTTTTGTTGCTTTTCCTGCATCTTTGTCTTTCCATATGGAATCATTTTCCTTCTGCTAGAAAAACAGTATTCAGTGTTTTCCTTAGGAGTGGACTTTCTGGTGTCAAATTCTCTCAGTTCTTGTTTGTACAAAAATAACATAACATTATTCCATTTTTATTCCTAAAGGATGTTTTCTCTGGGCATTATTTTTTATTCCATCACATTGAAGTTATGATGCCATTTTCTTCTGATTCTTGTTTCTTTTTAAAAATCCATTTTATTTATTTTTTGGCCCCACCTCGCAGTCTGTGGGATCTTATTTCCTCAACCAGGAATTGAACCTGTGCCCCTTCAGTCAAAGGGTGGAGTCTTAACCACTAGATTGCTAGAGAAGTCCCTGATTCTTGTTGTTTCTGATGAGAGGTCAAATGTCAGTTTAATCATTGCTTCTTTTAAGGTTAAAATGTCTATCTCCCCTGTGGCTGCCTTTAAGATGTTTCCTTTTTAGTTTGGCTTTGAGAAGTTTTGGTCTAATGTAGATTTACTGGCTCCCCTGGTAGCTCAGCTGTTAAAGAACCCATCTGTAATGCAGGAGGCCCGGGTTAGATTCCTGGGTTGGCAAGTTCCCTGGAGAAGGAATGAATTACCCATTCCTGTGTTCTTGGCTTCCCTGGTGGATCAGACAGTGAAGAATCCACCTACAATGCGGGAAATCTGGGCTCAATCCTTGGGTTGGGAAGATCCCCTGCAGGAGAGTGTGGCAACCCACTCCAGTGTTCTTGTCTGGAGAATCCCATGGACAGACGAGTCTGGAGGGCTACAGTTCATGGGGTGACAAAGAGTCAGACACAACTGAGTGACTAAGCACAGCACAGATTTATTTTTATTTATCCCGCTGAGATTAATTTGACTTCTTTCATCTATGAATTTAAGCCATTCATCAGCATAAGGGGACGTAAGACATTACCTCTTCAAACATTGTGTGCATCCCATTTTCTCTCTCCTTTACAATGGAAACTCCAATAAACATGCACTAGATTTATCACTGTATCTCTTATAGACTGAACGTGTCCCCTCAAATTTTTTTGTGTGATCCTAACCACCAGTGTGATGGTATTAGGAGGAGCGGCCTTTGGGGGGTGATAAGGTCAACTGTGGAGCCCTCATAAATGGGAATAGGGCCTTTATAAAAAAGACTTCAGAGAGTTCTCTCACTCCTGCCATTTAAGGACACAGTGAGAATGTACCATCTATGAAACAGGAAGCAGGTCCTCGCCAGACACCAAATCTATTGGTGCCTTGATCTCAAACTTCCCAGCTTCCAGAACTACAAGAAATAAATGTTTGTTAAGCCACTCTATCTATGGTATTTCTGTTAAAGCAGCCTGATTGGACTAAGAAAGTATTATTCATATCTCTTACCCTCTCTTCTCATTTTTCAGTTATTTTTTCTTGTTGTGGTTCATTCTGGACTTTTTTTGCCTTATCTTCCAATTTATTGTCCTTCCATAGCTGACTCAACAACTATTCATTAAGTTCTTACTTTAGCTTATTTCATTTTTTATTTTGAGAATTTCTATTTAGTTCTTTAGGATTCTCTGCTAAAGTTTTAAATCAATTTTTTTTAATTGGAGGATAATCACTTTACAATGTTGTGTTGGTTTCTTTCATACAAAAACACAAATTAGCCGTAAGTGTATGTATGTATATATATATATATATATATACACATCCTTTCCCTCTTGATCTTCGCTCCCACCCCCTCAACCCACTCCTTTAGGCCATCACAGAGCACTGGACTGGACTTTGCGTGTATTATAGTAGCTTCCCACTAGCTATCTATTTTACACATGGTGGTGTACATATGTCAGTGCTTCTTTCTCAGTTCATCCCTTTGTCTTTTATTTCCTCAAACACCAGAAACATTAAGGTTCAGTTTGTTCAACTAGAGTTATCGTAGTTTGTTTCTACTGTGCATTGTTTCTCTGGATCCTCACAGGTCTTGTCTGCTCATGGGACTGGTTGTCTTTGATTGGGCACAGGTCATTATACTTGAAAATTGTAAAAATTAATCAAGAACTTAAATGTTGTCTTCCCAAAGGGATTAAATGCTTATGCTAGGCTCCCAAGGCCATTCAGATCTCATGAACACTGTTAGTAATGGAAATGTTTTAGGATTGAGCCTTTCTAGAGTACCCTGATGTCTAGGAGCTGGGTTGTAGCCTAAATGAGGGCTGGTTTACTGACAGTTCCCCCATATATTCCTTCAGAGTTTAAATGTGTTAAGAGATTTACTGTGATCCCCACTTTTGCAGACCCTAAACCAGAACGTTTCCCCCAGGCTCAAACATTGTCAAAAATGTTTCCCACTCTCTCAGCTGCATCTTCTGGATTTGAAAATGCCCCAAATGCCAAGCTCTCCTTTCTGGGATTCCTTCCCCTTTCACACCTCAGTCCAGGCAATTTTTTTTTTTTTTTACTACTTTAATAGCTTTCCCACACTTTTAATCTGATTTTTGGGAAATATTGTCAGTTTTTTGAATTTTCCTCAGAGAAAATTTGTCTACGTTATTCAACCTGCCAAAATTGGAAGTGTAATCCAAAATATGACAATGTTATTTCCCCAAGATGCCCTTTGATAATATCTCATAAAACTTAACAAGAACTTTCTGGCGAACTTCCTATGATTTTCTATTCAAAAGTAAGCTCCCATGGAATGGTGATTTTATCCAGTGTTATCTAATAACAACTTGAAGACTAAGAGATTAGTTCATTCATATATTCAACAAGTATCTATTGAGTGGTCTCTCCTGGACACTGATCTAGGTCCTGGAGATATAATGGTAAGTAAAGCAAACACCTTCCCTCTTCTCACAGAGTCAAAGGTCTAGAAAAAGAGAGGAAGTAAGAGAGAGCAGGAGGAGGGAGAGAGACGGAGAGAGAAAAAACAGCTGCTCTCAGAAGCGATGAGAGATTGAGAAGAAAATTGAGAACAATTGATCGAAATAGGAAGAACAGGAGGGTGCCAAGTACAAAAAGAATGATATCAGTAGTGATGCTTTTGTCTGCAAGTACCAGGGAACCGGACCCAAATGGGCTTAAATAATAACTGAACAAACTATCCATCACAGAATACTAAGCCTAGAGGTGGAGGGACATCAGACAGAGGTCTTGACAACGCAGCTGCTCCGCCACCTCTTGCCCTGTTGTCCTCAGGCTGGTACACGGTGGCAGCTGGAGCTCTGTTTGTTTCAACCAGCCATGGAAACATCCAGAAGAAAAACAGGAACCCCCCGAGCACCTTTCCTCATCTTTCATTGGGCAGAACTGGGTCACATGCCCTCTCACATACCTAATCACTGGCAAAGGGAATGAAATTACCACAATGGACCATACTAGTCACAGTTTGTTCCTGACTAGGAATGAGGCCATCTTCCTTGAGGCACGCATGGGAGATGTTCAACAAAACTGGGGTCTGTTAGGAAGAAAGAAGGAACAGAATGGGTGCTGGAGAGATGGCCAGCGTCCACCACAAGGGGTTGGTAGTAGAGGGGGGAGATGACCAAAGACCAACCGCTCACTCCACTGTTCCCCTGGAGTCTTTTATAAATGCGTTCTAACCCATAAACCAACAGCAATGGCTAACATTACTCAGTATTCATATATTATATAAGAGTTCATCTGGACTTTACAACAGCCCCAGAAGGTAGATCCTATCTTATAATGACACATGGAGTCACAGAGTGCTCAGAACCTTATCCAAGGTTATATGGCTGGTGGAACCTGGATGAAGCCCAGGATGCCTGGTTCCCAAACTAATGATTTTACCCTCTTTGATAAAACTGTCTCTAGCAAGGTAAATGTTATTGTTCAGTCACTAAGCCATGACTGACTCTTTTGAGACCCATCCCCATGGACTGTAGCCCACCAGGCTCCTCTGTCCATGGGATTTCTCAGGCAAAAATATTGGAGTGGGTTGCCATTTCCTTCTCCAGGGAATCTTCCTGACCCAGGGATGGAATCCGTGTCCCCTGCATTGGCACACAGGTTCTTTACTACTGAGCCACCAGGGAAGCCTGCAAGGTAAATGGAGGTGATTATTCTGATTTTCCAGGTGAGGAAAATGAAGTTCAGAAATGTGAAATCCATTCATCCAGTTACTTAACAAAACTTTATTGAGTGCTTTAATTCTCCTGGTGCTATGCTGGACTCTAAGGATACTGTTCTGAATGAAACATGTCCCTTGACCCTGTGATGCTTATAGACTAGTGGCATCGTAATGACTGAATGCCCACTGTCAGCAATTTGGCACAAAAGTAAAGGCTGTAGCCTCTGGCATCAGATACTAGGGTTCAAGTGCCAGCTTTGTGGCTCCCTAGCTGTGTGATTGTGGGTGCTTTTCTATTGTAATCACCTCCTTTTCATTGGTGAGAGATTATCATCCTAGCATTATGGGGTTAACTAAACCCACAATACCCAACACCAGACAGATGAGATCAATAATCACTTACTAGTCACCTTTACTGACAGCCTGGGGAGGACTACACACCACCCCGAGCCACATGGGGGTTTCATTTAGGAGCAGGGTGAATAACTGGGGGCTATGGGAGGAAGGCTTGATAGTGTCAAGACAGTGAGGTTCCCTTGGTTCCTATAGGAGGATATGATTGGCTTATGCGAATAATTCTGCAGGCTGGCAGGCAACTGAAACCTGCTATTTGGGGATCAGCCAGAACTGTACATCTAATAAGAAGAATTGCTTGGCTATAGAACATTATCCATCAGAGCAGAGTGGAGAGGAGATGTTTGGACATCTGGGGCTCTCTTAATTCTACTAGATACCAAGCTGGTACATAATATTGAATCTTAATTCTAGGGCTTAGGTTACTGTTTCTTAACCTTGTTGCACCTTTGTTTTTTCACCTGTAAAATAGGGACAATGATGCTTAACTTATTGGTTATCTGTGGGTTTTGAATGAGGCAATGTGAGTGAAACATTTCACACAGGGACTGGTCATGGTGAGGGCAGCTCCAAGGGCCAGCATGGGCTGAGAGACCTGCGTGATGTCCTATGACTGGTAAGCAGCGATCTCAGATTTCAACATCTACCGTTAGTTTCCAGATTCTGGGGACTTTCTACAAGACTGACCTGAGATTTTGTTCATTGAGAAAGTACTGGTTTTCTTACTCATTCATCTTAAACACACACGTATATACATCCACGTATTGTTCACTCATTCAATAAACATTTATTGCCTGTCACCACATCGCATGGTGCCAGCACCAGGAAGATGGCCTTTGGAAGCAGATAGTCTGATGGAGGAGACAGAACTGAATGGTGTGCAATACAATGCGATGGATGCTGTACCACAAGAGATCAATGCCCAGGATGAACCAAGGGAAAAACCCCTAGAGGTGGGGTGTATGTGTTAGTTGCTTAGTAGTGTCTGACACTTTGCAACCCCACAGACAGCAGCCCACCAGGTCTCTCCATCCATAGGATTCTCCAGGCAAGAACTCTGGAGTGGGTTGCCATTTCCTTCTCCAAAAGGAATGATAGAAAGAAAGAAAGTGAAGTCGCTCAGTCGTGTCCGACTCTTTGTGACCCCGTGGACTGCAGCCCACCAGGCTCCTCCATCCATGGAATTTTCCAGGCAAGAGTACTGGAGTGGGTTGCCATTTCCTTCTCCAAGAGATGGGGTGTGGGCCATTAAGACCCTGGGAATAAACTCAAAGCAGCCCTCTGAAATATCTCCAGTTCCTTCCCCATTGACAGTTGCGGCTGATGATCCCTATGTTCACACTGGAGAGGAGTTTCCCACTGGAATTCCCGGCTGACAACTGTCAGACTGTGAATAAACCAAGACTTTCCCTGAGCAGGAGGAGACTCTTTCTGGCTCTTATACTGTAGCTGGGACTCGTGGTGATGTGATCTCAGGCAGGTCCCTCTCCTCGCTGGCCTCAGTTTCTTTACTTGTAGAATAAGGGCACTGGTCTAGGAGGTCTGGGAGGATCTCTCCAGCTCGACCTGAGGATATATTTTTAAACACCATGTCTCACGAGGTCCCTGCTCCACGAAACCACCGCTATTTCCTGAACTGGCCCCATTGCCCTTCCTCACCCCTTATAAACATGACACTCATCCTTCTGGTCTATACTACACACTCCTCTGGGCGGGGACCAACCTCTTCAGACAATTGCTTCCAGGAGGAAAGTAACAGGACCCAACAGCAACACCACCAACCAAACCCAGTGGAAACAAGAGGCCGTTGCTTGCCCCTTTGTCTCTGGAGGCTGGCAGGCTTCATTCATTTGAATGAAACTTGACTTTCCCCACAAAGGGGCCTCTCATCTTTAAATTAGACTGTGCCATGGCCTGGCAACTCAGCGCTATTTTTTACTCCGTGCTTGGTCCTCCACAGATTTCAGAAGGGAGAGCCAATTTTGCAATTTTCTCCAAATTCGCTGTTGCCCAGAAATGTGGGAGGGGGCCTTCCCAGGCTGGACAGGAAGGTGGAAACCGAGCAGCATCTGATACGTCCTAGGCTGGCCCGGCCACAGCCCTGTGGGTAGGCGGCAGGCAGGCAGCTGGGTTGGCAGCTGGGGGAGGATCTAGAGAAGGAGGCAGAGAATCTGCCTCCTCTTCTCACTGGCTGTGCAGGAGATGTGACGGAGAGCGCCCGGCTCTGGGCTCTCTTTATATATATGTTTTTAATTGGAGTACAATTGATTTACAATGTTGTGTTGGCTTCTACTGCACAACAAAGTGAATCAGCTATATGTATACACATATCCCCTCCCTCCTGGACCTCCTCCCCACCCCCCATCCCACCCATCTAGGTCCTCACAGAGCACTGAGCTGAGGTCATTTGTAGAGATGTGGATGGACCCAGGGTCTGTCATACGGAGGGAAGTCAGAAAGAGAAAGACAAATATCCTACATTAACATGTATATGTGGAATCTAGAAAAATGGTTCAGATGAACTTACTTGCAGGGCAGAAATAGACACAGATGTAAAGGACTGACATGTGGACACAACGGGGAAAGGGGAGGGTGGGACGAGTGGAGAGATCAGGTGCTGGGCTCCCTTAATCCTGTGTGTCTAGAGCCTGGCCAGCATCAGGACTTCATAGGGGCAAGGTTGTGGGACTCTCCCCCAGCCTGTGCTGTCTCCTCTCTCTGAAGGAGAAATAGGTTCTTTATATCAATGAAAGGACTCAAGTTCCTAGAAGGGAGTAACTGAAAAAGATTTCAAACAGTCCAGACCAGAGAATGTTCATCATGAGCCAGACCCTTGGAAGGTGCAGGGAGGGCTTCCACACCTGCCTGGTGCTCCTGGGGCATCAAGGGGAAAACTGGGCCAGCCTGGCACTGCTGCTGATAAGCTGTGTGACCTTGGGCCAACTGCTTTACCTCTCTGAGTCTGTTTCCTTCTTTGCCAAAGGAAAGTATTAAATTATTCAATATGATAGTATTATATTAGTATTGATTATACAATATAGTATATTAGATTATTATTATATTGATATATTATCTTAATAACATATCAATTATTCAATTAATCAATATATTGGATTTATTTGAATAACCATTTCAGGTTATAAAGTACTAAAAGTGGGTTATGATCATGGTCTCTGGAATCAGATCTAGGTTGAATACTTGTATCACTTACCAGTAGATGACCTTGGGTAAGTGAGTTAACCTCCCTTAACTTCAGGGTTGGCTTGAGGATTCGATGAGCTACTGCATGTTAAGAGTGTGGCACAGGGCCGACTATAAAGTAAGCACTCAGTAAATAAGTTGTGAGCTCTCAAGACAATGAAGGTAATGAGTCTGAGCATTCAGATCAACTTCCTCCTATTGTTCTTCCTTGGGCAGAGGTCCAAAAGTGAGTGCAGTGAAGTGGGCCGGAGCCAGTGGCGGCTCTTCACTCCCCCAGGCTGGGGTTTCCTTCCCAGGCACCCAGGCTGATATTGGGCTGACCACCAGAGGGCCAGAGGCTAGACATTAAGCAGTTGCTGCTAAGAGGGAGGCCGGGGGCCAGGAGAGGCCAGCTGAAAGGCAGCTCTGCTGATGGACGTGAGGAGAAGGGGCAAAGAGCATTTTCTGGAGGAGATCATAAGTGGAAAGAGACTCAGGTTCTGCCTCTAGTTAGACTGGCCTTGCCTTGTCCAGCTGGTGCGCCCAACCCGTCCTCCTGAGACCTAGATGGCGATGGTGTGCACAGTGGGATATAAGTTTGGGAGGGGAAGAGCAGGCTTCAAAGGATACAAGGGTGTTGGGGACACTTGCCCCTCCTTGACCATAGATCAGAGGCCTCTCCCCAGGGGCCATGGTAAACAGGCTGCCAGGTCAGGCCCGGCTCCAGAGAGCCTTCCATGAGCAGTGCTCTCAGGGCACTCATATGACAGCCATGACCATGTTGGCCTCTATGTGGCTGGAAGCTGACTTCCTCTCTCTAGTCCATAGAACCCTCTCTTGTGAAGTGATAAGGTTTTTTTCCTGCATGATGGCAGACTAGAGAACATGAATGACACTATCAAGTGAAATAATGGACAATGCTGTATAAAGGCGAGAAAAATACTTTTAATCACACGACTGAGTTGTCATAAAAGTAAGGAATCCCAAATGAGATAAAATCAAAAATCCTTGGATGTAAGTTGGTGCCAAAGTTATCTTTTGATATTCTATCAAAATATGGGGGTGCTGATCTTCTGTTTCACAGTTCTACAGAAGCAGGGAATAGAACAGAAAGCCTAGGGGTCAACTAAGATGGAAAATACAGTGCAAGATCTCCTTGCATAAAGCAAGGACATCCCTAAAAACCTTTATCATCAGTGTAAACAAATAAGAAATGAACTCTGCAGAGGGTTGAGCATGGAAACTAGCCTTGAAAAGAATCTTGATAGCAGATGGAGAGGAAAGAACTCTGAAATTCAAAACTATAAGCTGACGTTTACATGACTTTGCCACCCAAATTCATACTCAGCTTGGTCCAAAAACCTCAAATGGAGAATTTAATTTTAAGTGGTCCTACACTGGAAGGAGCAAATATAAATAATCTCTGGAGGAACTAGACTTAAACTCAGCCCTCCAAGAACTCCTACAAATAAACTTCCAAGGAAAATGAGCAACTTCTGTCTCAATAAAGACAAAATAAAATAAAATGCACAAGAAATAAGGTACCAAAAGGCCAGTCAGCATGGAAAACACACAATAGGGACAGACCTATAAAAACTTTGTACTCTGGAGTGAGCAGACAGAAAGACTAGGTTTAACACATTTAAAGAAATTTTAAAATATTATGTTTTATTAAATAGTATTAAATAAATAAATAAAATTAATATTATTAAATAAAACATAAATATAAGGTTTTATTAAATAAATAAATACTATTAAAATGTTATACATATGAACAAGAAACAAGCAGATCTGAAACAGAATCAAGGAGACTGAGAATTGAAAAAAAACTTCAGAGCTGAAACTAAAAGCCCAAGTGAATTGGTTAATGAGCAGATCAGATCCTGAAGAGAGAATTTGTAAATTGGAAAGTAGTTTCAGAGAACATAAAAATGTAGTTGAGCAACACAAAAAGCTAAAAGATATGAAAGAGAGAGAGGGGTCAAGAGACATGGAAGACAGAAGTTTTAATATATTTTGAACTGATTTACAGACAAAGGTAAAAGAGAAAATGGGGAAGAGATAATGTTCGAAGAGATGAATACTAATTTTACGGAACTGTTGAAAGATTCTATTCTTTATATCCAGAAAACCTAATGAATTGCAAAATAAACACACACACACACAAACACACACATCCCGACACCTAGCTGTCGCTGTTGTTCCGTCACTAGTTCATGTCTGGCTCTTTGCAGCTCTGGGGACTGCAGCACACCAGGCGCCTCTATCCTACACTCTCTCTCCAAATTTGCTCAAATTCATGTCCATTGAGTTGGTGATGCTATCTAACCATCTCACCTTCTGCTTCCCCATCTCCTTTTGCCTTCCATTTTTCCTAGCATCAGAGTCTTTTCCAATGAGTTGACTCTTCACATCAGGTGGTCAAAGTATTGGAGCTTCAGCATCAGTTCTTCCAATGAATATTCAGAGTTGATTTCCTTTAGGATTGATTGACTGGTTTGATCTTCTTGCTGTCCAAGGGACTCTCAAGGGTCTCAGCAGCACAATTCGAAAGCATGAATTCTTTAACGCTCAGCCTTTCTTACGGTCCAACTCTCATCCGTACATGACTACTGGAAAAACCATAGCTTTGACTATATGGACTTCATCGACAAAGTGATGTGTCTGCTTTTCAATACGCTAAGTTTATCATAGCTTTTCTTACAAAAAGCGAGTGTCTTTTGATTTCGCGGCTGCAGTCACTGTCTGCAGTGATTTTGGAGCCCAAGAAAATAAACTCTGTCGCTGCTTCCACTTTTTCGCATTATATTTGCCATGAAGTGATGGGAATGGATCCCATACTTTTAGTTTTTTAATGTTGAGTTTCAAGTCAGCTTTTTCAGTCTCCTCTTTCAACTTCATCAAGAGGCTCTTTAGTTCCTTTTCACTTTCTGCCTTTAGAGTGGTATCATTTGCATGAGGTTGTTAAAATTTCCTCTGGCAATCTTGATTCCAGCTTGTGTTTCATCCAGCCAGGCATTTTGTATGATGTACTCTGCATATAAGTTAAGTAAGCAGGGTGACAGTATACAGCCTTGTTATACTTCTTTCCCAATTTTGAACCCCTTTCCCAGTCAGTTCTTCTGGTTCTAACTGTTGCTTCTTGTCCTGCATGCATGTTTCTCAGGAGACAGGTAAAGTGGTCTGGTATTCCCATCTCTTAAAGAATTTTCCACAGTTTCTTGTGATCCACACAGCCAAAAGATTTAGCATAATCAATAAAACAGAAGTAGATGGTTTTTTTTTTTTTATTTTAATTCTCTTGCTTTTTCTATGACCCAGCAGATGTTGGCAATTTGATCTCTGGTTCCTCTGCTTTTTTTAAATCCACCTTGTACATCTGGATAAGTTCTCAGTTCACAAACTGCTGAAGCCTAGCTTGAAGGATTTTGAGCATAACCTTGCTAGCATGTGAGATGAGCACAATTTTATGGTAGTCTGAATATTCTTTGGCATTGCCCTTCTTTGGGATTGGAATGAAAACTGAATTTTCCAGTCCTGTGGCCACTGCTGAGTTTTCCAAATTTGCTGACATACTGAATGTAGCACTTTACCAGCATCATCTCTTAGGATTTGAAATAGCTCAGCTGGAATTTCATCACCTCCACTAGCTTTGTTCATAGAAATGCTTTGTAAAGCCCACTTGACTTTGACTCTAGGATGTCTAGTTCCAGGTGAGTTACCACACTATTGTGATTATCTGGGTCCTTAAGACTTTTTTGTATAGTTTTTCTGTGTATTCTTGCCACCTTTTCTCAATCTCTTCTGCTTCTGTTAGGTCCTTACCATTTCTGTCCATTATTGTGCCCATCTTTGCATGAAATGTTCCTTTGATATCTTTCCTACCTACACCTAGATATATAGTAAATATTGCAAAAGCAGCCAGAGAGAAAAGACAGGTAGTTTGGCAGCTGATGTCGTAACAGGAAAAAAAAATGGAAAGAAAATAACTACCAGTACAGGATTCTTTTTTTCTTCTGATTTTTATTTAGAAGAAAATAAAAGTTGCCTTACAGTGTTGTGTTGGTTTCAGCCATACAGCACAGTGAATCAGCTCTACATTTACATACAGCTCCCTTCTTTTTTGGATTTCCTTCCCATCTAGGTCAGCACAGAGCAGTGAGTAAGCGCCCTGTACTATGCAGTAGTAGAATTTTATACACAGTGAAACTATCCTTCAAGAATTGGGATAAAGTAAGACATTTGCTAACAAACAAAAACTAACTTTACCAACAAAAATCTTTGCTGAAGGAAACTATAAAATATGTACTTCAGGTGGGAAAAAATAGTTTTAGATGTAAGGTTTAAGATTCAAGAAGAAATGAGTAAATATGTAGGCAAATAGAAAAGAACTATCTGCTCAAAATATTAATAATATGGAGAAGAATCAAGATAAAAATAGAACACTGAACAGTAATAGCAAAGGAACTGGAAAGAGGTAACTGGAGTTAAAGAATTCTAAGATATTTATATTACCTAGTAGGAAGACAGAAAATAATTTTAGCAAATGCTAAAGTTCAACATGTATATAAAGATAACTTCCATAATCACTAAACAAATAGACAAAGAACATACAACTTCTAATAAAGTAAAGGGGAAAGAAAAAACCTCTCCATAAATGTGAAAGAAGGCAAGAAAGCAGTGGGGAAAAGAGAGAAAAGAGCAAGAAAAAGAAATGGTACTCAATAAGATATTAGGAGTAAATTAAATATTTCAGTAAGTGCAATAAATTTAAGTAGAAAAAACTTAAGATAAAATAAAAACATGGTCAGACTAGGTTACAAAAGAATATGGCAATCATATGCTGTTTACCACAGGTGTATTTATAACAAAGAACAGAGATCAAAAATCTCAGCATGGAAAAAGGCAAATATTAACCAACCTAAACCCGAATTTATGTTAATAAAAGACAAAAATGAACTTTAAGATCAAAAGTATTTTAGAGTTAAAGAAGTAAAATATATAATGGTACACAGAAAAGTCTTCAAAGTAAATAGGAAATTCTTCATTTGTATGCATATAACATATCTTCTTGGACTCCATGGAGTCGCAAAGAGTCAGACATGACTGAGGGACTTTCACTCACTCACAACATATCCTCAAAACATATAAAGAAAAAATTCATAGCTACAGTAAAAAATAGACAAATAGACCTTTAGTGAAAGATTTTAAAACTATTTCTTCTAGTAAGTACTTCTAATAAAAAAATGTTTAAATCCCTTGGACTGCAAGGAGATCAAACCAGTCAATCCGAGAGGAAATCAACCCTGAATATTCATTGGAAGGACTGATGCTGAAGCTGAAGCTCCAGTACTTTGGCCACCTGATGCGAAGAGCTGAGTCACTGGAAAAGACCCTGGTGGTGAGAAAGATAGCAGGCAGGAGAAGGGGATGACAGAGGATGAGATGGTTAGACAGCATCACCACACCGTTTTTATAGCACTATAGCCTTTTGATAGGTCTTGCTATCTGGTAGTGGCCATCTTTCAGCTTAGTTTTTCTTTAATTCTGTTTTTTAATTTATTTATTATTTGACTGTATTGGGTCTTAGTTGTGGCACGTGTGGTCTTCCTTGTGGCACGTGGGGTCTTTTGTTGTGGTGTGCAAACTCTCTAGTTGTAGTGCACAGGCTCCAGAGTGTGCGGGCTCAGTGGTTGTGGCACGTGGGCTTTAGTTGCTCCACTAACACACAAAAAATAAAACCCAAAGGGATTACAAATCTAAATGTGAAAGCAAAAAAGTAGAGAAGAAGAGAAAAACGTTAGAAAACATTTTCATGTTCTTGGAGTAAGCAATGGTCTGTTACATAGGACACAGACAGCGTTAACTATAAAAGAAAAAATGTTAAGTCAAATCCTATTAACAGTAGAATTCTGCTCATCCAAAGATACCATCAGAAGAGTGAAAATGAAATGCACAAAATGAGTTACCCAACAAAGTACTCATACCCAGAATATAGAAAAAACTTCTAAAAATAATCAGAGAAAGACAAACATCCAGTTAATAAATGGGCAAAATTGATGAGCAGACATTTCAAAAGAGGATATCCAAATGACTAATAAATACATGAAAAGTTGCTCGACTGCATTCATCATTGTAGAAATGCAAATTAAAACCACAGTGAGAATAAATTTGTACCCCTACTTCACATGTACACAAAAATGAACTCAAGATAGATCATAGATCTAAGTGTAAGTTAAAACTATAAAATTCTTAGAAGAAAATATGGGTGTAAATCTTCATGACAAAAAATGATTTCTTAGATTGATAAAAAGAGAAGACTAAGTTGTCCTTTACCAAGATGAAAAACTGTGTTTCAAAGGACACCATCAAGAAGGTAAAGGATAATTTTCAGAATGGGGGGAAATGTTTGCAAATCACAAATCTGATAAAGGACTTGTATCTAGAATATATAAAGAACTCACAACTCCATAATAAAGGCAGCCCTAAAAGTGAGCAAAGGATTTAAACAGACATTTTTCCAAAGAAAACATATAAATGGCCAAAAAGCACAGAAAAAGAGGCTCAGCATCGTTAGTCATTAGAGAAATGCAAATTGAAATCACAATAAAAATAATAGACAAAATAATTTTAAAACTTAAAGAATAGAAATAAAAACAGACAATAAAAAGTACTGGGATTCCCCAATAGTGCTGGTGGGAGTATAAAGTGAAAATGACATACCAGTCACATAAAAGCTTGGCAGTTCTTCATGCAGTTACCATATTGATTCAGCTATTTTACTCCTAGATATTTGTCCAAGAGAAATGAAAATATATATCCACACAGAACTTGTACATGGATGTTTATAGCAGAATTATTTACAGCAGCCAAAAAGGAGGGGAAAATCTCACGTTACTCAATTGATAAGTGGATAAATTAAGCTTAGTGTCCATACAATGAGCTATTATTCGGCAACAAAAAGGGATATGCTGTGACATGGATGAACACTGAACACATCATGTAAGTGAAAGAAGCTAGTCATCGGGGAAATTCCCTGGCAGTTCAATGGTTAGGGCTCAGTGTTTTGACTGCCTGGGCCCAGGTTCAATCCCTGGTTAGAGAAATAAGAGCCTGCAAACTGTGTGGTGCAGCCAAAATAAAATAAAATAAAATAAGATAATCATAAACGACTACATATTTTATGATTCCACTTACATGGAATGTCCAGAATAAGCAGATTTTTAGGGAAAAAAGTAGATTGTTACTGCCTAGGATTGAGGTGGGAGGGACAGGAAGTGGAGGGAGATTAGAGAGTGATTATTAAAGGGCACAAAATTTCTTTTGGGGATGATGAAAATGTTCTGAAATGAGATTATGGTGATAGCTGCAAAATTCTAAAAAATAAGCTAAAAACCATTGCATTGTATGCTTGAAATAGAGGACCTTTATTTTTTTGAGTGAAAGCAAGTTTATTTAGAGAGACACACATTCCGTAGGCAGAAGGCGAGAGCGGCCTCTAGATGAACTTTATTGTATGTAAATTGTATCTCAATAAAGTCATTCAAAACAAGCACACCATGAGATACAAATTCACTCCTACCAGAATTTTAGAATGAGAAAAGACAAAATATCAATTAGTGGCAAGGGCGGGGACCACCCAGAACCCTCTCACATTGCTGGTGGGAATGTAGGTTGGTATAATCACATTGGAAAATTGTTAGGCAGAATCTCCTAAAGTTTAACACACAGTTACTCTGTGATTTGGCAATTCCACTCCAGAATACATTTCCAAAAGATGTGTACCAGAATGTTTTTAACCACACCAATCACAGTAGGCTCAAGCTAGAAACTACGGTATGCTCATGAACAGGGGAATGGATAAATGAATTGTGGGATGGTCTCACAATAGTGCAATGAGAATGAGTTTACACCTACCAGTGTGAATACATCTCACAAGTATAATGCTGAGTGAAGAAGCTAGACCTCAAAGAGTAAACCTTATGTGGTTTCATTTAAAAGAAGTTCAAAAACAGGTCACATAGATTGGTGTCTAGATGAAAGAGTTGTCCTCTTATCCCTAGAGGACAGTGACTGGCAGAGGGCACAAGGGGATCTTGAGGATGTTATTAATGTTCTATTTCTTGATCTGGGTGTTGGTTAGATGAGTGTGTTCAGTATGTGCTGATCCAGTGGGCTATTAACTTGTGATATATTAATATGTAATTTTCTAATGTACGTGTGTGTTTAGTCGCTGTGTCGTATCTGACTCTTTGTGACTCCATGGACTGTAGCCCACCAGGCTCCTCTGTCCATGGGATTCTCCAGGCAAGAATACTGGAGTGGGTTGCCATTTCCATCTCCAGGGGATCTTCCCGGCCCAGTGATCGAACCTGGATCTCCTGCATTGCAAGTGGATGCTTTACTGTCTGAGCTACTAGGGAAGCCCAATACATCAACAAAAAAGTTATAAAAATACCTAATACAAAAACAACAAAAAAATGTAGAGAATTTAGTAATAAATTTAAGAGAGATGGGTTAGTCTTTCATGGATAGATGATAAAACCTAACTGAAAAATATTAATGAAGAGTTAAACAAATGGAAAGATAGACCATGTTCTTGGATAGGAAGACAAATATCATCATGATGTCAGTTCTCCTGAAGTAGGTATGTAAACTCAATATAATTCCAATGAAAACCACCAGAGTATTTTTGGAAAGAATTTTTAAAAATTTTAACAAGCCGATTCTCAAATTTATATGGAAGAGCAAAAAAATCAAGAATAACCAAGACAGTCTGATTTTAGAAACCTCAACAAACCAGATGGTGGACTCATCATGCCAGATATCAGGATTTATCATAACAATATGATAAAGACAGTGTGATATTAGCATAGAGATGAAATAGAATAGAGAGCACAAAAACCAACTCTTACATATGTATGAGCTTGATTTATGACAGACCAGACATGCAGAGCCACAGTACTAGGACAATTGGTTATCCATATGGGAAAAAATGAAATTAGTTTCCTACCTTCCACAGTACAAAAATATCAATTCCAGATGGAATAAAGGCTGAAATATAAAAGGGTAAACTATAAAAAGATTAGAAAGATAATATCAGAAAATATCTTTTTGACCTCAAAATAGGGAAAGATTTCTTAAATAAAATAAAATAAGTACAGATCATAAAGACAAAGATGGATAAACTTAGCTACATTAGAATTAACAATTTTGGTGTCATTAAAAGACACCAAAATGGAGTGAAAACATAAATCACAAGCTGGGAGAAGATAACTACTACCCATAAAACTAACAAAGGATTAAATAACATTCAGAAGATGTAATTAGAATCAATAAGAAAGTGATGAAATGGCAAAAACGTAACCAGAAAACAAAAAATTGTAAAAAAAAAAAAAATTTCATAGACAAAGGAAAATAAATGGCTTGTAAAGTGTAGGAAAATAGGCTCAATCTCATAAGTCATCAGGGAAATGAAAGTTAGAATGAGATACAATTGCATATTTATGAGATGGCCAAAAAGTCAAAGTAGGACAATATCAAGTATTGGTAAGGTTTTAGAGCCATGAAACTCTCTTTCCCTGCTGGAGGGTGGCTATAATTTACGAAATGATTTGGAAAACAGTTTAGCATTACCTTGTTGAGTCAGACATACACAGATCCCGTAACTCCAATTTCACTCTTAGATAAAGACACTTTTTAAAAAGTGTATTTATTTATGGCTGTGCTGGGGCTTCCTTGCTGCCCAGGCTTCCTCTAGTTGTGGTGAGTGGGAGCTCCTTGTCTTTGTCATGCATGAGTTTCTCTTTGAGGCAGCTTCTCTTGCTATGGAGCACAGGCTCTAGGCAGGCCAGGTTCAGTAGTTGCAGAACATGTGCTCAGAAGTTGTGGCTCAAGGGCTCAGTTGCTCCACAGCATGTGGAAACCTTCAGGACCAGAGACCGAACCCATGTCCCCTGCATTGGCAGGTAGATTCTTATCCACTGCACCACCACGGGAGTCTGATAAAGACATGTCATGTGTGCACCAGGGGACACTTTAAAGATTGTTCATAACAGAACTCTGTAATAACCCCAAATTTGAAACAGCACAAGTGTCTGTCAATAACAGAAGGTTTAGTTTATTTGCCTATTTAAAATTAGGTTATTTGTTTTTTATTATGTAATTGTGATAGTTCTTTATATGTTTTAGATATGAATCCTTTGTCAACTATATGTTTAGTGACAATTTTCTCCCGTGTTCTCGATGACATCCTATGAAGCACAAAGTTTAATTTTGATTACATTCAGTTTATCTGTTTTTCTTTCATCATTTGTGCTTTTGGTGTCATATATAAGAAACCATTTTTAATCTAAGGTTATGGAGATCTATACACATATTTTCTTCTGAGAGTTTTATAGCTTTAGCTCTTACATTTAGGTCTTCGATGCATTTCGAGTTAAGTTTTGCATGTGGTGTGACGCAGGAGACCAAATTCATTCTTTTGAATGTGGAAAAGTTCTTTAAAAATATGTACTGCTCAACTTAAAAAATAAGTGCAGGATTTGAATAGACATCCTTCCAAAGAAAATATGCAAATGGCCATTAAGTACATGAAAAGATGCTCAGCATCATTAGTCATTAGGGATATGTAAATCAAAAGCTCAGTGAGATACTGTTTCATACCCACTAGGATGGCTATGATCAGGGCAAACTGTAACAACTGTCAGAGAGGATGCAGAGAAATCAGAGCATACACACTGTTTGTGGTAAAATGGTGAAGACATTGAGAAAGTATCTGGCAGTTTTCAAATGATTAAACATAAAGTTACCTATGACCCCAAATTCCACTCCTAGGTGTATACCCGAGAATTGAAAACATGTTCACACAAAAATTTGTACATTTTAAAACTGTATGATGATGATAGAAATTAATTTTTGTTAGCATGCTATAGTGTATGCAGAAGTAGAAATATAATTTTGACCTTGTGAAACTTATACAGTGCTATAAACCAATGTTACCTCAAAAGTAAATGAAAAACCTTATACATGAATATTCATTGCAACATTATTATAACAGCTATAGAGTGGAATGGACACAGATACCTGTTACTTCCTGATGGACAGATAAACCAAATGTGAGACATCTACACAGTGAATTTTATTGGGCCCTGAAAAGAAATGAAGAACTGATATGTGCTACAGTGTGGCTGAGCCTTGAATAATACATTAAGCTTAGTGAAATAAACCAATCATAAGGTATCACATATAGTGTCATCTGTTTATATAAAACATCCAGAAGAGTCCAATCTATACAGATGGAAAGTAGATTAATAGTTCCAGGGATTATGGGGAGAGAGGTGTAGGGAGTGATCATTAATGGGTACAGGGTTTCCTTTGGGGGTGACAAAAATGTTCTGCAATTAGATAATTGTTGTACAACTGTGTAAATATACTAAAACCCACTGAATTGCTAATGTTGAAAGGGCAAAATTTATGATATATGAATTATATCTCAATAATAACAATACATATTAGGTAGTTAAATTGTTTTCAAAATTAAAGGCTGATTAACCCCAAATCAAGACATGATTGCCTCTAGTCTGTATATTAGGGGAAAGGGAGTTATTACTACATGGAATGGGGTGGGCAGTTCTAATGTGATGTTTCATTTCTTAATGTGGATGATGTGTACATGATGTTCCCTTTTATGATTCCATAAACCATACACACAGCTCTTGTGCAGTTCTGTGTATGTGATACATGCTACAATAAATAAAAAAACAAAGTGAGTGAGAGTTGGATTTGATGATCTCTGAGGGTCCTCTTTGTCCAGATGGCCTCCAGCTCTGAGGATGTGACAGAGGATCTCTTAAACACAGATGTGATGGTGCTCCAGAACTGGGGAGCTGTTGTGAGCTGTCCTTAGTGTGGACACTCAAGTGGAGATGAGGTCTCCCAGGCGGGCCCTCAGTGTGGTCTACCGGGATCTCCGGTTGGCCATCTCCCAGAAGGCCTCAAGGGGGAGCTCATTACATTGACTCTCTGCCAGGCTCACCAGACATGCCTGCAGCTGGCAGCCCCATCCTCCACCCAGAAGGGGTGGGGAGGGGCAGGTTCTCACGAACAAGGCACAGGAATCTCACAGATAAACCTAAATACTACAGTGTTAATTTGCAAGTAGAATTTAGTACTCATGTTGGTGTGTCCACATACCCTTCCTGAAAGGGGGCTAAATGATGGCCCTTATTTCCAGCAGGAAGTGGCTCAGGATACTCACAGCGAGGACAGGGGAACCATCTCTCTCACACCTGGATGGTCTTACCAGTGAGGCTGGAATCCTCCCAATTTATTGACGCAAACTCCTACTTCTCTAATCTCAACAAGGATGACCTGTCCTATACTGTCAATGGATATTCATCAAGTGCTACTCTGATGCAGGTCCCATGGTAGGTACTGGGGATACGGCATGGAGCAGAAGAGACCTTACAGTCTAACAGTGGAGGTGGGACATATTTTCTAATAACCACACAGCTAAGAATAAAGTTAAAAATTGAGATAAATACAACGGAAACGTATCTGTTCTGCTCACCAACTAATCCCAGACCCTAGAGGAGTGTCTGGCACATATGTGCTTGAAGAATAAATGAATGACTAGAAAGTGAATGAAATGAATTTGTTATGTGACTAGAAATGTTTTCAGTCCATGGCCGAGGGCTCTCTCTGCCTATATTACCTGGCACCACCAGAGTTGGTCCAGGCGCATCACCAATCTCTCTCTTCTGTGATTGGCCAGCCCCTCCCCATGTGACCTGAACATGCTCTCTTTAGACCTTTCCATCAGGATGCAGCTCAGACTTGTGGACATGGGAGCAGCCTGTCTCTGAAGGGGACTTTACTTACTATTGCCCTGCTCTAAGTTCTTGGGGAGCAGGTCCTCAATGCCAGCACAGACAGCACTTACTTGGCTATCACAGAGCAGACTTGGGTGGTCATTAGAGCAGCGTGAAGGTGAGATGCTGATTACCTCTCATCCGGGGGAAATGCTCAGAGAACTGGGAGATGTCACTTCTTCTACATGGCAGGCATGAGCCTATTCCTGATGCTGTCCAGACTTGCCAGGCCAAGGGGGGATTGGCACCTCAGGGCAGCAAGGAGCTGTCAGTCTATAAAGATACATGGAGCGAGGTCCTTGGAAGTGGTGATGGGAGAGTGGAAGGGCATTCCTGAGAGTCAAGTAAAGAGAAGAAGAAAGGAGGGAATTCTGTAGGAGCCCAACTAGAGAGACTTACGACGCAGAATGGAAGGAGCCCACTTGCTCGGCTACTGCAATAAAAGAGACCTTGGTCTGGGAATGCGAAACCCACTAGTAGAAGGGCAGGGCTGACTTAGTCTGCCTGTTTTCCAGAAGCAGAGTCCTTCTCTGGAAGGCAAGGTGAGGATGGTTTTCACTGAGAGTTAATTCTACCTAAATCTCTAGGAACCAGGGAGACTGAAAAGAGCAGGTATTTGCCTGTTCTTCAGTTGAGAGGTGAGAGTCTAGAGAGTCAGACAAGGACATGGAACCAATGGGAAAGGGTGTGAAAAGCTGCCAGGATGGGTGGTAGAGACGGAAGGAGCTTCAGGTCCCACCCCCATAGACAGTGTAGCTGAATGGTTAGAACAAGGCCGCTGGCTCACACAGCCAGCCCTGGGCTTGCATACCAGCCCTGCCCCTGACAAGCTGTGTAACCTTGGGCTAGTTACTTAAACTCTCCAGTTCCCCTGTATTCCCCTTCAAAATGGGGATAAAAAGTGATACCCGCTGGGCAGTGATCATGCTCCTAGCGTTTACATGAAGTGATCTCGGGGCAGGACACTTGACACATACAAAACCTCAATAAATGTTAGTTACTTATAGTTAGTCACTATATAATTGTTAAATATATATTATTAGTATTATTGTTAGTATAATTATTACTGTTGTTAGTACTATCCTGGTTCAGAGAAGAGTGAGAGGGCTAGAGAACCTGAGATAAGCTTTACAGAGCAGGCAGAATGACTCCTCAAGGGAAGAGTAAGAACTGGATACATGGAAAGGATGGCATCAGTGGGGGAAACTGAGGCAGGGGACAGGGAGCAGCGAATGGAGCTGGTAGCGGTGGACAGGATAGGGCACAAAGACAGAGCTGGGGAGTCTTGAGGGTTGAAGAAGGATAGTTGATGGGACCTGGAGGGGTTGAGCCTGGGCCTTGAACCTCCATCTATGGAGCCCTCCGCACCTTAGCAGAGGCAAGGGCCCCTGTGATCTGCTGAAGTGCTCTTGAAAGTGTCCCCCCTCCCTTCCTGAGATCTCCCAGTCACATGCAGTGAATTTGTGAGGCAGCTGCTATTCTGGAAAGATCATCCCTGGAGAATAAAGAAGACTCAACTTCTCATCCCAGCTGTGCCTGTAACTGGAGTGATGACGCTGTGCTTGTCCCTCCCTTTTCAGGACTTCAGTTTCCTTATCTGTAAGATGGGGGTAGGAGAAATACCTGCTTTCAAAAGTTCCTGCTACTTGATGATCTCTAACAAAACAACAACAACAACAAAAACCCACCTCTAACCATGCGACTCTTGTTTCGCAGATTTGGGGGTACAGATCCTCAGATATTTTATTTAGTTAGAGTTCAACGATAAGTTGCTATGAGCCGACGCTAGCAGCCTCCCTTAGTTTTAAGTCTGAAAATTAACAAGGCAACTGTTGTCTCTGGTTCTGAATTTCAGGACTTAATATTTTTTTTTAAAGTCTCTTTAAATGCAAATTGGCTCCAGGCTAACCCACAGGCAGCTGCGGGGGTGGGCGATGGAGGAGACCTTGGTCTTGGGGTCGGTGCATGTGGCTGGAACGCTGGCTCAGCCGCTCACCGTCTACTTTATCTTAGTCAGATACTTAATCTCAGTGAGCCTTGGCTTTCTGTAACATATGGTTAAGGGTCCTTTTCTCACGAGGTGAAGGGCAGGCGGGATGTCATAGTGGTCATTACATTCTTGTTTTTCTTCCATGTGTTGAACTTTAGCCATCACAACAGTCTTGTGAGCCTAAACAGATGCTATTGCTTCTGTTTTCAGGTTGGAAAACAGGTTCAGAAAGGGGGAGTGCATTTTCCAAAGCCACACAGCAAGGGCCGAGCTAGGATTAGAGAGCCACTTCCCGTCTCCTTTGGACCATGATGGCACCTACGCAGACCTGCATCTTCATGATTACTGTGAAGGAGACTTGGAATTCACCATCCTTGTCCTGTGGACCCAGGTGAGGCCAGGATAACCTTAGCACTGGGCTGTGGATGCAGTGTTCTCTGACATCTGTGCTGCTGGGGCAACCCTGGCAGGGCCTCCCTGGGAGCAGCTCTCCAGCCTGGACCTGGAACGATACCCTCCTCCTCCAGTCGAGACCATGGCCTGGGAAGGCGAGGCAGGCCCATGAGGCTGTCAACCACAACCACTAGCAGGCCTCTGATTCCAGTAGCTGTCCCGGAAGCTGCAACCCAGGCCTGTAATTTCCAGACTGGGCCTGGTCCAAAAGCAACCCCACTGCTGAATCAGTCACTCGATCGGTCCTATCTTATTATTTCTTGGCTTCTTGGCCAAGCAGCTTCGCCTCCGGGAAGTAGCACGCAAGAGTCTGCCTTCTGCTTGGCATGTGTGGGGTACTGGCCAGCTCCATCCTGGCCTCCTTACTGTCTCTGCCCTGCTCTCCAGGGCTCTCTTGCCTGGAGAAATCCAGGCCCCTCACTCTTTGCCCCTCACCCCCAGCACCCCTCCAGGCTCCTCCATCAGTTACAAATCTTCCTGGCTCCATCTCACTGGCCGAATCATGCATTTCTTCTCCCCAAAGGGCCTCAGCTGGGGTTCCTGCCAGACAATCTGACAATCTGTGCAGATAACTGTAGGGCATTTTCCCACCAAAAAAATGGGAAAATGGCCCAGAAATTAGAGAACTTGCCTTCCTTCTTCACCAACCCCCAACTTCCCTACCATTTAGCAAAATGCCTAAGCCGAGCCAAAGAGGAGATGATTCTTAGGAGGACAAAGCAGAGACTTCCTAATACCTCCAGGAGGCTATTTTGTTCTCAGGTGGGCCAACAAGCTGAGCATCCCATCCTGGACCCCAAACCGCTGCAGAAGAGGCTGGGGACTTGGGCCAGTGAAGGCCTGGTAATCATTCCTTAGATACCTTAGCATCTGTCACCTTCATCTCTGGTGGAGAAAGCTCTGGATCATGACTTGGGCCAGTGAAGGCCTGGTAATCATTCCTTAGATACCTTAGCATCTGTCACCTTCATCTCTGGTGGAGAAAGCTCTGGATCATACAGTCACCTCCCAGCAGGGCTAACTGCATCACTGCTAACTCTTCTCCATCTCTTTTCCATGAGGAAGCCAGGGCCCCTTTCTGAAATGTGAATATCTTACACTTCTCTGTGCTCCTTCTTTAAAGCCCATCCATGGCTCCTTATTGCACTGGGGAGATTTGTCACTATCACATCTCTCCAAGGCCCTACCTGGTCAGCCTTCTTACCCTCCAGCTTCTCTCAGGTCTCATTCCACCTCCATTACTGCCCAGCTCACATCAGCCTGTCTGTGGTCCCCCAAGTCTACACTCCCTCTCGCACATGTGGTTCCTTCTGCCTAGAGTGCTCTTCTCCATATGCTACCTGACAATACCCATTTATCCTCAAACCTCAGTCCCTTTGTCCTCAAGCCCTGCTCCTTCATGGTGGTTTAGTCACTAAGTTGTGTCCTACCCTTGCGACCTCATGGACTATAGCCTGCCAGGCTTCTCTGCCCATGGGATTCTCCAACCAAGAATAGTGGAATGGGTTGCCATTTCCTTCTTCAGGGGATCTTCCAGACCCAGGAATCAAACCCAGGTCTCCTACATTGCAGACAGATTCTTTACTGACTGAACTACGAGGGAAGCCCACCACCTTCATGGGATCGCCTCATAGCATCACAGAACCACCCCCCATGACAATAGAATCATGATGCAATTGTGTGTTTATCTTTGTGATTATTGGGTTAATGTCTATCTCTTTGATGAATGCAGGGAGCGTATCTGCTTTTGCTCACTCCAGTGTCCCCAGTGCCTAGTACCTGGCTCAGCACAGGGAAAGTGTCCCGTTAATATTTGTAGAGGCAAATGCTCTATCTCCCTGGTGCCAAGCATCCATGGTCAGGAGCTTCTCATGGGTGCCACAAGGGCTCAGAGAAATGACATGGCAGAGTTGAGGGCTGTGGATGATTTAGTCCCTTTGTAAACATGAAAAACATGAAAACACATATGTGCATCCTCAGAGTATGCAGTTAGGTAGGCATAATCTCCTGGCCCGAACTACTATCGGTGCAGAAGTTCCTTTATCTGTCAGGTATGTACAGATACAAACAGGTATGTACAGATGACAGTGGGTCACCAGCCTCAGACTGAACATTCCAGTTACAGGGAAAAGCAGAATTAAAAACACAGGTCTTGAGGTCAGACAGGTCTGGGTTGGAATCCCAGCTTCCATCACTGATTAAGCCATTTAGAGTTTGGGAGCATCAGTTTCCTGCCTTGAAAAGCAGAATGCTGACTTCTACCTTATGGGATTTTGGTAAAAACTAAATGCAATACTGCATTTGATGTAGTTAACACATGCTGGCCACACAGGAGGAGCCTAATCATTTATGCTATCAGCATCACTAAAATCCGTATTTGACTCTTCTTCTGTGAGCAAACTTTGATGTGGTGCCACAGCAATTGTGGTCAGGAATCAAGAGTTATCATGTTCCTCAAAAGAAAATTCACTGTCCAAAGTATAAGTTAAGACCATTAAGCTCAGGGAAGACTTTGAGGAGAGCTCAAAGCAGGGTTGTATGTTCTACTCCACATCATAACAATAAAAGTTCCTAGCCGTCCTTCTCATCGGGTTTGTTCTCCACCCACCATGCTACAGAGTTACTTTTCTTCCGCTGTTTCTCCATACAGTTCTTCTCTATTGTGCCTAGCAGTTCAGCTCCAGCCCAAGCTTGCATTCACCATGAAGGGAAATAAAAGCTCACAGTTTCCCAGGCCTGACTTCCCCAGCAGTGCTTTAACACCAGTGATCACATTTGGTTATGAAGGTTTTCCCCTTGAGATTTACCCTACTCTTAAGCCCAGGTGCTGGTCATTACTCTTCTTTTTAGCCTTATGGCATGCTTTCTCTAAAAGGTAATTGTGGTAAATTAAATTTCTCTAATTTTTAAGCAAATCATGAGGCCCACTCCACTGCAGGGTGAGTCTGTGATAAAGTGTTCTTATGCTGAGCTGAGATCTGTCTCCTTGTAACTACAACTCCCTAGCCCAACTCCCCCAGTGTTCATATTCTCCTTTCAGGACAAGTCTTCAAATACATCAATTTCCTTTCAGAAACACTCCTTAGTCTACTCTGGCCTTCAGCCTTGTCAAACTTTTCACATCATGCTTTTATATTTGTCCTTGGCTGTGTGTTTGTCTGTTTGTCCTTTTAGTTTTCATATACGTCCTTTTCCAGTTGTGGTTCGTAGAGTGTCTGATGCCACTATGTTGGCATAAGTTAGCTCCCCTTAACCTCTGTGTCAGGTCACATCTGACCATACTGGCTGAATTTTCACTAACTCTAAGATGCAGTCTCTCAAAATCAGATATGAGAGCAACTGGCCTCTAAATTGTCTAGAGAGATGATTAAAAACACAGATTCTGGGCTTTGTCCCAGACCTACTAAAATCAAACCTCCTGGGATAGGGACCAGGGATAGTGTTTTAAACAAATTCCCCAGGACTGACGATGCACTGTGAAAGCTGTAAACCACAGTTCTAAGGCCACCGGAGATGCCCCTAATAAAACTGAGCCCCCTCTCACATCCCATTGCACTTATTCCCCAAGTGGATTTATCTTTGAAAGGATGGAATTCGTGATGGAGTTGGTGGTGGGGAGAAAAGTGCTTTTTTTTTTTTCTTTTATGAGCAGAGGCTCTTTATCATGTAATAGAATGTTCCTTTCTTGGGCTTTAGTAACATCATTTCTGGAGTTACTAGGGTTTCTAAAAATGCTCCCAAAGCTGATGAATTGAGCTAGTTTCAAACCCACTGGCCAGCTGCTCAACCAAGCTATCCATTTTTGTGTTTGATAATATTTATTGAGTGCCTACCTTGTGCCTGGCACTGGGGATTCTTTGGCGAAAATGTAGACACATCCTGCCCTCATAGAGCTCACTTTCTAGTGGAAAATAAATAAGACCAAAGGACAGAGAAGAAAGGAGACAACAGTAGCTGGTGAGTGATATTAGCTGTCCTTGGAAGTAAAGGAGATTTCCAAGGATACAGGAGGGATGGCAGAAGTGGGGGGCTCTGGAGGAGACTAGGACTGTGCCAAGGAGACTATGTCACACTACATGTTATACTACATGTCATACTACAGGGGACCAACACACATGCAGTAGACTGGCAGCTGATAGATGGGCGGTAGATACAGCTGGGGGTGTAACAACCCACTCCAGTATTCTTGCCTAGAGAATCCCGTGGACAGAGGAGCCTGGCGGGCTGCTGTCCATGGAGTCGCACAGAGTTGGACATGACTGAAGTGACATAGCATGCATGCATGCACTGGAGAAGGAAATGGCAACCCACTCCAGTGTTCTTGCCTGGAGAATCCCAGGGACAGAGGAGCCTGGTGGGCTGCCGTCTATGGGGTCGCACAGAGTCGGACACGACTGAAGCGACTTAGCAGCAGCCGCAGCAGTAGGAAGACAGAGAAAGAAGTGAATGTCAGAGTGAGGAGGTGTAAGCCTAATGTGTCGGAACAGGAGCTATAAAGCTGGGTCTACAGGAAGAGGAGGTTTCAGTGTGGATCCAGGCCACTTGGACAGGCTGGGGAACCTCTGAGCAGATAATCTGTAGGTTTGGCTCATCCTTCTGTGGTTTCATATCTATTAAACATGGTGCACTGGTTCCTGCCCTGAAAAATGGGACGTGACAGAGTGGAGGGCCTGACTCCAAGGCTCACCAGAGGCACAAGTGAAACATGTGTTCAGGACACGTGACAGGGAAAAGAGACATCTCACACACACAAGCACGCACAGTCCTTTTGTTCCTCTGCGCTTGTTAGGTGTGGAGCAGGGATTAGGGCTGCGGAGCTGCCAGTGGGGTTGGCCGGGATGTGAAGTGAGGAGGCAGGAGGGAAGGGTATTTGCTGCTCTCTGACATCTGTGCTGAAGATCTAGGGCCATCTCGTTCAGGGCCCCACTCGGCTTCCCATCTGCAACCGAGCTTTTTCACCATGAGTGAGTAATAACAGCATCAACAAAGGAGAGAGCGCCTCAGATAGCACCAGATTGGGGTTTGTCCTCCTCAAGAGTGGAAAACACATTTTTGAGGTCAAATTTTTTATAGCTGGGAAGTCATTTTAACCAAAGCAGCTAGCCTAGCGATGTGTCATTTTGACAGCACAGTTTCACGTTCATTAAGTTCTGCCGTATAACCTTCCCCTCCATCCGTCAATAACTACTTGTCTCGCTCCATAATGTTTGAGGCCCTGTCCTAGATGTTCAGTGGGGAGAAGGACCAGCCTCAGCTTTTCTGGAGCTTTTGCTCTAGTGTGAGATCAGGCCTGGGGAGCAGAGCAGCTTGGTGGGGACCAGAGGGCCAGGAGTCCATACCAAGACCACTGTGGTCTTTCTGAATGTGGAGCTTCCCTCCACCCTACCACGGGACGCGGCTGGGCTGCCACCCATCACTACTTGCAGAGAAGAAGGTCTTAGGGTTTTGCTGTACCTTACTGTCTCCCGGAGCGCAGGGAGGCCCTGGGGCTGCTGAGTGGTGAGGGGAGTAGCCTGAGTTCAGGGTTATCTGTGCCCAAAGATCAGAGGATGCTGTTTCCTTCACCCCCTATCATTCCTCAGGAAAGTTCTCTCTGCTTCCCCACTGTGATTCTGCATCGTCCTGGGGATGGAGTGGAGAGGAGAGAGATCTGCTTTGGTTAAGGTCAGGTTCTTGTGGAGCCTCAGAAGCCAAAGTCACATGGGTCTAGATGTGCGTCCAAGGTCAGTGCTAAAGTCCAGCTTTACTGCCTTCCCCAGGCTCCTTCAGAACATGGCCTCCAGGTCAGGCTGCGCGGGGCTCTTCTGGCCACCCTGCTCCATGCAATAGCAACTCCTGCTGGGCACAGGGAACACACAAACATGAAGCGTGTACCCAGTGTGTTGGGGATGGACACCTGATGTTTTGACGGAGTAAGACAGGGGGCCTGAGCAGGCCTAGGGTCAGGAATACTTAACTCTGAGCAGGAGATGTGCCCAGACTCAGAGTGATGCCATCTTCTAAGTAAGGTCTGCCAGAGCAGGTCCATTGTGGCACCCCAGGGCCTAGCACAGAGCCTGGAGCATAGTATTGTTGTTCAGTCACTCAGTCGTGTCCAACTCTTGGTGACCCCATGGACTGCAGTACTCCCGGCTTCCCTGTTCTTCACTATTCCTGGAGTTTACTCAAACTCATTCCATTGAGTCAATGATGCCATCCAACCACCTCCTCCTGTTGCCACTTCTCCTCCTGTTCTCAGTCTTTCCCAGCATCAGGGTCTTTTCCAATGGGTTGACTATTCATATCAGGTGGCCAAAGTGTTGGAGTTTCAGCATCAGTCCTTCCAATGACTATTCAGGGTTGATTTCCTTTAGGATTGACTGGTTTGATCTCCTTGCAGTCCAAGGGACTCTCAAGAGTCTTCTCCAACACCACAGTTCTAAAGAATCAATTCTTTGGCACTCAGCCTTCTTTATGGATGTGGTCCAGCTCTCACATCCATACATGATTACTGGGAAAGCCATAGCTTTGATTATATGGACCTTTGCTGGCAAAGTGATGTGTATAGTGGATGCTTGTTATTTATTTGTTAAGTAAATGACTAAACACAGTCAGTCAATACAGCCTTCGGTCTTGCAGCTCTCTTGTGCCCTAGGCTATGTGACCAAGTTATAGTCCCCTCTCCAGAGGGAACTCCAGAGAGGTGCAGTAACCACACTGGTCCAGTGTGGAGGATCTCACTACTAGTGACCTCTGAAGAGCCTTGGTTCTAGAGATGATGGGCCGTAGAGCTAATGAAGCGAAGGTTCCAGGACCTCTCTCTTGCCCAGACTCTTCCAAGGCTGGGAGTTCCCTGCTGGCAGTGCAGGAAGTCTGATCACTATGCCCTGGTGGTGTCAGCATGACCCCATGTATTACATAAAGCTCCCCAATACCTGCCTCTGGGAGACATTATTAAGCAATCGGGCCCTGCTTTTAAAGACCATGGAGAAGGTGCTAAGGGAGATGCCACTAAGATCCAGGTCTTACTGTGACCCTGCTCTGGGGGAACCTGTCTGGCAGGTGGGGGTGATGGTGATGACTGGACTGAACTGGGCCAGATGCCTGGGGAATGATCTCAACACAAAACACCAGCTGAGCAGGAAATTTCAGGGGGAGTTTCATGTGTGATGTTACTAGTAACAAGCCCTGAAGGCAAATTTTCCAGATCATCAACAACACAAAACACATTTTGGTAACACATACCAACCAAAGGGAAAATGGAATTATCTTTCTTTTCTCTCTTTAATAAAAGACTTTTATAAAATCCTTATTATGTAAAGAAGTGATCAAGCAGGGTGCAGTCAGAAATGTTAAAATATAGGGGAAAGTATCAGTATCCTTGAGCCATGTTAGAATGTGATTATTATTAATGAAAATATTATGGTATTCTTTTGGATTCTGTGATGTTTGTGTTGTCACATGTATTAAAGTGTGCAATTTGTGATTTCTAATTCTAAATACTTTTATATCTGATTTTATATTTGTATACTTTTTTCTTGTAGCGTCTCTCTTCCAAATTGTATAAGTTTCAGGACCTTTGCAATATGGATATGTCAGTGTGGTTCACAACACATCCTCATCATTGCTGTATTATCAATTTTTCTATGTAAACACTTAAAAATTTATTTATTTAGCTGTGCCAGGTTTCAGCATGTAAACTCTTAGTCATGGCATTCAAACTCTTAGTTGTAGCATATGGGATCTAGTTTCCTGACCAGAGATCAAACCCAGGTTCCCTGCTTTGGGAGCACAGAGTCTTAGTCACTGGACCACCAGGAAAGTCCCCTGTGTAGGCATTTTAATAAGCACCCTTGAACCAGGTGGCACTTGTGGTAAAGAACCCACCTGCCAATGCAGGAGACATTGGGTCAGGAAGATCCCCTGGAGTAGGAAATGGCAACCTGCTCTAGTATTCTTGCCTGGAAAATCCTATGGACAGGGGAACCTGGCAGGCTACAGTCCATAGGGTCGCAAAGACTTGACCACAACTAAAGCGACTTAGCATCCATGAATCTACCACCCAATACCAAGACATGAAACACTGGCAACATATATATTTCTCCCATCCCATCTTCTTGTTGCACCTGCTAAGACAGCCACTATCCTGAATCTTGTATGCATCATTCCCTTACTTTTAAAATGTGTTAACCAAATATGTGTGTTTAGTTTTAGTGTGTTATTGTTTTAAATCTTTTAAAAAGTGGTATTGCACTGTTTGTGTATTTATGTTTGTGCTCATGGATTGAAGACTCAAAATAGCAAAGATGTCAATGCATAAGTTTAAAGCAATTTCTATCAAAACCCCAGAAAGATATTGTGTAGATATAGGTAAGCTTATTCTAGAATTTATATAGAAAGATGAACTAGAATAGCAAGTATAATTTTGAGAAAGAGAAACAAATTGGGAGAAATCAGTCAACCCAATTTCAAGACCAATCAAGATTGCATGGTATTGGTGGCAGGACAGATACACAGATCAACAGAACAGAATAGAGAGCTCCAAAATCAACCCACACAAATATACCCAACTGGTTTTTTGACAAAGCTGCAAAAGCAATTCAATAGGGAAATGATAGCCTTTTCCACAAATGGTGCTAGAGTGATTGAACATCCACAGGCAGAAAAATAAAGCTTGATCCAAACCTCACACCTTGCACAAAAATTAATCTAAAATGAATTACAGACTTTAATATAAAGTATAAAACTATAAAATTTTAGGGAAAAAAAGCATAGAGGAAAATCTTCATCAAGGGCTCAACAAAGAGTCCTAGACTTGACATTGAAAGCATGATCCATAAAAGGAAAAAAGTATAAACTGGACCTTGTCAAAATTAAAAACTTTTTCTCTAAAAAAATATTTTGTTTCACCCTGTGGGTGAAAAACAAGCTACAAATTAAGGAAAAAATACTTGCAAGCCATGTAACTAATAAGAACTAGTATTTGGAATATCTAAAAGCATTCTCAAAACTCAGCAGTAAAATCCCCAAACAATCCAATTAGGAAAAGGGCAAAAGATGGGCACAGGCATTTCACCAGAGAGGACATTCAGATGGCAAATGAGCACATCAAGAGATGTTTGTTGTTGTTAGCCACTAAGGTCATGCAAATTAAAACTACAGTGAGACTGCACTACTGTCAGGATAGGCTAAATAAAAATAAGACAGCACGGAGATTAGAGAGATCGCTCATACATGCTGGTGAGAAGGTAAGATGGTATAGCTACTGTGAGAAACAGTTTGACAGTTTCTTAAGAATCTAAACATGTAACTACCATATGATCCAGCAACTGCACCCCTGGGCACTTACTCCAAAGAAGTGAAGACATATGTTCACATAAAAACGTGTACATGAATGTTAAGAATGGTCTTATTTGCAATAGTCCAAAACTGAAACCAACTCAGGTGTCAAACAGTGAATGGTTAAACAAGCTGGTGATACATCCACATCATGGAATGCTATTCAGCAATAAAAAGGAATAAGCTGTCGATAAATGCATTGTCTGTGCCGCATCTCCAGAAAATTATGCTGAGTGAAAAAAGCCAATCTCAAAAGGTTACACCCTGTATGATTTCATTTAAACTACAGTCTTTAAAGGACAAAATTATAGAAATAGAGAACATGTGGCTCTCCAGTGGTTGCCAGGAATTAAGGAGGAGATGGGAACAGAAAAGAAGTGTATGAGGCTATAAAAGGGCATCATGTGGGATCCTGTGATTGGAAATGATCTGCGTCTTCTCAACTGTGTCAGTGTCAACATCCTCACTGTGATATTGGACTATAGTTTTACCAGATGTTACCGTGGAGAAAACTAAGGGTAAGAGTCATGGATCTCTCTATATTGGTTAATCTACGTCTCAGTTTTCTGAGGATGAGGAAAAAGAGTCTTGATCAAAGTAATTTGAAAAGCTAAAGGTGCTCTTTATGTTAAATTTAAAGATATAAAGAGCTGGGTCTTCCCTGGTGGTCCAGTGGTTGAGAGTTGTCTTTCAACACAGGGGACCTGGGTTCAATCCCTAGTCGGGGAACCAAGATCCCGTATGCCACAGAGCAACAAGCCCACGCATCACAACTACCGAGCCTGTATGATCTAGGCCACTGCTCCGCCACTAGAGAAGCGTGGGTGTCATAACCAGAGAAGCCCCCCCGCAGCACAACAAAGGCCCAGCACAGCCCCCTCTCCTAATGTAGCAGGTGCCGTGGATGCCAATGCTGACCCTGAGGTACTGTGGATCACAGCTGTGGAATAAAGCAACCAACTCTCTACATTGAGACAAAAGACCTGGGTTCAAATCTTAACTTGACTGCTTACCAAGCCCATGACCTTTGGCAAGTCATTTACGGCTCAGTCCCTTGGTCTGCCCTGATTCTCTCTTCCACTCTCCTTGATTCATATGAGGCTGACCTGGTCTTCCTGGGCAGCTGTGGGCACAAGGCTGAGGTCTGAGCGTCAAGGACTCATCGACCTAGCCAAAATGATTTGTTCTGGTATCAGGCTGTGATCAAGGCCAGGTCAGTTAGTTAGAGTTTTCCTTACACCTTTTTTTTTTCCCCAAGAGCTATCAGAAAGGGGCCTCTCTTTTCCTCTGGAATTGTGACTTTAAGAATGATATGGGAACTGCTTGGGATCCTCTTCTCAAACACATGGAAGAAGCAATAATAATATTGTTAGCATTCTGAGATCCAGCCAGGCCTTAAGCCAGCTACTTCAATAAATATTCTTTTCTATTTATGCTAATTTGAGCGAGATTTCTGTCACTGGCCCTTAAAAAAGTATCATGATTATTATTTCATTTAGCTATTTTGAGCCTGTTTTATTATCTATTTCTATAATAAGCATGCTATTTATCTATTACACATAAAAATAGTAACAATCTCATTGGATTGTCATACTTAAATAGATCATGCACATACATCTTTGTTCCTTTCCTCCATCCCTAACCAGTTGATTAAGTTGGGTAGAGGCACAGAGAAATGTAAAACAGCATAAACTAAAAGGTCATAGTTGGAAGGGCCTTAACAGTCATCTAGACCAGCAATCCTACACTTGAATCTTTTTTACCTTCCCACTTAAATATTCTTAAATCTTGCTTGTTTACAGTGAGGATAATAACCACTTTTTAAAGCACATGGTATGGTTGGGAGGATCAAATGCTTTGATGCATCTCAGTGCATTTTGCACAAAATATAAGAAAATAGTTGTTACCTTACAAGGAGCTTGTGGTCTAGCGATAGAGATAAGAAATTTTCCAAGAATCCTCTAGATAGAGGTTCTCAAAATACAGTGTGTATAAGAATAATATGAGGACTTCCCTGGTGCTCCAGTGGCTAAGAATCTGCCTACCAATGCAGGGGACACTGGTTTGATCCCTAGTTGGGGAAGATTCCACATGTCAAGGGGCAACTAAGCCTGCACACCACTACTGCTGAGCCTGTGTTCTAGGGCCCGAGAGTCACAACTACCGACACCTGCGTACGTAGAGCCTATGCCTCACAACCAGAGACGCCCTCACACTGCGACTAGAGAGTAACCCCTGCTAGCGGAGACCATAGAGAGCCTGTGTGCAGGGATGCAGACCCAGCGCAGCAAAAGACAGAAGAGGAATCAGGGAGACCGATCAAAAGGCAGACCTCCTCCTTCTTATAGACACCAAGGTCATCCAGGAGTCACCCTCAAATCTGAGTTATTGACTAAAGAAAAGGAACAGAGCTTGCGGAGAGGAACAGCTCTTACATGCTTGCTGCTGGCCATCAGAGAAGTGTTCGTTAGGAAGACGCAGAAAAGGCAGCTGGTCTGGAGTCAGGATGGGCTCCCAGAGCAAGGGGTTGTCCCCAAAGCAGACTCAGAGCCGAGGTGTCAGGAGCAGTGGGCTGGTTAAATGTATGCTCCCAGTGGAAGCTGGTAAGGGAGGGGTGCAGCAGGATGTGCAGGGGAAGAAGCCAGGCAGGGGGGCTTGCGGGTGAAGTTCCACACTCAGCCTGATCCCAGGGGAGCTCTGCAAGGTGCTGACCCCTGGGTACTCCCTCTCCGGTCAGTCACTGGCCAGAGGGTAGATGGAGAAGGATCAGCTCCTACCCCATGCAGCTTTCCCTGGACAGTTGTGTTCCAGAGCCCAAGAGTAAGCTGCTGAAGGCCACAGGTGCTAGCCGTTAGCAAAAGCTCCAAGAAGCTGGAGGATGGGAGCTTTGAGAATCTGGGCGGGGCAGTGGCAGTGTCCATGACCGAGGTCTGGGGTAGCCCCTGGACGCTGGGTGCGTGATCTAGGAAGGAGCGGGGAGAATCATAATCCTGGACTGAAAGCACCACGGGATGGATTCCATGTGGCTAGAGCTGCGACTCTCCTGTTACTTCTTGTATTCCCAGCAGAGCGCAGATAAAAATCCAGAGCATTTGGGAATGTGACCCACCTTCCCACAGCCCCCTCCTTCTCTGCCCCCCACCACACACACAAAAATGAAATATTTTTAGCTGTGCAAATTTTCTGTCTGTCTCTCCAGACAGGGTTGCATAAGAAGGGCTGTTTTCCTCCCTACGGGACTGCAGAGGGATGGCTGAGCTGCACAGGGATGGTAAAGCCATTTACACGTGGAGAAGCAGCCAGTGTGGCTTAGAGGGGATTGGCAGGTCCCAACCCTCTCGGCAGACAAGTAGAAAAGCCGACCGACGCCAGGGAGGCAGAGTGACTTCATACAGGGGCTGATTTACCACGAAGAACAACACACAAGCCCTCCCACTGCCCCCATCTTTTTGACTTTTTTAAGATCAGAAAGCATTACATCTGTGAGGAGGGAAAGTCAATCACTTGGCCTGAACTGGCCATTACAAAGATGAAAAAACTGAGGCCTCAAACTGGGGAAGGGAAAGGAACAAATACCTGTGCAGCAGCCTCTGCTAGCCCAGGGTCACTTTACTAGAGTCCCGGAGTCCACTCAGACTCATGTCCATTGAGTCGGTGATGCCATCCAACCATCTCACCCTCTGTCGTCCCCTTCTCTTCCCACCTCCAATCTTTCCCAGCATCAGGTCTTTTCAAATGAGTCAGTTCTTTGCATCAGGTGGCCAAAGGATTGGATTTTCAGCTTCAGCATCAGTCCTTCCAATGAATATTCAGGACTGATTTCCTTTGGGATGGACTGGTTGGATCTCCTTGCAGGCCAAGGGACTCTCAAGAGTCTTCTCCAACACCACAGTTCAAAGCAACGGTTCTTTGGCACTCAGCTTTCTCTATAGTCCAACTCTCACATTCATACATGACTACTGGAAAAACCATAGCTTTGACTAGATGGAACTTTGTCGGCAAAGTAATGTCTCTGCTTTTTAACATGCTGTCTAGGTTGGTCATAGCTGTTCTCCCAAGGACCAAGCATCTTTTAAATTCAAGGGCAAGCCTTTACTGTTCCCTTTATGCAGCTACCTGTACCACAAAAGAAGAAACGGTGATGCCCTTGGGGTGCTCATGCTAGAGTTGATAGGACACGATGCACACGCGGTAGAAAATGCTGGAAATGGGCCCAAGGTGACATAGATGCCCATATGAGCTGGTGTGGTCCAGATGGGCCTGAGTCGACGACAGCTATAGGGGTGTGTGTGTATTTCACCACTGCTCTGCCCACCTCCACCCCACCAAGCTCTGGCCAAAGTGAGCTATTCCTCATGCCTTTCCAGCCAGAGCCTTGGCCCCAGCTGGGCTCCTTGTGATTCCCCAAGTGCCACCAGCCTTCAATGAGCTTTTCCTGAACCTTTCAGCTGGAGATTTCTCCCACCTCTGAGTTCCCGTAACACTTGACCTATACCTCTTCTGTGGCTTGTGCCTCGTCTCCTTTACAGACCCCCAAGATGGGTGTTGCTCCAAACACCCGACAAGAACCTGCACACTCTGGTGCTTCCCAAGTGCATGATGAGTGAGCCAATGGTGGAATGGACAGAGAGGTGGGCTCCAGACACACAGGGGCACCTGGTGCTTTCTGCAGTAGGTGGTGTCTCCAGGACATGATTCGAGGGGCACAGGGTCCACTCTCCCTGAACTGAATGCCCCCCAGCATTGGGTCAGACTTCCCTGGTGGCTCAGATGGTAAAGAATCCACCAGCAACGCAGGAGACCCAGGGTCAACCCCTGTATCCAGAAGATCCCCTGGAGAAGGAAATGGCAACCCACTCCAGTATTCTTGCCTGGAGAATCCCATGGACAGAGGAGCCTGGCAGGCTATAGTCCATGAGGTCGCAGAGTCAGACATGACTTTCACTATCACAACTTTCACTATCACTTTCACTATCACAATAGTTTCACTATCATGTTATTGCATAATCATATGTATGTATATATATATATATATATATATTATTATTTTTTAATCCAAAGTCACAACCAAGAAAGAGCTGAAAGAATTGAAAGTTGGTGCAACTGGGGAGAGGAAATTAGGGTAGGGGGCAGAGGGCCACAGTTTTTCATCAATTTTTACAACAGTTTAAAGAAACATGTGTACAGTACTTTAATAAAATAAAAATTAAAACATTAAAGATGACTCTGGTAGCCTTGTGGAGGATGGATGCAGATGATAAGGCTGGAGGGAGGGAAGTGGGGGGAGGGTCGCAGGACAGGCCCTGTGGAGGAAGCTTTCTGGGGAAGATAGCGCCTGAGTGAGGGGCTGCCAGTCTGGGCCCCTGGAAGATTCAAGTGTTTGGGGACCCAGGGGTGAGCTGAGGACAGGAATGCCATGGGGCAGGCAAGGCAAGCATCCTGGGCTGGCCTCAGGTGAGGCTGGAGTGGGGAAGCTCAATCCTGGCTGCCGCGGTGGCCTGTGAGCCCTCTGTGAGCTCCCTGACTGACACGCAGGCACCTTCATGACATCTAGGGAGGGGGCCCGGGGTTCCCATGGCAACGGGACAAAGAATCCCAGGAAAGGAGAAAGAAAATGATGAAATCGAATCTGGCCCTGAAATAAAAACAGCCAATAGTTGAGATTTTTAAGAAAGAGGAAAAACAAAAACAGTGTTTGGTATATGAGTCACACCAACTTCTCCCAATTACCAGCTTTCCGGCTCCAAAGAAAGCATCTTTGGAGGAGCCTTGGAATGTCGTGATGGTGAGGCTGCAGGGCTCTGGCCCTCCAGGCAACCTCACATTTGCCTCTTTCCAAAGGGGGACCTCATCCGTCCTGCCCAGAGCCAATGGCCCCGCAGGCAGCTGGGTGCCAGGGCAAGACCAGTGCTCTGGAAACCAGAGCTGGGGTGTCACGTCCCTCTCTGGGTCTCAGTTTTTCCCTCCTCAAAGTGAGTAGCCGGACTGAATGACATCAAGACCCCACCAGTTGGTTTCTATACTGGCTGCTGTGCTTTGGTATGGGAGAAGCAGTAGAGGTGGCTATGGCGATGACCCTGGCACTTGGATTATTTATTTAGATTATTATTGTCAACAGACAAGAGAGAGAATGCTGAACCCTGGCAGAGGCTCCCATTCAGAAGGCTGGGTGGAAATCTATCCAACCTATGAGTTTGGGAGGAGGGAGAGAAGGCTGTCTATGGGCTTGGCTCGGAAGACAAGGGAGGCTTCTTTAGGTGGCTTCAAGCTTGGAGAATCAGATGGATGTCCAGCTGCTCAGGTTGGTTCGGGAAAAGGCACCCAGGTGCAGGGGGATGGACCAGATGGGAATGGAGTTCTGTATAACTCCCTGATCTATCCATGACTTCAAGGCAAGGTTAGTAGTAAACTCCTCTCGCATCTGGGTCTGCACCATCTTGCTGCATCTGCATACTCCCTCTCTCCATAAAGCACAGGCTTTGTACTTTCAAGGATTACAGTACACATGCTTGGACGACTGGCAGTTGGAGAGAATTTAAGTAGTGCAGGGAGATTGCGGCTGTCATTTCACTCAAGACAAGTGGCAGGACTGTTCTGGGCCCTTGGTCAGTCTCAAGGCTATGAACCTCACCTGGTGAGACCCTGGGAGATCCCATTCTACAGATCCTAGTGTGCAGCAGGGCCATGGGTCACTGGCCTTTTTGATAAGAAGTTGCTTGTCTGAACCTGGCTCTGCCTCTTACTAGATGAGAGATCTTGAGTGGGGTCCACAGGAAATATCCACTCACAGAGCTTGAAGAAGGGGATGTTTACAGACATGTTCACAGGGGAAAGGGAACCCACATAGATGGGGCAATGACAGGGCCTCCCCCAGACAGGGTCGTTCTGCCTCTAGGACTGAACAGGCTGATAGGGAGGGAGCCAAGCAAATATTGTAACTTCCCTGTCTCCTGCCAGGGGACAAGGGAGCAGGTAAAGTTGACTGTAGATCAGCCCCCCCAGGGCACAGAGCAGTTGGAGAAAGATGAAGGGTGGACCTGGAAGGACAAAGGCCAGCATGCATGACCTTTCGGTGCCTCTGTTCCTTCATTTGCAGAACTGTGGTGATAACACTTACACTATAATACTATTGTCAGAGTTAAATGAGTAAATCCACATCCATATCTGTATCAGTTGCTTAGAACAGTGCCTGGCACATAACGCATGATGTGTGTTTGCTCTTATTCATCTTATCAGGCTCCCACACAAATTTGTTCCCATCTTCTAGATATTCAAGTTTCTTCCTCCTTTTTATCCAAAGCTGTTCCCTGCCAGCTGGCTCTTGGGAAGGGTCTATCATCAGTTCCAGTGAGAGGGTACATATCTGGTAACAGCGCAGGAGAGACTTTGCCTGGGGGCATTTAGCGCCAACAGCAGAACGGCAGGTCATTTTTTGCTGCTGTGACTGCAGGGGGATGGTCTTCTCTTCCTCACTGAACACTAAAGTGACCAGTGAGGGATACTGGGGAGCAGGGAGGGTTCCTGTGGCCCTGCCCAGGGACTGAGGGCCTGACAGAAGGAGGTGATAGAGCTCCTTGCCAGTGCCGGAGCAGCCAGCCCTGGCCCTGAGCTGGTGAGACCTCTGTGTGAGGCCCTTCAGAGCTCAAAGAGCACCTTCAGTGTCCAGCAAACAAGGTGCCCAGAGAGAGGTGGCCGAGCCTTGGGTCACCCAGGTGGCTGATGGTGAGGCCAGGATTTGAACCAAGAGTCCTGACCCCAGGCTGAGATCCTTCCTTCACCCCCAACTGACCACTTTCAAGAGCACACCCTTGAGTGGCCAAAGACATCCCTGGGCAGCTGTGTGAACTCACCATTTGGCCTTGGAGCAGTTTGGCCTTTCAGCTAGAGGGGAATGTATGACCCAGGAGAGGCTCCAAATGTGAGTCAGGCTGAGAGGGGACTCTTTGGGGGTGTAAAGCCCCTCCTGTTCCCTGCTCTATCCAGCCCTAGTGACTCTCAGCTTGGGTATGTGACCTTGACAATGATTCTCTGCCCTATTCCCACCTATGGAGGTGCCCTTCAAGTGAAGTTTCCATTGACCTCAAAATGCCTTTCCCTCCACCTCATAGCCTGAGCCACCTCCAGGCCATTGGTCACATGCTCTGGGACACACACACATGTGAGCTGATTGTTTATGCAGTGTTTGCTCACAATAGCAACAAGTACCCCTTCTTCTGCAGCCCTTTGATAGAAACACTTCGTCACACTAGGAGGGGCTATAATGTAGCTGGCAGCAGAAAGCATTCAAAGCACAAGCTCAGGCTCATGAAAGCATCTGCAAAACAAGCTCACACTCAAGAAAGCATCCAAAAAGACTAAGTTTGGATTCAAGCTCTCCCCAGCTCCTGGCTCATTTGTGCGACCCAAGACTTGCTCCATGGTGACAGAGACTGTCTGCTTCTGCCATATCTTAACCTCTTGAGCCTTCATGACCCCTGACCCAGCATCACTCACACACCCCAGATTCCAAGGCTAGGAAGAGAAAGCTACATGGCTTCAAAGATCTTAGAAACAGATGAAGTTTTTTAAAAAATAAATTTTATTGGAGTAGAGTTGGTGATGGACAGGGAAGCCTGGCGTGCTTCAGTCCACGGGGTTGAAAGGAGTCAGAAACGACTGTGTGACTGAACTGAACTGAGAGTTGAAGGGAATGGCAACCCACTGCAGTATTCTTGCCTGGAGAATTCCATGAATTGAGGAGCCTGGTAGGCAACAGTCCTTGGGTTCGCAGAGCCGGACACGACTGAGCTAATAACACAACACACAACTGCTTTACAATGTTGTGTTAGTTTGTACAGTGAGTAAAATGAATCAGATATATGTATATATGTGTGTGTGCTCAGTTGCTTCAGTTGTGTCCAACTCTTTGCAACCCCATCTTGGCAGCCCATCAGGCTCCTCTGCCCATGGAATTCTCCAGGCAAGAGTACTGGAGTGGGTTGCCATTTCCTTCTCCAATGTATATATTGATATATCTCCCTTATTTTTAGATGAAATCTTATGACATTGAAGTTGAAAGATACTAAATTTTGCAAGAATATGCAGTTTTCTTGTGGCCCAAGCTTTCATTGTTACTGGGTCCAAGCTCGCTCTGCTTGCTGCATGTCAGGGCAGTGAATCCAAGAGACGAGGTGTCGAGGCAAGGATTATGACTTTATTTGGAAAGCTGGTGGAAGGAGAAGACGGCAAACTAACGTCTGAAAATAATCATCTTGTCGGGCCCTGGATGTCAGGTTCTTTTATGGATCAAAGGTGGAGGGGAGGTGAGGGAACAAAATATAAAGACCATTTAATTCTTGCAAATATGTCCTAAAATGGCAAGCCTCAAGGGGATGTGTTACGCTCTTTTCTTTACAGTCATTCATAGGTGGGCAGGGTCAGATTGTCCCCCTGTGAGCTAAACAAAGGCACTTTAGTCTAAGGGTTAGGCAGAGGGGGCAGAGATCTCTGAGGCAGGCCATTATGTATGGTTATAACAAAACTGGCAAAAACAAGGGTTAAAGTCAGAGCCTGGACTTCAGATTCCCAAAGGGACTAGGTAGTGCATCGGTCACAAATGATCACCTGGTCTCAGTGGCTGATGGCAACAGTGCATTTTCAGAGAACTCCTGGTTGGAGCCTACTCCCTGAGACTGTTCTCTTTCCCTAACATCCAATCGCCCATCTTTGTAAGAACAAGCTAAACAACAGAAGACAAACACAACCAAGTTGTTTCACTAGGTGAGCCTTTGTGTGGCAGGCACAGCAAGAACCGAGTGTTTCATGAAGTGCTGTCTTATCGGATCTTGTGAGGCGGAGGAGGAAACAGGCTCACGGAGGGGAAGTGACTGGCTCTAAGCCACCTAGCTTGTAGTCTAGGCAGAAGCTGGGCTGTTTGAACCCAAGCCCTCCCCGGTAACTTCAGTGACTGAGCCCTTTCCAACCACAACACTGCTAGTCCTGGTATCTGTATTGGGCTTTCGGGTGTCTGGGGTCTTCATGTTTGTTTGGTGAATATTCACTGTCCTATCGTGTACTGGACACTGTTCTAGGTGCCGGAGTTCCAGGGGTGAGTAAGACTGACCTGGGGGAGACAATCAACAAAGGCAGAGAATAGCTTGGGGCAACAGAGAGAGGAAAACTAGACCACTGACATAAAGAGACAGAGCTTTAACCGGAAGGCATGGTGCCCCTGGGGATTCAGTCTCCAAATGGATTGGCCAGAGCTATTCTCGAGTCTTCCACAGTAGCAAATCGCTCTGCCTCTAGAGTGTGGGTACAACTGCCTGGAAGGATTCTGGGGATGTCCCTGCACCACTGGGCCTGGGCTGCTTTAAAAAAAAAAAAATAACTGTGGAATCACAGTCATCATTTTCTCTCCAACAGCTTGGGATCTGGTTTATAGAAGGTATTCTGCAAGTGTTTATTGACTGAGTGAATAAATAAACAAGTGAACAAATGAATGATGACTGACAGTGGGCAAGCCCCATCTGTTCTCTGGGCCTCAGTTTCCCCATCTGTCCACTGGGATATTGTCTAAGGGCTCCTCTGTGGCTCGTATCTGATGACTAATGTGACAGCAGTGTGCCTTTGTGATTGGAAACCCTCCCTGCTGTACCTGCCCAAATGGGGCCTGTGTGTCAGTCCCCAAAGCTGACTTCTGGATTGGCTGGGTGATTTTGCCCCAGAGACAATGTTAATATGGGAATCAAATCCAGTAGTGTAATGTGGAGCAGGTGAGAAATTCTCTAGGGAGCTGGATTCAAGGACTCTGTGGCCAGTGTTAATAGTCAGATAGGTGTGACCCTAGAAGCACAGACAAGAAGTGTCTGTTCCCAAATACCTCTCCTGCTGCTGCTGGAAATTCCACCGTTTGTGATTTAGCCCATTGAGTTCAGCACTGTTTCTTATGTGTTTGGGGGTGGGGGGTGGCGTGCGGCTTATTCTCTTTGTTGCTGCTGTTATCACTAAGTCGTGCCCAACTCTTTGCCACCCTGTGGACTGTAGCCCGCCAGGCTCTTCAGGCAAGAATACTGGAGTGGGTTACCATTTCCTACTCCAGGGGATCTTCCTGACCCAGGGATTGAACCCATGCCTCTTGCATTGACAAGCAAATTCTTTACCCATGAGCCATCTGGGAAGACCCATGGGTCCTCTTTACAAATGCTAAAAACCTTGGCAGCGTGATGGGAGCTTTTAAATAAAATTCAATTCGCGTTTGCCTTTTATGTGCCGGCTTCTGTATGGCAGCGAAAGGCATATGGAGCTCTTTCTACTACCTTTGCAACTTTCCTGTAAACCTAAAACTATCCTCAAATTTCATATATTTATTTAAATAAATTAGAAACTCCCTCTTCAGGCAGCGGAGTTGAGCGGGGAGGACCACAGCATTTGTGATAGTGAAGACCTGTGCTCTGCTAGTGGCAGAGAGGCTGAAGGGAAGGGGACAGGAACGAGGGGCCCACGGGCAGCAGGCGAGACAGGACTTGACAGCTGCTTGAGTGTGAGGGTTGAGCTGGAGGCACAAGTCAAGGCGATGAGCAAGCCCCGAGCCCAGTGCCAGGCATGGAGGACACCTCAGGAAAGGAAGGGGCAGGCTGCCACAGTCCAACCTGGGCAGCTGGGGCCAGGGGTGGTATACCAGCCCAGTGCTGCTGGAATCTTCCCCAGTTCGTGTTCTGGGAGGCCAGGCTCTTTACAACAGTGCTTACCAAACTATCGGTGGTGACAGGACCAGGTTTTTGTTTTCAGTCTTATAAGGTATTTCCTGTCCGATGAAGATCAATATTATGGTCCACACCCTGTTCAGTGAGGCAAGTCCCCTAATCACGAGCTTGGATGTCAGGCAATTGCAAAGCCTGTAAATGTTTCTGAATGCTTAGTCTCCATTGCTGTTTTCACCTTGCTGCAGGCCAGTAAAAACACAGTCGATGGATGAGGACTGCTCTCTTTCAACCTCACAACTACCCAAGTTAAGGACCATGATTCTCAATGTACAGACGACAAAACTGAGACTCAAAGAGGTTTGTAACCTACCCAAGGTCACATAAAACTAGTAAGTTGCAAAAAGCAGAGACTTGATGTCTTTAAAGCTTCCATCATGCATCCCCATCAGTTACTCAGCAGACCTCTTTCCTCCTGCCCCTTCAGGCTGTTTTCAATGTTACTCTTTACTCCTTTTCCCTGGAGGTCAAATCACGGGTTGCTTTGACTCAAGAAAAGGAGGATGTGGAGAGTGCCTGTGCCAGAAGTGACCTCACAGCCTGTCTCCCCGGGGCCTGGCGGGCGGTGAACATGCAGAGTACTCAGAGCAGAGACCTGGCCGACGAGGCTGGGAGCACTGACCTTGGCCCAACGTCGTTCCTCGGGCTCTGCTGCCCACCAGCTGGGAGTGGGGGGAGGGCCTCACAGCATCCTGCCCATGGACCGCCCCTTGGGTGACCCCAGGTAGCACTTAGCAATGACTACTGATACCAACAGAAGGGTCTGAGGACCTGCCATGTGCCAGGCACAGGGCAAAGTATGAAGATCCTCTTGTAAGATGCCATCTCCCTGGGTTTCTATTTTTCACATCAAGTTTCTCCCAGTCTGAGACCAAAGCTGGGCTTTGGGGCTCCCCTTCTTCAGAGATGTTTGCAGGGATGAAAGAGAGGTGGATTTGAAACAAGCTGCTTTTCAGGGTCTGAGAAAGCCTAAACTTTCAGAGGAGATGGTGCCAGAAAAGAAGACAAGCCGTCCCTGTGGGGTAGGTAAGGGAGCAACAGATGACAGAGAGTCCCAGCCCTTGGGAATGGTCAGAAGTCAGTGGATCTGTGGGCATGAGGGACCCAGGGAAGGTCCACTTCCCGGGGCAGTGGCTGAACTATGGGGTAGGGAGATTCGTGCCTTTAATCATCAAATATTCAGCAACATCCACTGCATGCACACACCCATCTAGGTTCTGAGGATACTGTGTTAAAGACAGACTTTTAGAAAATAATAACACATTTCTGGGGACTTTCTTGGTGGTCCAGGGGTTAAGAATCCGCCTTCCAATGCAGGGGATGCAGGTTCTATCCCTGGTCGGGGGAACTAAGATTCCACATGCCCCAGAGCAACTGAGCCCATGTGCCACAACTACTGAGCCCGGGGTTCTGGAGCCTGTGGGCCCGCACTGGAGAGAAGCCCTCGGCGAAATGAAGACCCCTCGTGCCACAACTAAGACCTGACACAGCCAAGTAAATAGATAAATAAATATTTTTTAAAAAAAGAACGCATTTCTTGTACACACCTCTCCTCCAGCTCCTGGCTCTGGTCATCCTCCTGTCCCTGAATTCTCCCTGCGGGTCTCTGCTTGCTCGTCCTGTCCCACAGCAGAGGGCCACTCTTACTCAAAACCTTGATATTCAGTGGCTGCATTTTAGCAAAGGATAAAGGGCATGTTCCTTGTCAGAGCTACAAGGCTGTTGGAATGGAACAGCTGAGATCACGTGTGACCACTGTGGGCACACACTCCTCGGAACCCGCGTTTGCACCGCTGCCCTGACCCTCTGCATCCTGGCCACTTCTCACCCCGCCAGTCGCATTTCCAGTGCATCCATTCACACGTTTCATGCCCTGGCAACACACGACCACTCCTTACAGTTCACTTTCAGGTCTCTGCTCTCCTTTCCTTATACTCTTCCCTCTGCCCCAAACCTCTTGGGGATTTCCCATTCCTCAGCATATTGAAATCTTATTAACTGCCCGAAGCCGGGCTCACAGGCCACCTCAGCTGGGAAGGCTTCTCTGATTTCCACAGTCAGAATGAATGTCTGCTGCTCTCTGTTCCCAGCGGCCTCACACATACCCATCATGACCTCCCTACTTTCAGCCAACCCCCTCCGTTTCTTCTGCAGAGCTCGCTGCTTGGGCTTCTCTCTGCTGGCCCTCACCCTCTGCCCCCACCACATAGCATGTGCTCACCGAGGCATCGCTCCTAAACCTGCTTACCCGGCTTGTTCTGGTTATTGTCCAGATGGCAGATCCACCCGGGCTCAGCTGTAACCAGACTGCAGCAGGGGGCAGGGGTGCGGACAGGGCTGGCTCCAGCAAGGGAGAACTAAGCTTACAGGATGTGTTGAATTTGATGGAGAAATGTTTACAGTTCTGATGGAAAGTTAGGGGCTGAATTAATCGTAGATTCATGGAAAGAAAACAACTGAAAAAGGAAAAGCAATTAATAACTTAGTTTATTTATTTTTGGCTGCGATGGGTCTTTCTCGCTGTGCATCGGCCTTGTCTAGCTGTGGTAAGCAGGAGCTACTCTCGAGTTGTGGTGTGTGGGCTTCTCATTGCAGTGGCTTCTCTTGCTGCAGAGTCCGGGCTCTAGAATGCACGGGCTTCAGGGGTTGTGGCTCCCAGTCTCTAGAGCACAGGCCCAATAGTCGTGGCACATGGACTTAGTCGCTCCGCAGCATGTGGGATCTTCCCGGATCAGGGATCGAACCAAGTCTCCTGCGTTGGCAGGAGGATTCTTTACCACTGAGCCCACCAGGGAAGCCCAGGAGAAGCAATTATTGATTCAAAAAAACCTTAAAAACTCTTCAAAAGAAAGAAAGATGTGTGTTTTGTCTATTATTTATACACTTAAAATCGTGTCAATACTGAACAGAGATTAAGTAAAAATTGTGTATGCATGCTTGTGTGTGTTTATGTGCGTGTGTGTATTGGGTTTGAGACAGTGTTACAGAGCTAAGTTGTCATTTTGCAGTTAACGGCTAATGTCTAGAGCTGAAAAATCAAGAATCAGAAGTATAAGCTTATTATACAGAAGTATACAGATGCACACCAAAAAATGCTGAAAGTGGTTGTCTCGTTTTCAAAATCAGGACACTGCTGTTTTTTGCTAGAAATTTTACAGTGCTATTTGCTTTTTAAATTTTTTTCCATTTATTTTTATTAGCTGGAGGCTAATTACTTTACCATATTGTAGTGATTTTTGCCATACATTGACATGAATCAACCATGGATTTACATGTGTTCCCCATCTTGATCCCTCCTCCCACCTCCCTCTCCATCCCATCCCTGTGGGTCTTCCCAGTGCACCAGCCCTGAACACTTGTCTCATGCATCCAACCTGGGCTGGTGATCTGTTTCACCTTTGATAGTATACTTGTTTCAATGCTGTTCTCTCAGAACATCCCACCCTCACCTTCTCCCACAGAGTCTAAAAGTCTGTTCTGTACATCTGTGTCTCTTTTTCTGTTTTGCATATAGGGTTATCGTTACCATCTTTTAAAATTCCATATATATGTGTTAGTATACTGTATTGGTCTTTATCTTTCTGGCTTACTTCACTCTGTATAATGGGCTCCAGTTTCATCCATCTCATTAGAACTGATTCAAATGAATTCTTTTTAATGGCTGAGCAATATTCCATAGTGTATATGTACCAGAGTTTCCTTATCCATTCGTCTGCTGATGGACATCTAGGTTGCTTCCATGTCCTGGCTATTATAAACAGTGCTGAGATGAACATTGGGGTGCACGTGTCTCTTTCAGATCTGATTTCCTCGGTGTGTATGTCCAGGAGTGGGATTGCTGGGTCATATGGCAGTTCTGTTTCTGTTTTTTTGAGAAATCTCCACACTGTTCTCTATAGTGGCTGTACTAGTTTGCATTCCCACCAACAGTGTAAGAGGGTTCCCTTTTCTCCACACCGTCTCCAGCATTTATTGCTTGTAGACTTTTGGATAGCAGCCATCCTGACTGGCGAGAAATGGTACCTCATTGTGGTTTTGATTTGCATTTCTCTGATAATGAGTGATGTGGAGCATCTTTTCATGTGTTTGTTAGCCATCTGTATGTCTTCTTTGGAGAAATGTCTGTTTAGATCTTTGGCCCATTTTTTGATTGGGTCATTTATTTTTCTGGAATTGAACTGCAGGAGTTGCTTGTATACTTTTGAGATTAATCCTTTGTCTGTTGCTTCCTTTGCTATTATTTTCTCCCATTCTGAAGGCTGTCTTTTCACTTTGCTTATAGTTTCCTTTGTTGTGCAAAAGCTTTTAAGTTTCATTAGGTCCCATTTGTTTATTTTTGCCTTTATTTCCAATATTCTGGGAGGTGGGTCATAGAGGTCTATCTTGCTGTGAGCAAGATCCTCTATTTGCCTTTTTTAAACTAAGAATGTATATGGACTTCTCTGGTGGTCCAGTGCTTGAGAATCCGCCCGCCAATGCAGGGGACACGGGTTTGATCTCTGATCCAGGAAGATTCCACAGGCCACAGAGCCGCTAAGCCCGTGTGCCACACTGCTGAAGCCCACACACCCACAGCCTGTGCCCCGCAACAAGAGAAGCCACAGCAATGAGAAGCCTGCACAAGGCAGCTAAAGAAAGCCCTCGCAGCAGTGCAGACCCAAAGCACAACCAAAAGTGAATTAATAAATAATGAAAAAGCAAACAAAGCTAAGAACGTATACAGCTTTGTCTAACCATTTCAAAATCCTCAAGGTAGGTAAGAGACTGGCTGACTGCCGTTCCTGCTGAGCGGCAGTCTCCTCTTGAGCAGACCCTGGTGGAACAGGGTTGAAGAGGGCCGCCCCCACCCTCTGAGGCCGTTCTGATTCCTAGGGAAGGGTTTGGGGAATCTGCTGGGACACAGCTGCTGCACCGGGTCGTGTTTTATTTTCATGGCTCAGGAGCACAGGGTGAAGTAGCTCCTCATTAAATAGAATGTCCCCTGTTAGGAGGGAGCACGGTGGAAGGCATTAGGTGGAAGGATATTTGGGGCCAGCCAGGAGTAAGGTATTTGTTTTTTCTCTGCGACTCAGACACTTCTGGTAACCATTGTTCCCAAATGTGGTTTTTTGAAAACTTATTCTTTTCAAATTCCATGGGCAGCCCAGACTGATTTGTCCGTCTAGGAATTTGAGGGGCCAAGAACAGAAATAACATTTTATGGGAGAAGGGGGATCAAAGCCAGCAGGCTTTTTGCAGAATCCACTCAGGTCTTGCACTTTGGGGATCACACCTCATTAACGCCCCCGCGCCCCCAGCCTGGCCAGGTTGGTTTTTAACAAGCTGCCCTTCAGCGTGCTCTGGTTTCTTGTCAATGTTTTCCAGGCACACTGTTTCGCCTGGTGCTGGGACCAGTCCCCAGGGCCCAGACTGCAGCCTACGAGGGTCCTGTGCTTTGCCAGCGTACCATTGCCCTTTAGCAGCTAAGGGCATTGGGGACTGGTTCCAGGACGCCTGCGGGTACCAAAATCTGCAGCTATTCAAGGACCTCATGCAAAATTTGGCAGAGGCTGATGGGGATCAGTTCGGTTCAGTTCAGTCACTCAGTCGTGTCCGACTCTTTGCGGACCCATGAATCGCAGCACGCCAGGCCTCCCTGTCCATCACCAACTCCTGGAGTTGACTCAAACTCATGCCCATCGAGTCGGTGATGCCATCCAGCCATCTCATCCTCTGTCGTCCCCTTCTCCTCCTGCCCCCAGTACGGAGGACTGATTATATACAGGACTTCTTTCTCAGTGTTCTTTCCCCCACCCTTAAAGCAATTGTTTTCACGTCTCCAGGGCTTGACAGTTCATGAAGCACTTCAGTTTATCCATGTAATATCAACACAAGTGGGCCACGATCACTGTTTTCATTTCACAAGTGGGTTCACTGAGGTTCAGGGGCTTCCCCGGTGGCTCAGTGGTTAAGAATCTGCCTGCATTGCAGGAGACGCAGGAGATGTGGGTTCCATCCTACACCAGGAAAATCCCCTGGAGGAGGGCACCAGGCAACTCAATCCAGTACTCTTGTCTGGAGAATCCCACGGTCAGAGGAGCCTGGCAGGCTGCAGTCCATAGGGTCACAAAGAGTCAGACACGACTGAAGCCACTCAGTCTGAGTCTCTAAGGCTCAGAGAGGTTAGGGACTTGTCCATGACCACACAGCTAGAAAGAACAGAGTTAGGAGTTGAACCCAAGTCTTGAGACCTTGGTCAGAGCCCTGCCCAGCTCCAGGCACCTCTGAAGGTGCCAGCCCTCAGCCCATTTACCCTGACGCTGCCATAGCACCTGGGCCAGTTCACCACCTGCCTTCTTTACACGCAGTCAGATCTCCAGGCCTCTCAAGTGTCTGGCCCCTGCCTCCCCAGCCATGGCCTGTTTCCTAGAGCCTCGGCTGTGACTATGGCCACCAGTTGCACGGTCTGGAGCTAGCTCACTCTAAAGGGTGAATGAATGCTTCTCAGTCCCTCCCAGGTGAGAGCGGACACAGCCCAGGGTGTGATATGAGGGACAAATCCCAGCTTGGTAACTATACTGCCTTGGGCAAAGCTTAAGACACTCTGGGCCTTAGTATTTTCTTCTCTGAAATGAAGGTAGTAATTCTTTTATCAATAGGGTTTTAATGATCAGAGAATAAAAATGATTTATCAACTGTATAGAAGAAAGGAATTATTAATATCAGCAATAGTAATAACTGCCTGAGACCTCAAGGGTATTTCATTCATCCCCATTTCACAAATGGGAATACTAACACTCAGAGACTTTCTGACTTGTCCGAGGTCACACAGTGAATTAGTAGTGAATTCAGGTCCAGATCTTAGCTCTGTTCATTCCAAGTTCAGTGTTCTTTCACTTTACAGAAGCCCAGTAATTGCCTCCCCATATGAATGTCCATCTCTTGGCTGAGTCATCCATACCTCTCAGCGTTCAGACAGTAGCTAGTGAATTCTTTCAATGAGAACTGTTATATGTTTTAGGATTATTTTGATTTCTAGGAACAATTTATAACTAAAACATAAGGAGAATGTATGATATCACACAACCAATAGTCCAACGACCGAAGTCCTGGCGGATTCAGGGCTCAGTGTCACCGCCGGCAAGTGACAAGGTGGATGTGTGGCGGTTCCAGGGGGTTCACACAGGCAGGATGGAGCTCTGGGAAGGAGGCGTACTTCTGCCAGTATCTCTGCTTATTAGTGAGGAAGGCTTCTTAGAAGCCACACCCTCTCTCCCAGCAGAATCCCCCTCATTAGCAAGAGGTATATCTCGGGCCCAGACTAAACACATCACTGGGCAGGGGATTACCAAGATTGGCCTAAGCTAATGAATACCTGCTCCTGGGTGGGCCTGGAGCTCACATCACCTTCCAGAACAGGTGTAAAGGTGAGCACCTAAGCACAGTCAGGGCTCTGGCAAGAACCTAGAGCAGTGCAGTCCAGTAGAACTTTCTACAGAGATGGAGATATTCAGTATCTGCTCTGTACAATACAATGCCTACCACAGTGGGTGTGGGAGATCTAATATGTGTGTGCTCAGTCATGTCTGACTCTGTGACCCCATGGACTGTAGCCCGCCAGGCTCCTCTGTCCATGGGACTTTCCAGGCAAGAATACTGCAGTGGGTTGCCCTTTCCTTCTCCACAGGATCTTCCTGACCCAGGGATCAAACCTGTGTCTCTTGTGTCTCCCTCACTGGCAGGGGGATTGGTTACTACTGTGCCACCAAGGCTATGTAATTACATGTATGTACATGTGTGTCTATCTGTCTGTCTATCTACTGGATAAGCAATCAACTGTTTCCCACAGCTAATGAGCTCTTCTTTTTCTGGGAATACTTATATTTTCTCTCCCCTAAAATGGAAAGAGAGGGTTTTTTTTTTTTTTTTGGCAGCTCATAAACTGGTGGGTAGAGAGGGAGATAAAAAGCTTCTAGCAGGCCGGCCTGGAGCTGGGGCTCCACGGTCGCCCCTGTCCTAAAAGACAGCTGTTTCTGACCGAAACTGCCTTTCTCGGTGGGCTTCCCACGTTGCTGAAAGCTGGGAGTCCCAGGGCCTAAGCAGCTCTCTGAAAGGAGGAACGACTTCAGAATTCTTTCCAGCTTCGGAGCTTCACCGTATTTTTAAGGGCCAGATGCCATCACCCAGCCCCTTTCCAAAAACCCAAATGGCTTTCAAATAGGACAGACAGGGGCTTCTGCTCTCCAGGAAAATCCTCCACCTCAAGTCATAAACAGCCCGGGTAACCCTACCCTAGAGCGCCTGAGCTATAAAGACTGGCTTTGTTCAGGGAAAGGGCCTAGGAGAGGCATCAAGTCTGAGCAGAGTGCTTGCTTTCTCTCCCGGGGTCTGTGTGGGCGGGGGATGCCAGTGATCCTGTGCCAAGCAGGGAGGCCCACCCAGGTGGCGGCAGACGGGGCTGTGACCCCCATGGGTCTTGAACATAGAGCCAAGGTGGCGGGGAGTGTGGCCCAGGCTGGAGGACTTTGTCATAAACACCCTGTTCTGCTCCCAGGCAGACCACCTCTCTAAGCAAACACTTCCAAGTTCCCTCGGGACCCTGCTGGGCCCTCTAGGTTCCTCCCCCACTTCCACACCTCTCTCCCTCCTTTTGTTCCAGAACTGACTCTCCACTCACGTGCCAGGACTCCTTACCTACTTACTTCTGTTTAAAATGTCTCCTTCTCATCCATCTACACGGTCCTGGGCTTCTAACAAGGTCCAAGTCAAAATCTGCCTCCTCCTTGAAGCTCTTCCAGATTTCCTCCCAGCATTAAACACTTTCCTCTCTGTCTTTGAGAGGAAGGTGAGAACAAATCACAGTCTGCTGTACTTCAGAATAACTTCTGTTATTCTGTTATTCCATCCACTTATCTCCGGGTCTATTCTTCCTTTCTGCACTCTCACCAGTGCCAGGCTCCATGTCCCAATATGAGCTGGTCCTCAACCTCTTTGGTGAAGATTCACTCTCTTTCAAGATTTTGCATGAGTATCATCCTAAGACCTAGCATTTACTGAGCACTTACTATGTGTCTGGCCAAAGTTGGAAGTGTTTTATGGGCATTAATGCTTGCCCCTTATAACAACCCTATGAAGGAAACGTTAAAAGTCCCCCATTTTCCAGGTGAGAAAGTTAAGGCACTGAGATGCTGAGTAATCTGCTCAGAGCCACACATCCAGTAAGTGGCAAAGCCCAGATTTAACTCTGGACAATCTGTGTCCAAAGTCTGCTCCCTCAGACCTCCCTGGTGTCCAGTGGTTAAGAATCCTCCTGCCAATGATGGGGACGTGGCTTCAACACCTGGTCCAGGAAGATTCCACATGTTGGGGGCAGGGCAAGAGAGCTAAGCCCAGGCACCACAACTACGGAAGCCCACATGCTCTAGAGCCCGTGCTCTGCAACAAAAGAAGCCACCAAACTGGGAAGCCCTTGCACCGCAGCTAGAGAGAGCCTGTGTGCAGCCATGAAGACCCCGTGCAGCCAAGTCAAAACAAAATCTGTGCCTTTTATCCCCGCGCTCCCACTCTCAAAGTGGTTGTGAACATGGCATCTGACCGGCAAGTTTGAATTAGGGCTCTACCTTCCCCTCCTATGTGGTCTTGACGAGGTCGCTTATGAAATCTCATATGTGAAATAGGGGCAAAAAGAGAACCTATACCCCAATGCTGCTTCCAGGGTTCAGTGAAAGAATGTGCTCCAAAAACTACGCTGTGCTTACTATTCCTGCTGGGACCACTGGACTTGCAGAATGATCCTGGTCATCTGCTGCAGGCCCAGGTATTGAAAGTCAGTCCTAGGGAAGTGCCTGGTGAAGGATTCATGTGGACAAGTCCAAGCGTTTAAGGGCCACCCCTGCCCAGGACCCTGGTGAGGCCTGTCTGTGTGGAGGGTAGGGGAGTGGAGGGGTCAGGGCCAGCACTGCCATCTAGCACCTCCTACTCTTAACCATTCCAACACCCCAGCAACAACCCACCCTAAATTCCAACATCAGAAAACAAAAAAATGAAAAAACTACCTTGGAAACAATAGGCTTGCGGTTAGAGGCCCAGAGTGACAAGATTCCTTTCTGTCTCGTTTGAAAAGAACCAGCCACTCTGTCCCCAGGCTAACCCTGGTCTCTCACGGTCTTCCTTGCAGACAGGAAAACTATGCTGTGGGCCATCACCGCCTCAAATGATGTATGTATGGGGTCAAGACCTGGAGGTGATAAGCATGAGTAAAACGCGTCATGTTTGTATGGCATAGAAGGGTGTGAGTGTGTGAGTTTCTGGAACATTTTTTAATAGGGTTATTATATCCCCTCAACTCCCATTAAAATATATTGGAAGAAAATAGTGTTGTTTCAGACCTATTTGCTGTGTTTGCCTGTGCAGTACGTGTTCCCCCGTCATCGGGGTAAATAAGAGCCCTCTGCCCACTCTTAGACCATGGGATTCCAGGGTTCAGATTCCAGGCCTGGCTCCCAGGTTGGGCCTGAGACCCAACCCTGAACTTTTAGAGCATAAGATGACTTGGACCACAGAGGGTGGCTCAGAGATGAGCATATGACCCCAGGTGGCCCATTGAGACAAATTTCCGGGGCTGTTGTTTCAACAGTTGGGGTTGGTGGAAGCCTTAGGCTGCTGGTGGCTACACAGAGAGGACTGAGACCAAATCAGCACAAGATCTGGCTGAGAGCCGGTGAGGACAGCGGACTTTGGAGCCAGCCTGCCAAGGCCAAATCTGGGCTCTATCACTTCCCAGCAGTGGGATCTGGGTCAGTCTGCCTCATATTCCTCACCTGCAAAAATGGGGATAGGAATACCCACCTTCGGGTTGTCGTGAGTATTCACTGAGCTCAAATGCCAGCACTAAGTAAGTATTAGTTATTGTCAATTATCCAACTGGGTTTTTGCCACTTGTAGCTGAAAGAGCACTCACTGTTACTTGGAACCAGGGTTGGGGATATTTTCTGAAGCTGACATGGAGGAAAGCTGACAAGTGGCCCTGACGTAATGGAACCGTCCACAGGACCACATACCACAGTCCTCAGTCCACCTCTGCTCAACCCCAGGCCCCTCGGCCCCTTCACCCATCATGAGAGCCAGTTCTGACCAGGCAGCACGTCCCCCAGGATTCTTTCTACCTACCAGGCAAGGAAGGGCATTAGCTGCCCTGGGTATTCAGGGCCCTGATGAGCTGGACACAGACGTGTCCACTATTGGGTCACAGCTTCTTTCTTCACTGACCCATTGGTCTCACTTGGAAGATGGTCCACTGATTCACTGCCCTGGCTGGCCCTGTAGTACCCTATGCAACCAACACCTGCCCTGTTTAGCTCATGGCAGCTTTGTCCCCAGCAAGGGACTCTATCCATGCACATAAGGCTGGCTCTAAGCAGCTGGACTTCCTGGAACTTGCCAAAAAAACAAAAAACAAAAAAACCCTGATACTTTCCTACCAAAGGAAATCCCCAATAGGGTCCAAACCAAGAGCATGGCACAGTCAGTTAAAGCAGCAGCCACTATTTATTGAGCATGGGTTCCTTGACCACAGAAAGGTAGTGCAAAGCTATGCCCTGGCAAGGGACACGCCCCACCCATTCAGCCAGTACCCTCTTCTGCAGGGGCTGCTGCCATCACACCGAAAACCTGGGGCTCTTTTCTCTTGGCTGTGCCTCGGGTCCTGTGAGTAAATCTCCCTTTCCTGCAGCCCTGGCTAACTGCTGGCAAAGGCTGTGCCTGAGCTCCCCACCCCACCCAAGAGCCCCGGTATAAGCTAGCTATTGCCGCGTAACAAATTAAAGCTTATCAGCCTAAAACAACAAACACTGATTGTCTCCCACAGGTTCCAAGGGGGAGGAATCTGAGGGCAGCTTGGCTGGGCGACTGTTCCTGAGGCGGCAGTCAAGCTGTCAACCAGGGCTGCAGACATTAGAGGTCTTGTCTGCTGGAGGACCAGCTTCCTATCTCACTCACATGGACGCTGGCAGGAGGCCTCAGTTCAACAGAGCTGCTAATGACACGGCAGCTGGCAACCCCAGAGTGAGTGATATGAGAGAGAGGCAGAGACCCCCCCCAAGACGGAAGCTGCAGTGTCTCATAACCAAACCTTGTATACGGCACACCTCACTTCTGCCATATTGCATTGTTCACAAAGACTAACCCTGGCACCCAGTGGGAGAAGGCCCCACGGGGTCTGAACAACAGGAGGTGGGTCCTCTAGGCCACCTGAGTGACAGGCCATCATAGCCGCTCACGCCCCACTCCCACCCCGCCCCAGCAGAGTTTGAAGTCAGAAAATGAGGGCAGGGGAAGGAGTGTGACTCAGAGTTAAACAGAAGGTGGTTAGTGACAGTAATGCTTCAACCATCTAGACCCAAGAGACTTTGATTTTCATAACCTGACCGGATTACAAAGCCCCTTGAACCGGACTAACATTCCAGCAGCAACAGGATGAAGTGTGATTCTGCTCAGAGGCAAGGATGGTGGAGGTATTTGAGGACCAGCATAGACTCTGCAGCGTTGAGAATAAAGCCGATTTGTACCCGAGATGGCTCAGTGGGGCTGGGCCAGTGGTCACTGTGCTGGGCATGGGGCTGGGGGCTATTTGCTCACGTGGGGACCCACCCATAGAGGCTAGAGGGAGGGTCTGAGAAAGACAGGTCTCCTCATGGAGGGGAAGGTTTTTGTTTAATGTATTTCTTTAAATTGGAGGATAACTACTTTACAATATTGTGATGGTTTTTGCATACAGTGACATGATTGTTCATAGGCATTCATGTGTCCCCTCCCTCCTGAACGCCCTCCCACCCCCTTCCCCACTCCACTCCTCCAGGCTGTCACAGAGCACCCGCTTTGGGTCCTCTGGGTCATGCATCAAACTCCCACTGGCTATCTATTTTATATATGGTAGTCTATATGTTTCAATGCTGTACTCTCAAATCACCCCGCCCTCTCCTTCCCCCACTGTGTCCAAAAGTCTGTTCTTTATGTCTGTGTCTCCTTTGCTGCCCCACACATACGATCATCGGTAATATCTTTCTATATTCCATATATAACATATATATTCCATATGTATAATATAATATATTACATATAATATACATATAATATTCCACATATATTCCATATATAAAGATATTTGTCTTTCTCTTTCAGACCTACTTCACTTTGTATAATAAGCTCTAGGCTCATCCACCTCATTAGAACTGACTCAAATGTGTTTCTTTTTATAGCTGAGTAATATTCCATTGTGTATATGTACCACTAGCTCCTTATTCATTCATCTGCCAATAGACATCTACGTTGCTTCCACATTCCAGCTATTGTTAAGTAGTACTACAATTAATGTTGGGATACATGTGTCTTTTTCTTTTCTGGTTTCCTCAGGATATGTGCCCAGTAGCCGGCCCGCTGGGTCATATGGTAGTTTTTTTCCCAGTGTTTTAAAGGCTCTCCATACTCTTCTCCTTAGTAGTTGTACTAGTTTGCATTCCCACCAACAGAATAAGAAGGTTCCCTTTTCTCCACACCCTCTCCAGCATTTATTGTTTGTAGACTTTTTGATGATGGCCATTCTGACCGGTAAGAGATGATAACTCATTGTGGTTTCGATTTGCATTTCTCTAATAATGAGTGATATTGACCACCTCTTCATGTGTTTATTAGCCATCTTTTGAGCACTGCCTTGAGGGAAGGGAAGGTTCTGGCAGAAACAGGGAGGACGTCGGCAGGGATGGACAGCGAGAGAAAGGACTGAGGAAGCAGACCTTGCAGGGCGGCTTCCCAGAAGTCACCCACCATCCTCGCCGCTGCACAGGCCACATTTCCATCCTCCTGGATTCATGCACCTTTCCTCCTCATTTTGCCCCACTGAATTTTAGGTTTCTGTGCATTGTCAGAGGGGTTTTTACTTCTCTTTCCCGAGTATTTGTTAATGTCTGCTCTGAGTTCCTGGAGCCTGTCCAGACCTCAGCGGTTCCACACCAACCCCCATCTAGCTCACTGTCCCACTGAACCCCCCTCTCACCACCCGCTCCTGTCCATCTTCGGCGGCCGCACATCTGGCCTGATACAGCTGCAGACACCATCCCCGAGGAAGCAGGGGGAGTGGCTGATCCAGATCCAGCTAGCAAATTCCTAAAGCGTTAACAGGTTGGTTTTCACCAACGACTTGAAAGTTCTGCAAAGCCAGACACGTCTCTTCAGGGTAATGATATTTGCAGACCCCAAGGCCTGTCTTCCAGCTCCTGTGCACGGCAGCCCTCGGTCTCCCGACAGCCATCACTTTAGGGTCTCAGCATCCCAGAGCCAGGCTCCCTGAAGCCTTCTCAGTCCTCCTAGAGATCTCCAGGGCCCAGAGTCTTACTGGATGGGACAAAGTCTAGTTATTGAAAACTATGCATTTAGTCAGAAGGTGCCAGGGAGTCCTAGACTCAGGCCTGAGTCTCTGAAATGATCAACATCCCCCTCTGCCTTCTTCGCATGGGGCTCTCTGGGTGCAATTCCTGCCTTCCTACCTCATAAGATGGCTGAGCAAGGAAGTGCATCAGACTATAAGTGTAATCGTCAGATGATGCTGTTCTAACAATTCATAGAAGTTTGTGCTTCTTTGGTTCAAAGTTCCCCCATTGTCTGTTTTTTTCCTTTGTACAGCATTCATTTCAGACCACTCCTCACCAAGTAATTCAAAGGGCGTGATTTAGAGGAATAATCAGTTGCTATCTGTGGTTGCTGTATTGACATTTGCAGTGCCCTGGAAGAGTACCAAATCCCCTGACACAAACCCATGTAGCAAATTAACATGTGGCCAGGTCAGCTTCTCCCTTGTTCTGAATTCCCTTGTCACTCCCACAGGTGACATCAACAAGGGCAACTCATGGTTTCTGAACAACAGCCAGGTCAGAGGGTTTGCTTTTCACCAATTTTCCCTCCTCCCTCCTCCCACCCACCCACCTCTGACGCTGGTGAGGAAGCTCTCAGATGAGGAGTCAGATGATTTTCAGGGTGCTGAGGGTGCAACATTCCCCCTCCCCTCTGAATGGTGAGTCTGTGCAGCTGAGATCATTGGAACGGGGCCTGCAGCAAGGGTTTGCAGCCTCCAAGTGAGTTTGCAGATGGGCCAATTTGAGGATAAGCATACAGCACTCACCTTCTCATCTTCTAGAAGTTCCTGCGTTGTTGCCAGGCAGAACTGCTGTGAAGCCACAGGAGTGACTCTGACCACTGCTGTCCATTCCTTTCAAATTAAGACTCCCCATGGTGCTAAATGGGAGAATTAAGCAAATATGATCACATCCAGATGGGCCACTAAGGCAAGAAGGAGCAAGCAGGTATAATGTGAGCAGGGATCTACTTACTCACTACATTGGCGTTCACTCATTCAAAAAATACTCTGCGCACTCGGTGTCAGGCCCTGGGGATGGAGCGGTGAGTGTGACTGCCGTGGTCTTGCTCTCACGGTGCTTACAGTCTGGAAGGGAAGTAGAGGGGTGGCCCGGCAGTTGCACTACAGTGGACAAGAGTGGCTTGTACTATGGGAGTCCACGACGGGGCTCTGCTATCAGCTGAATTGCGTCCCCCCAGAAGACATGCCGAAGTCATAACTCTCAGTACCTGTGAATGTGACCTTACATAGGAATGGAATCTTTGCAGGTATAACCAAGCGAAGATGAGGTCCGTAGGGTGGGCCTTCATCCATTGTTGCTGGTGTCCTTATAAGAAGAGAAGAGACACAGAGACACTCATGGAGAAGGCCATGTGAGGAGGAGGCAGAGGCTGGAGAAATGTGTCTACAAACCAAGAATTGACAGAAGCATCAGAAGCCAAGAGAAAGACATGGGACAGATTCTTTTCTAGAGCCTTCAGAGAGAACATGGCCCTGCTGGCACCTTGATCTTGAATTTCAAGCCTGCAGAGCTGTGACAGAATAAATTTCTATTCTTTAAAGTCACTCAACTTGTGGTACTCTGTTACCACAGCCATAGGAAACATATAGGCATCAAACCCAGAGTAATGCATCAGGGAAGGCTTCTTGGAGGAAGTGACATTTAAGCTGTGATCTAAAAGAAAAGTGCTGTAATCAGGACTGTTTTGTTTTTGGTTTTGTTTTCATTGTTTCCCAGATGGTTTCTACTTTTTAGGTCTCAGTAAATAAGTCATCTCTTCAGAGAGCCTTCCGTGCCATACTAGATAAGTGACTCTTCATTACTCACCCTATTACCCTGTTTATTTTCTTTATAACATACATCACAAATAACAACTATGGTGTCAACTTATTTGTAAATTTGTTCTTCATCTATTTTTCTCATGAAATCAGAATTGTGACCTGCTAAGAATATAGACTAGCTCAGTTAGTAAAAAATCTTCCTGCAATTCAGGAGACCCTGTTTCAATTCCTGGGTTGGGAAGATCCCCTGGAGAAGGGACAGGCCACCCACTCCAGTATTCTTGGGCTTCCCTTGTAGCTCAGCTGGTAAAGAATGCAATGCAGGAGACCTGGGGTTGATCCCTGGGTTGGGAAAATCCCTTGGAGAAGGGAAAGTCTACCCATTCCAGTATTCTGGCTTGGAGAATTCCGTGGACTGTATAGTCCATGGGGTTGCAAAGAGTTGGACACGACTGAATGACTTTCACTTCACTTCAAGAATCTAGAGTTTCAAAGAATAAGGAGGAATGTCGAGATCTGAATTGTGTTTTCTAAAGCTTCTGGGCTGCAGATGGAGGCTGGACTGGGCGAAAGCAAGACCCGCATGAGGCCTGCACCAAGCCTCTGCTCAGGTGATAGCTACTGTGTGGAGGCAGGGAGACTCACGGGGAGACCATTTCCATGGTCTGGTCAAGAGATGATGGTGGCCCAGGCTGGAGCAATAGCAGGGAAGATGGAGAAAAGCAGGTGATTCTGGAGACATTTAGGAAAAAGAATGGGGGAGACTGGTGCCTGATAACATGTGGGGAAAGTCTGCAGGAAGAACACTCAAGTTTTAGGATATGGCAGTGGGGGGTTTGAGAGGGCTTGAATTCCTGGATGTGGTGAGTTTGAGATGCCCAAGCAGCATCAGAACGAGATGTTGGCGAACAACTGTAACATCTGTAGTTATGGCCTGAAGTTCTGGAGGCCACACTGGATCTGGATATACTGATTTGGAAGTCTTTCGCCTATAAAGAGTAATAGAGCCTTGGAGATGACTCCCAGGGAACCTGTGAATACAGGAAAATGAGAAAATGACCTTGGACAGAGCCCTGAGAAGCAGCAAACCATAAGGAATGATTAGAAGAAAGAAATCTGCAGAGAAACCTGGGAGGCAGTGGCTGGAGAGGGAGGAAGGAAACCGCAGGAGAGGTTTCATGGAACCCGTGCAAAGAGCGCTTGACAGGGTGAAAATGGCCTGCAGCATCAGATGCTGTCTTGAAGCCAAGAAAAATGAGAAAAGGAATATATCCCACCTATTTATGGACAAGGAGGTCATTGGTAATCTTGGCAAAAGCCACTGCATTACAAAAGGTGGGGGCAAAAGCAAGATTGCCACGGGGAGGGAGTGGGTTAACATTGTATATGTGGACAACTCTTTCTAGAGAGACTGGGCTAGAGGTGGAAGATGAGGGTAATTCTTAGATAGTTGTTGGTGTTCAGTGGCTGAGTCGTGTCCAACTCTTTGCGACCCCATGGACAGCAGCATGCCAGGCTTCTCCGTCCTTGACTGTCTCCCGGAGTTTGCTCAAACTCATGTCCATTGAGTCAGGTGGGGGTGGAGAATAAGGAAGTGATGGAGATGTGTTTGCTTGTTTTGCATTTCTGGGCACAAACAGAGGTACCAACCCTGAGAAGGCAAGTGGGGCTGGGATCCAGAGCCTGCAGAGAGGGGGTCGTGGGGAGGAAGAGGCAGGGAAGAGAGTGGAAAGGGTCGCTCCTCTGGTAAGAGGCCACAGTTCCGCAGGTGGGACAGAGCAAAGGGCAAGGGAACACAGAGATCTTGAAAGAGGCTCAGGGCAAACAGCCCCCCCTATTCTCCCCTTTCTCACCCTCTTGGCCCCGCCAAATGCCTACACATCCTTCAGAGATCTGCTTAATGTCACATCCTCAGGAAAGCCACCCCAAGGCTTCCAGGAGGGACACAGTACCAGTGATATACACTCTCTTAGCACTCCACGCTTCTCCTTCAGAGCACTTTCCTATAAAAACGTAAGTTATAGAGATTTGAGAGAACTACTCTCTTTTCATGGAATTTCAAGATCATCTCGCCATGCAAAGTTGCTGTGGTAGGCAAATTAGTAGTCCCCCAGAGATGCCTGGGTACTCTTCCCAGGAACTTTGAATATTTTACTGTATATGGGAAAGTAGACTTTGCGGGTGTGATTAAGAAAACGATCTTGAGATGGGGAGACTCTCCTGGATTATCTGGGTGGGCTCTGTGTTGCCAGAAGAGTCCTCATAAAAGGAAGGCAGGAGCACTATGACCCAGCAATCCCACTGCTGGGCACACACACCGAGGAAGCCAGAATTGAAAGAGACACGTGTACCCCAATGTTCATTGCAGCACTGTTTACAATAGCCAGGGCATGGAAGCAACCTAGATGTCCATCAGAAGACAAATGGATGAGAAAGCTGTGGTACATATACACAATGGAATATTACTCAGCCATTAAAAATAATGCATTTGAATCAGTTCTAATGAGGTGGATGAAACTGGAGCCTATTATACAGAGTGAAGTAAGTCAGAAAGAAAAATACCAATACAGTATACTAACACATGTATATATATCTACATGGAATTTAGAAAGATGGTAACGATGACCCTATGTGTGAGACAGCAAGAGACCCAGATGTAAAGAACAGTCTTTTGGACTCTGTGGGAGAAGGCAAGGGTGGGAGGATTTGAGAGGGTAGCATTGAAACACGTGTATTATCATATGTGAAGTGGATCGCCAGACCAGGCTTGATGCATGAGACAGGGTGCTCGGGACTGGTGCACTGGGATGTCCCTGGGGGATGGGATGGGGAGGGAGGTGGGAGGGGGGTTCTGGATGGGGAACACATGTGCACCTGTGGCTGATTCATATCAATGTATGGCAAAAACCACTACAAGACTGTAAAGTAATTAGCCTCTAATTAAAATAAATAAATTATTATTTTTAATTAAAAGAAAAAAAGGAAGGCAGGAGAATCACAGTCAGAAAAAACCATGTGATCATGGAAGCAGAGTGAGTAAAGGAGAGGAAAAGATGCTACACTGCTGGTTCCAAAGATATAGGAAGGGGTCGTGGGCCAAGGAGTGCAGGCAACCTCTAGAAGGAAAGACAAAGCAAAGGACATGGTTCTCGCCTGGAGCCTCCAGAAGGAATCAGCCCTGCTGACCTTGACTTTGGTCCAGTGAGACTGATGTTGGACTTCTGACTTCAGGACTATAAGAGAGTGCATTTGTGTTGTTGTAAGCCACTAGGTTTGTAGAAATGTGTACCAGTAATAGGAAAATAACACAGCTCCTGTCCTGTCTTATTTTGCTTTTTGCTTTCATCCCCAGTGTATGTAATATATGTCTTTAGATATGTGTGTATCTTAGGGAAATATCTTAGGGAAATGTAGTGCTCTTTATGTGTATTTGCTTTTTTTTTTCTTTTTAACTACGATCTGCTGATTCTGGGATCCTAGTTCCCTGGCTAGGAATTGAACCCAGGCCCTTGGCAATGAACGTGCAGAGTCCTAATCATTGAACTGCCACGGAATGCCCTATGTGTATTTGCTTTTAATTTACATGAATGTTAATGTGATCTAGCTGTCACACTTGCATTTCTTTCTGTAAATGCTATTTTTAAGACCTACCCCTAATTGTTGCGTGTACTTGCAGGGTGTTGCCCGGCCTATGACACGGACTTCACAGGGCATACTGACAACAGTTGACAAAGAATGCTAAGATTTCTGCTGACGTCCTGCTGCCGCCAGGATTTTTGAGATGAACGTCCTTCCTTGCCTTCTCCATGGGCCTGTGGGTGAGTCTCTCTGGATTGTAAACCCGTGGTGGGCTTGTACTGCCCAAAATTCATTCACTAAGTATGACCAGGTCACTCTTCAGAGGAGATGCTCTCACCTAAGTAAGTGACTCTTGCTCTCCTGCTTCTCTGACAGTGTCTGATATTATCCAGCTTTCTAATTTTTGCCAGGATTATGAGTGTCAGCGGGCATGTCATAGTTGTTTGAACTTATTCTTTAAGGGCTGTGAGGTTGTGTTTCTCTTCACATACTTCTTAGCCATTTGGCATTTTCCTTATGCAAGTTGCTTATTTATCTCCTTTGCTAATTTATCAATTGATACTGGGTTGTGTATCTTGTTGATTTGCAAGATTTCCTTATGTATCTTTTGCATCCATACTCCACTTAAGCTGTTGAAAATATTTTCTACCAGATTATCATTTGTTTAGCTTTGTACATTGTGATTTTTATTGAAAAAAAAATTGTTACTAATGATGTAGATAAATTATCCCTTTTCGCTTTTAAGGTTTGTACTATAAGGGCCATGAAAGAAGTTATTTCCCATGCCGAGACAAGATTTTCTTCTGGTATATCTTCTACAAGTTGTTTAAATTTACCTTTCACATTCAGTTGGTATTGACCTTTGTTATAAAGTTTTATAATTTGATTCACAATGTCTAATTTTTCACTTGGTTAATCCCTACATAATTTATAGATTTGTTGCTATTGTGAATAAAGTTTATTTTCAACTATATTTTCTAATTGCTGGTTGGTGTTTTAGAGGAATGTTAATGTGTTTAGAAGGTTGATCTTGTATTCAGTCATCTTGAGAAACTATCTTAGTTCTATTAGTTTATCCGTTGGATGTTAGTTTTTATTTGTAGATAAGCATATTCTCTATCATTGATAGTTTCATTTCTTCCATTGCAAATGCTATATTACCATGCTCATTTCTTTTTCTTATCTTAATCATTGACCAGGCCCTCCAGTACTATTAATATATTGAGTAGTGGTAGTCATCCCTGTTTTGTACCTTAACAGAAGAAGAATGTATCCAAACTATTAAGAAATTTATTGCTAAGATTATCTACCGTAGGGTTTTAGTAGAGAAACTTTTTAGAGTTAAAAATATACCCTTCTATTTATAGTTTTTAAAACTTCTTTTCATAAAGAGATGTGCCCAACCAACACATCATTGTAAAGCAATTATTCTCCAATTTAAAAAAGTTAAAGAGATGCGACTTTTAAAAAAAATTTTTATCTGCCCATTGAGAGACACGTGGTTTTTATCTCTTAGTTTATTAATGTGATAAGATACATAGGTAGACTTACTGATACTGGACCATCCTCACATTTCTGGCTAAACCTTTCTTAGTCATGATGTGCTGTTTTAAAAATAATTTTGCTAATATTTTATGAAGAATTACCTGTGGCTCAGATGGTAAAGAATCTGTCTGCAATGTGGGAGATCCAGGTTTGATCCCTGAGCCTGGAATATCCCCTGGAGAAGGGAATGGCAATCCACTCCTGTATTCTTGCCTGGAGAATTCCATGGACAGAGGAGCATGGGGTCACAAATAGTTGGACATGACTGAGTGACTAATGATTTTCAAGAAGGACTACAATGATGGCAATGAGTGAAATAGTCTGGAATTTTCTGTAATGTCCTTATAAAGTTTTGAAAGAGGGTTATAGTGGCCTCATAAAAGAGGCAGGTTTCTCTTTTTCTGATAGGATTTCTACTAGGTGGACTCAAATGCTGCCCAGGCTGGAGGAGGTGGCTAAGACCATCTCACCATGTGTCCTCCTCATGTCAAAGTTCTTCCTCAGAGAATACTGGTTACATATGTGTCTGTAGAGATGACTGTGTATGTCCTCCACTCCCCAGCCTAGTGAGTCTAAGTGTTACACAGTGAAGATTCATTTACCTTCTTCTTTGTATGTCCAATAACACATGCTCTTTTATAGGGTCAGGCCAGCCTGGGGTTAGGGGTTAGTGTTCAGGGATCAGTCTGCACTCAGCGAGTGGTTAGTTTATGGCAGTTAAGTGCAGCCTTTGAGAATTGGGGTCAAGTATGGGTCTTTCCCAGAGGTCATCTCTAGTTAGTCTCTAGGTGGAATAACACCATGGGTGGGTTCAAGGTCAGTGTGTGCCTGAGGTTTGGAGCCAATCTCTGCCTGGTTTAAGGGTCTATGTGGGGCCAGGGTTGAGGTCAGTCCTGGCTAGGGTTAGGCATCAGTGTGTGGCTTGACCATGGATCAGAGAGCAACCCACGTGGGGCACGAGGCTGGCCTTGACCCCACGAGCTGTGCTCATTACCCTCTGCACACAGAGAGGACAGGCTGGACCCCTTTGGCCAAACAGCCTCTGATCTGGGTGTTTATTCAGCATGTGCTCCAACCAGGTCCTCCTTTGAAACCTGGGCCACAGCAGATCTTGGCCCTGCCCCTCCACAGGATCATCACTCAGCCCTGGGGAGGGCCTGTCACCCTGCTCCCAGCTGAGTCAGGTGGCGCCACTGCTGGGAGATGGCACTGCGCTGCTGCCCCGGGGCAGGCCAGGCCTCCCGAGGCCGCCACCCCCGAGAAGCTGGAGGCTAACTTAGGTAGCCTCCTACCTAGAGTTCTGGCAAAATGTGGTCCGCTGGAGATGGGAATGGTAAACCCCTTCAGTATTCTTGCCTTGGGAACCCCGTGAACAGTATGAAAAGGCAAAAAGATAGGACACTGAAAGATGAACTGCCCAGGTTGGTAGGTGCCCAATATGTGACTGGAGATCATTGGAAAAATAACTCCAGAGAGAATGAATAGACAGAGACAAAGAGAAAACAACACCCAGTTGTGGATGTGATGGTGATAGAAGCAAAGTCTGAGACTGTAAAGAGCAATATTGCATAGGAACTTGGAATGTTAGGTCCATGAATCAAGGCAAATTGGAAGCAGGAGATAGCAAGAGTGAACGTTGCCATTTTAGGAATCAGTGAACTAAAATGGGCTGGAATGGGTGAATTTAACTCAGATGACCATTATATCTACTGCTGTGGACAAGAATCCCTTAGAAGTGGAGTCGTCATCGTAGTCAACAAAAGGCAGTACTTGGATGCAACCTCAAAAACAACAGAATGATCTGTTTGTTTCCAAGGCAAACCGTTCAATATCACAGTAATCCAAGTCTATGCCCTGACTAGTAATGCTGAAGAAGCTGATGTTGAATGGTTCTACGAAGACCTACAAGACCTTCTAGAACTAACACCCAAAAAAGATGTCCTATTCATTATAGAGGACTGGAATGGAAAAGTAGGAAGTCAAGACACAACTGGAGTAACAGGCAAATTTGGCCTTGGAGTACAAAATGAAGCAGGGCAAAGGCTAATAGAGTTCTGCCAAGAGAACGCACTGGTCATGGCAAACACCCTCTTCCAACAACACAAGAGAAGACTTGTGTTGACATCTGGTGATGTCACCAGATGGTCAGTACAGAAATCAGATTGATTTTGTTCAGTCAAAGATGGAGAAGCTCTATACAGTCAGGAAAAACAAGACTGAGAGCTGACTGTGGCTCAGATCATGAACTCCTTATTGCCAAATTCAGACTTAAATTGAAGAAAGTATGGAAAACCACTAGATCATTCAGGTATGACCTAAATCAAATCCCTTATGATTATACAGTGGAAATGAGAAATAGATTCAAGGGATTAGATCAGATGATAGAGTGCCTGAAGAACTATGGATAGAGGTTTGTGACATTGTACAGGAGACAGGGATTAAGACCATCTCCAAGAAAAAGAAATGCAAAAAAGAAAAATGGCCATCTGAGGAGGCCTTAAAAATAGCTATGAAAATAAGAGAAGTGAAAAGCAAAGGAGAAAAGGAAAGATATACCCATTTGAATGCAGAGTTCCAACAAATATCAAAGAGAGATAAGAAAGCCTTCCTCAGTGATCAGTGAAAACAAATAGAAGAAAATAATAGAATGGGAAAGACTAGAGATCTCTTCAAGAAAATTAGAGATACCAAGGGAACATTTCATGCAAAGATGAACACAATAAAGGACAGAAATGGTATGAACCTAACAGAAGCAGAAGATGTTAAGAAGAGGTGGCAAGAATACACAGAAGAACTATACAAAAAAGATCTTCACAACCCAGATAACTACAATAGTGTGATCACTCACCTAGAGCCAGACATCCTGGAATGCGAAGTCAAGTGGTCCTTAGGAAGCACCACTATGAGCAAAGCTAGTGGAGGTGATGGAATTCCAGTTGAGCTATTTCAAATCCTGAAAGATGATGTTGTGAAAGTGCTGCACTCAATATGCCAGCAAATTTGGAAAACTCAGCAGTGGCCACAGGATTGGAAAAGGTCAGATTTCATTCCAATCCCAAAGAAAGGCAATGCCAAAGAATGCTCAAACTACCACATAATTGTACTCATCTCACACGCTAGCAAAGTAATGCTCAAAATTCTCCAAACCAGGCTTCAACAGTACATGAACACTGAACTTCCAGATGTTCAAGCTAGATTTAGAAAAGGCAGAGGAACCACAGATCAAATTGCGAACACACGTTGGTTCATCGAAAAAGCAAGAGGGTTCCAGAAAAATATCTACTTTTGCTTTATTGACTATGCCAAAGTTTTGACTGTGTGGATCACAATAAACTGTGGAAAATTCTAAAAAAGATGGGAATACCAGACCACCTGACCTGTCTCCTGAGAAATCTGCATGTAGTTCAGGAAGCAACAGTTAGGACCTGACATGGAAAAACAGACTGTTTCTAAATTGGGAAAAGAGTACATCAAGCCTGTATATTGTCACTCTGCTTATTTAACTTATATACAGGGTACATCATGAGCAAAGCTGGGCTGGAAGAAGCACAAGATGGAATCAAGATTGCCGGGAGAAATATCAATAACCTCAGATATGCAGATGACACAAACCTTATGGCAGAAAGTGAAGAAGAACTGAAGAGTCTCTTGATGAAAGTGAAAGAGGAGAGTGAAAAAGTTGGCTTAAAGCTCAACATTCAGAAAACTAAGATCATGGCATCACTTCATGGCAAATAGATGGGGAAACAGTGACAGACTTTATTTTTGGGGCTCCAGAATCACTGCAGATGTGACAGCAGCCATGAAATTAAAAGACACTTACTCCTTGGAAGAAAAGTTATGACCAACCTAGACAGCATATTAAAAAGCAGAGACACTACTTTGCCAACAAAGGTCCGTCTAGTCAAAGCTATGGTTTTTCCAGCAGTCATGTACGGATGTGAGAGTTGGACTATAAAGAAATCTGAGTGCTGAAAATAGATGCTTTTGGACTGTGGTGTTGGAGAAGACTCTTGAGAGTCCCTTGGACTGCAAGCAGATTCAACCAGTCCATCCTAAAGATATAAGTCCTGAATATTCATTGGAAGGACTGATGTTGAAGCTGAAACTCCGACACTCTGATGCAAAGGAGTGATTCATTTGAAAAATGATGCTGATGATGGGAACAATCTGCTGGGAATGATTGAAGGCAGGAGGAGAAGGGGATGACAGAGGATGAAATGGTTGGATGGCATCACCAACTCAATGGACATGAGTTTGAATAAACTCTGGAAGTCAGTGATGGACAGTGTAGCCTGGCATGCTGCAGTCCATGGGCTCACAAAGAGTCGGACACGACTGAGCAACTGAACTGAACTGAACTGAACCGAGGCAGAGAGGAGTAAGCCGTGGAGGAAAGTGTGGCTGCATAAGGCCAGCCTGAAGGTGCCCTATTGTGCCACTCAGTTGCTGTGCTGTGAGAAGGAAAGGTCCTGGGTTCAAGTCCTACTCTCCCACCAGAAGCGAGCAGTCCTGGATTAGCCAGCACTCTCTCCCAATTGCATTAATATGATGGGAATCAGAATTTTTCTGTGAGGATGAAATGAGGTAGAATGCTAAAACACTGAAAATTGTAAAGTGCTACTACGAAGTAGGGGGTGCTGGTGGTGGTGATGACGGTGACAATGACGGGGAGTGATAGCTATGATTCTCTTGGGCTCTTCTGGTGGGGCACAGAGATTCTCCTGAGATCTCCTGCAAATACAGAGATGAGCAAGAGCTCTGGAGTAACACTATCTTCAGTTCCAGGCTCAACTTCTTACTGGACACACATCTAGTAACATGTCCATGAGCAAGACATGTTACCTCTCTGAGCTTCATCATCTCTAAAAGGAAACTCTTGGAACAGCTAAAATTGTGAGAGTATTTATTACGTGCTAAGTACTTTGGCCACCTCATGCAAAGAGTTAACTCATTAGAAAAGACCCTGATGCTGGGAGGGATTGGGAGCAGGAGGAGAAGGGGATGACAGAGGATGTGATGGCTGGATGGCATCACCGACTCGATGGGCATGAGTTTGAGTAAGCTCCGGGAGTTGGTGATGGACAGGGAGGCCTGGCGTGCTGCAATTCATGGGGTCGCAAAGAGTTGGACACCACGGAGCAACTGAACTGAACTGAACTGAAGTACTTTTTGCAGAATAACTCATTTAAACCTTCATAACATTGTGCAGGGGGCTTCCTTGGTGGCTCAGTGGTAAAGAATCCACCTCCCAATTTAGGAGACACAGGTTCAAGTCCTGGGTCGGGAAGATCCCCTGGAGGAGGGAATGGCTGCCCCCTCCAGTATTCTTGCCTGGAGAATCCCATGGACAGAGGAGCCTGGTGGGCTACAGTCCACGCGGTCGCAAAGAGTTGGACACGACTGAGTGACTAAACAGCAGCACTGTGCAGAGGCGGCTGCAGCGGCACAAATAGGTCAAGTGCACTGTCCAAAGTCACACTGTGAGTCCAGAATCACGCCTGGCCAGAGGGCCCCTCCCTCACAGCTACTGTGTTCTCTTGACTTTCTAGGCACAACTGTACCCTCCGTCACGGGGCCTTCCTGGGCATGAGTGCTGATGCTGAGAAAGCTCCCCACCCTGTGTCTGGCACATGGCGCGAGCTCACTAGATGGCAGCTTTTTTTAGTAGTAGTATGTAAAGCCTAAAGTTCCCAGGAGAAGGTCTGTGGGACCCAAGGGTTTCTAGTACTGAATCTGTGCCCAAGCCGTCTGTCCTAAAACTGGCAGAGCAGCCATCCACGTTTAACAGGGCCCTGCCCACAAGATTTCTTTTGATCCGCATACCCTCTGTTCTCCCTGCCCCACCGTCCACCGCTCCCAGGAGGTGTGTTAACCAGAAGGAGCTGGGATGTGCCGAGGCACAAATAACCCCCTGATCGCAGCAACTCTTCACAGCCAAGGCTGTCTTCTCCTTCACTGTAGAACACAGTGCAAGCCGGGTGGCCCTGTTCTGTGGCATGACGCCTTCCTTCTGGAGCTAGACGTCCTCTGTCTCCTCTGAGGGAGAAAATTAGGCTGCTGGAACACGTGGATTTTTTACGGCTCAAGGCTTGGGATAGCTAGCCTTGCCTCCACTTACATTCCACTGAGAAGAACTTGGTTCTAGGCCCCTGACCTAACAGCAAGGGAGCTGGGAGTATTTCCACTGTGAACTCAGGAAGAAGACGTGGTAGAGTGAATATAGCACATTGTCTCAGCCACAGAAGGTGCTACTATCCCCATTGTACAGATGAGGAGATTGAGGCTTGAAGATGATGTCATTTACCCCAGGTCACCTGACTCAAGGATCTTTGACTCCTATATTAGGATTTGTGCCTCGGTGTGGAAGGCATGCCTCCCTGCTCCCTTCTTCAGTATCATTTTCCCTTTGTCCTCACCCCAACTGATGGCAAAGTTGATAGCAACAGTTGACTCAGTGCTTGCTGTCCACCAGGTACATACTAAGTTTTTAAATATCTCATTTCTTTTCATCCTAATGACAGCCTTTAAAAGTTGGGGTGGGGGGAGGTTACATGCAGGCCAAATGCTCCCAGGAGGGAATGTTCCCAGGAGAGAAGAGGAAACTGAGGCTCTGAGTGTGGGAGTGACTTACCTGGGGGTGGCTGGACCAGGCCTCGCTCCCGGATCTGCCTGGCTCCAAGCCTGTGCCCCTCACCTCTATGCGGCACTGAAAGTCAGCCAGTGTAGCCTGGTAGTCAGATGTCTGACTCCCCACACTGCGTGGCCTGCCAGAAACACCTTTGCGTTACTTGGACTGGTCTGACATGCTCACTGGGAGAAAATGAAAACTCCCACCAAGTCTGCTTTTTGGGGGGAGGGGGCAGTTGAGGATCAAACGAGTGGAAGAATATATTTAAAAGGTCAAATTGTTCCATAAGTGGAAGAGATTTTTAAAATCCTCCAAACTCTGCTTTCCTCCACTTCTTCCTAATGGGGACAAAAGTGGTGATTATCTGAGGGGCACAGCGGGGTCTGTCTCTTGGCAAGCCATCTCCTCCCAGCCCCCTGGGGCTTTTCCAGTTTCCAGGCCGTTTCCAACGACCCCAAGAAGACTGCCACCGTTTCCCTCGGCAATGATGGAAATAATTAGCTCCTTTCTTCCTATTTGGATAGTCATGCCTCGTTGGGCTCTTAAATATGATCTTTGTTTGCAGTACATTTTCAGCCTCTCACAGGTTCTATTTTTACTTCTCTCTCTGGAGGAGCTCTGGGGGAAGGGGATCCAGCACAAAGGGCCCTAATTAATTTCCCCCCGCCTTGAAGAGTTTTTCAAAGTATGTGTTTGAAAGCGATATTAAAAAAGAAAATTCCATGGCTCTGGAGGCAGATTCCAACATATTTCTCACTGCTTTTCACTTGGAAAGCACCCGCCCCTGCCAGCGGTGGCCTGGCTCGAACATTCTGTTTTGCAACTGGTAGCGCTGTTCCTCCTCCCACAAAGGACGACCGCCTTCTCCTTCCAGCCCCTCAGGCCACAAGCCGCCTTCGATTTCAGAGTCTGAAGGCCCAGGGAGGAGATGGTCCTGGCGAAGGGCCGGGCAGAGGAAAAGGAGGCCTCCAAGAGCCAGAATCCCGAAAGCATAGGACTGGGCCTTTGGAAAAACCATTAAGGCAGATTCCTTTGCCCTGAGTCCCCATTCCCAGAAGAGCCGCGCAGCCAAACCATGTATGTTGGAGGGTGATTTATCATCAACCTGGCCACTCCAGCTTTGAAATCACATCCCTCATACCGCCTGGGTCTTCCCATGGCCACGAGAATCCTGAGCACAACAGCCCAGGGTGACCAGAAGCTTCTGTGACCTAGAACACTGGCCTGGAGGGAGGCAGTTTCATTCTTGGAGAGTGATTCTGGTGTTCACATTTCTCATTGAAAGTTATTTCGAAAGAGCAGATGCTTTTTGAAAACACAAGGAAATGTTTTCCCATTTCCAGCTTTCAGTTGCCAGCATTAGGCTGCAATTTCCTGGGATGAATCTGAAGTCTAGAAGGGAGGTTAGGGGTTCTCGGAGATGAAGGGCCATCTCCGGCATATGCCTGAATCCCACCATTAGTACTTCGTGCTTTAGGATTTCAGGCTCTATCCCTGACAAGATGCAGTTCCTCTTAGTGAAAGGCGTGGATGACAGTGACCTAGGCACACATTCCTCTCTGCCTTCCTCTGTTTCCCCTTTGCTGCTTCTCTCGTCATCTGGCCTTGTTCCCTTCTTTCTGTCTTGCCCATTCCCATCCACCCTCCATTTGTTCCCAGTTTTCTTGTTCTTTTTTAATTAAAAAAATTTTTCTTTTTTTTTTTTGGTCACAAGACATGTGAGATCTTCTTCCCCTGACCAGGGATTGAACATGCGCCCTCTGCATTGGAAGCTCAAATTCTTAACCACTGGACTGCCAGGGACATCCCCCAATTTCCATGTTGCTGAGGTTTTTTTTCCCCTCTCTTCTCCCTTGTCTCTGGTCTCTTCTCTTGCCTTTGGCCTCTGCTCCTCTTGCTTCTAGGAAGCAGTGCCCAGTCCTTTTTTTACTGCGCTGAGTTCAGTCAGCAGCTCGGCAGTCTTGCTCTAGAATTGGGAGCGTCTGGGCATGAGCTTCAGCTGCAGCTGGAGAAACACACTTCGGGCTGCTCTCCACCCTCGGGCGTCCCAGGGGCTCCCTGGCAGCCCTGTGATGACCTTTCCTGCTTCTCTCCGATGAAGCGGGCAGGTGGGTGGGGGTGCGCTGGCTGAAGAAAAGACAGGTCTTCTCTTTATAGCTGTAAACACTGAGAGGTCAAGGGCCGGTATAGACACAGAGCAAGCTGGATGCTGGGTCCCTCCGTCACTGCCCCGAAATGACCTCCAGTCTAGCAGGAGCCTGGTCAGGGCCTCTGCTCTCTGGTCACTGATTTCAGACCGCACACCCTGGCGGTCTAGCTCCAGCCCAATCCTGCATAAACAAGAGCAAAGGCTCAGAGAGCGGACAGAGCCCCAGGGAAGCCCGCGCATCTGGGGAGCCCCTGGCCAGGCGGCTCATCGTGTGGGAGCACAGGACGGCCGCCGCAGGGTCACTCCTGCTGTGCCTGTCCCCACTTCCACTCACCCCGGACAGAAGGAGAACCTAGTCCCAGGAGCCTGCAGACGTGGCCAGGACAGACAAGGGCTTGGGAGACCCGACTTCCTACACTGTGCAGATGCACCGAGGCACACAGCCATAAATGTGTGTGGTTGGAGTCCCAGAAGGAGAAAAATGAAAAAATGAAGCAAAAGTCATCTTTGAAAAGACAATGGCCCTGGGTTTTCCAAAACTGTCCGACGTGTTACTTCTGTTTTGTTGATTTGATTTGATTTTCTAGCTTTATTGAGATATATTTAACAAATAACAGTGTTTCAGTTTAAGATATACAATTTGCTGATTTGATACATTTATATATTGTAAAACGCCTACCAACATAGCTTAGCTGACACCTACATCACCTCACATAATTACCGTTTTTTTTTAGTGGTGAGAACATTTGAGATCCACTCTTTCAGCAACTTTCAAGTGTATAACACGCTGTTGCTAACTGTAGTTACCCTGCTGTTCATTAGATCTCCAGACTTTATTCATCTTATAACTGCAGGTTTTTACACCTGATCACCACTTCCCCTTTTCCCCCCCACATGCCCCTAGTAACCACCATTCGAGTCTATTTCTATGAGTTTGGCTTTTTCAGATTTCACATATTATACAGTATATATCATTCTCTGTCTCACCATGTCACGTAGCATAATGCTAGGTCCATCCATGCTGTTGCAAACAGTAAGTTTCCAGCATGAAGGAGGTTCTTTTTTCTCTTGACTGAATAACACTGCATTGTGTGTATTTATGTCCCACATCTTTGTTCATTCATGTGTTTGATGGGCACGTAGTCAGTTTCCATATCTTGGCCACTGTGCATAATATCTATTCTATTTAAACCATAAGACCTAGGCAATCTGGTCTTATAGGCTGTTCTCTTAATCACTCCATAATGTAGTCTGTATAAATATGAATATTTGAATATTATGACTATTTGTCTTTTCATTACTGATATTAGTAATTTGTACCCTCTCTTGATTCATCTTTCCAACAACTGACTTTTACTGTTGATTTCCTTTTATTGTTTATATCCTGTTTCATTAATATCTGCTGTTACATCTATTATTTCCTTCTACTATTTTCTTTGGGTATAATTTATTACTCATTTTCTAATTTCTTGAGATGGATACTTGTAGAAATGATTTTCAGCTTTTGTTCTCTTTTAATATAGGCATTTTAAGGTAATAAATGTTCCTCTAAGTATAGCTTTAACGTCATAAGTTTTGATATGTCATATTTATATCATTCATTTCAAACTGCTTTCTAATTTCTATTGTGATTTTTTGATCCATGTATTATATGAAACATAATGATTAATTTTCAAACATCTGGAAATTTTCCAGTTATCTTTTCTTTTTTTTTTTTTCCAGTTATCTTTTCTTAATTGATTTTTTAAATTTAGTCCCCTAAGGTCAAAGAATATACTTTGAACCATTTCTACCACTTGGAATTTGTTGAGCTTTGCTTTATGGTTGACCCTGGTGGTCAATATTGGTGCATGTTTCACGTGCACTTGAAATGAAAGTGTCTTCTGTTGATGTTAGGTGCAGGCTGTATGTATGCCAATTAGATGGATTTTGTCAGTTTGTTGTTTAGGTCTATATCCTTATAGATCTGTGTTGTTGTTTACTTGTTTCATCAGTTACAGAGAGATATATTGGAACCTCTCCTTATAATTGTGATTTTGTCTGTTTTTCCTATGAGTTCTGTTAATTTTTGCTTTATATATTGTGAAGCTATGCCATTAGGTTCATAAGAATTTAGGACAGCTGAGTCATCCTGATGGGATTGGCATTTTAATCATTACAAAATGTCTTTCTGATGCTAGAAATGCTTCTTGCCTTAGTCTCTACTTTCTATTCACTACTGTTGGCATAGTTTATTTTTTCTGTCCCTTCAGCTTCACTGTGCCCTCATTTTAGGTTAAACCATTGGAAACTGCCATTTTTGTAAGTCAAATATGGCTACATGTTGGTCTTCACATATGTTCCAACTTAATAATTAAGGGGGGTTTCTTATAAGACACTTATGTTTTAGAAAAATATCTAGTCCAAAAATTTATGTCCTTTAAACGGAGTATTTATTCTACAGCCCGTACTTTCGTTGTTTAGTCTCTAAGTTGTATCCGACTCTTTTGTGACCCCACGGGCTGTAGCCCACCAGGCTCCTCTCCCCAGGGATTTCCCAGGCAAGAATACTGGAGTGGGTTGTCATTTCCTTCTCCAGGGGATCTTCCCCACGCAGGGATCAAACCCGCATCTTCTGAGTCTCCTGCATCAGCAGAAGGATTGTTTTCCCACTGAACCACCTACCTCTCATCATTATTTTCCTTTTTGACTTTTAGCTGGAGTATTTAGTACTTTGACACATTTGGTTGTATACTTACCATCTTTACTGTTTTTTTTTTTGTATTTTTCCTACCTATTTTATGTTCCTTTTCCTTTTGCAATAATAAAACACACTTCATTATTCCATTTACCCATTAGCTTGTCAGTTTGACATTCTTTTACTATCATTTTAGAGATTGCCTTAGATTATTTAATTTATTATAGTCTAGTAGAAACTAATCCTTTTGTAAATTCTTAAACAGTGCTAGAAGCTTAGAAGATGAAGTCCATTTACTCCCTCCTTTCTGTGTTATAGTTATGCACTTCAGTTCTGTGTGTATGTGAAACTTATGTTGTATTATCTTATAAGTCAATATTCATTTAGACTTACTCACTCTTTAACCCTTTCTATTGTTCCTCATTCCTTCCTACATGTTCTTTTCTCCCATCTGGGATCATTTTACATCTTCCTGAAGAACTCACTGTAGTGTTTATTTTAGTGCAAGTCTACTGGTGCTGAATTCTCTTGGTTCTTGTCTGTCTGGAAATAACTTTATTTTGCCTACACTTTTGCAAGATTTTTTTTTCACCGGTACAGAATTCTAGATTGTATCATCATCATCATCATCATTATTTTAGCAATTTGAAGAAATCATTGCATTTTTTTTCTGGTTTTCATCTTATAATTCTGCTTTAAAAAGTATGTATCTTTTTACCCCGAGCACTTTCAAGAATATTTTTTTTTCCTTTGGTGTTTAGAGATTCACTGTGATGTTCCTAGTTGTGATTTTTTTTGTATTTATCCTGCTTGGACTTTATAGCGCTTCTTGAATCTCCAGTTAGAAGTCTTGTCATTGTTGGAATATTCTTGGTCATTATTTCTTTAAATATCACTTCTCTGTTCTATCTTCCCCTTCTGGGATTTCAATTATACGCATATTTGGATGTATATTTAAACATTCCACCATATCCCTTATGTGTCTTATCTTCTTTTCAGTATTTTTGTTTGTTTGTTTTGGACTTCAGACTGGATATTTGCTAATGACTTCAGTACAGTTTAATTCTCTTCAGTTGTTTCAATCTGCTATTGCATCATCTGTTGTAGTCTTAATGCCATGAATTGCATTATTTTTCAGTTTTTGAATTTCTGTTTTATTTTTTAATACAATTATAGTTCTCAAGTAAAATTCTCCATTTTGTTATCAATAGAACATTAATCAGATTATTTGAAAGTTACTGTGTCTGATAATCTAACATCTAGGCTCTCTGTGGGTTTGTCTTTCCCCTGCCTTTTTCTTGTCTGTTTCTTTTCTTGGCCCCGTGACCTAGTGCACCTAGTACTTTTGACTGGATCCTAGTGAGCTTGTATTTAAATTTGTGGAGGCTTTTGATGATGTCACCCTCTTCTATAGAGGACTCACCCCATCCCCTGGCGGCAGCTAGAGTAGGGGTCATGAGTCCACTTCAGTTCAGTTGAGGCTGAATGACTTGAGGCCTGGTTTTAGTCTTTGTAAGAGTCAGTCTTCCTCTGGTTAATTTTTTAGATAATAGCCCTCCAGGGGTCCCAGCTGAGAACCTGGGTAATTCCTGGGTCCTTTATCCCTCAGTCAGTCAGTCAGTCAGTTCAGTCGCTGAGTTGTGTACAACTCTTTGCGACCCCATAAATCGCAGCACACCAGGCCTCCCTGTCCATCACCAACTCCCGGAGTTGACTCAAACCTACATTCATCGAGTCGGTGATGCCATCCAGCCATCTCATCCTCTGTCGTCCCCTCCTCCTCCTGCCCCCAATCCCTCCCAGCATCAGGGTCTTTTCCAATGAGTCAACTCTTCCCATGAGGTGGCCAAAGGATTGGAGTTTCAGCTTCAGCATCAGTCCTTCCAATGAACACCCAGGACTGATCTCCTTTAGGATGGACTGGTTGGATCTCCTTGCAGTCCAAGGGACTCTCATGAGTCTTCTCCAATACCACAGTTCAAAAGCATCAATTCTTCTGTGCTCAGCTTTCTTCATAGTCCAACTCTCACATCCATACATGACCACTGGAAAAACCATAGCCTTGACTAGACGGACTTTTGTTGGCAAAGTAATGTCTCTGTTTTTTAATATGCTGACTAGATTGGTCATGACTTTCCTTCCAAGGAGTAAGCATCTTTTAATTTCATGGCTGCAATCACCATCTGCAGTGATTTTGGAGCCCAGAAAAATAAAGTCTGCCACTGTTTCCACTGTTTCCCCATCTATTTCCCATAAAGTGACGGGACCAGATGCCATGATCTTAGTTTCTAAGTGAAGAGCTTTAAGCCAACATTTTCACTCTCCTCTTTCACTTTCATCAAGAGGCTTTTTAGTTCCTCTTCAGTTTCTGCCATAAGGGTGGTGTCATCTTCATATCTGAGGTTATTGATATTTCTCCTGGCAATCTTGATTCTAGCTTGTGCTCTTCCAGCCCAACATTTCTCATGATGTACTCTGCATATTAGTTAAATAAGCAGGGTGACAATATACAGCCTTGATGGACTCCTTTTCCTATTTGGAACCAGTCTGTTGTTCCATGTTCAGTTCTGACTGTTTCTTCCTGACCTGCACACAGGTTTCTCAAGAGGCAGGTCAGGTTGTCTGGTATTCCCATCTCTTTAAGAATTTTCCACAGTTTATTGTGATCCATACAATCAAAGGCTTTGGCATAGTCAATAAAGGAGAGATAGATGTTTTTCTGGAACTCTCTTGCTTTTTCGATGATCCAGCAGATGTTGGCAATTTGATCTCTGATTCCTCTACCTTTTCTAAAACCAGCTTGAATATCTGGAAGTTCACGGTTCATGTATTGCTGAAGCCTGGCTTGGAGAATTTTGAGCATTACTTTACTAGTGTGTGAGATGAGTGCAATTGTGCGGTAGTTTGACCATTCTTTGGCATTGCCTTTCTTTGGGATTGGAATGAAAACTGATCTTTTCCAGTCCTGTGGTCACTGCTGAGTTTTCCAAATTTGCTGGCATATTGAGTGCAGCACTTTCACAGCATCATCTTTCAGGATTTGGATAGCTCAACTGGAATTCCATCACCTCCACTAGCTTTGCTCATAGTGATGCTTCCTAAGGCCCGCTTGACTTCACATTCCAGGATGTCTGGCTCTAGGTGATTGATCACACCATAGTGATTATCTGGGTCTTGAAGATCTTTTTTGTGTAGTTCTTCTGTGTATTCTTGCCACTTCGTCTTAATATCTTCTGCTTCTGTTAGGTCCATACCATTTCTGTCTTTTATTGAGCCCATCTTTGCATGAAATGTTCCCTTTGTATCTCTAATTTTCTTGAAGAGATCTCTAGTCTTTCCCATTATGTTGTTTTCCCCTATTTCTTTGCATTGATCACTGAGGAAGGCTTTCTTATCTCTCCTTGCTCTTCTTTGGAACTCTGCATTCAAATGGGAATATCTTTTCTTTTCTCCTTTGCTTTTCGCTTCTCTTTTTTCACAGCTATTTGTAAGACCTCCTCAGACAACCATTTTGCCTTTTTGCATTCCTTTATCCCTAGCAAATCCTAAAATCAGATTTTTATCACCCAGGGGCCTTGGGTGCTTTCAGTGTCCTTTCACTTGGCTTCTTAGCTTCTTACTCTACGTAGGGTATTGACAAATAACTCAAGGAGAAAATTGCCAACGGTCAGTCTCACTTCTCTATACCTCCACTGTCTCTTGGATCTCGACTCCTCAAGTCCTATCTGCCTTGGAAGCCTAAAACAGTGCTTTTTGTTTCTCTGCCCTATGAGAGGGCCTGAACTCTGCTGGCTTCTCTGCCTGTTTGTGGGAAACCTCTGCCAGGTCCCTCAGCCACTCACCCTACACCAAAGGTCCCAGAGGGAAAGTGATGATCCAGTGTTCATGTCTTCAAAGGTCTTTCTTTTCTCCTGCAAAATATGGCCCCTTAAGTAATGGCTGCCTTGGTAGTCCTATAACTCTTCAAAGAGATTTCTAATTTTTGTTTTAATTCAGCATTTTCAGTTGGTCTCAGTGAAAACTATAATCTGATACAAGCTATTCTATCATAGCTCAGAGTCAATCCCCACCTTTACATCTTTTAAAATCTTGTTTTAATACTTTTCAAGTTAATTGAAACTATTGTTTTTCCTAAACCCTTCTTGTTATTTTGTGAGAGCATAAACAAATAAATCATGAATATTTTCTTATACTTTTTGCTGAGTTGTCTTAGGCTTATCTCCCCGATCATATTCTAATAAATGAACTTTATAATTTTATTATATTTATATATTATAAATGGACAAGCTAAGCATTATCTTCTTTGAATCTCACTCTGATCCATGAGTAGAAGTAACTTTTTCCTATTTTGAAAATAGTGATGTGGAAGCTCCTTAAAATTCATTTAACAAGGAAGTTACATGAATTCTTGAATGAATGATGCTAAATAAGCAGAGGAACCTTAACTAAAGTTTAGTTACCCTGGCTTGAACCCTAGCATCCATTCGTGCTTCTCTTTTGTGATGGACCCCTTAAAGCCAGAACCTTCTTCTGAATATTCCATCAGGCTCATCAAGGGTCCAGGCGCATAGCTGACACTCTGGGAACCCTTGCTGAACTGATTTACTTTGTGTTGCAGCCGCTGATCAGAAGTGGAGGCTCCCAGGATGACACTGGCCCTTAACTATTGCATCAGATTGCATTTTAAAAGAAACAGAGAATAATAAACTAAATGTTGGTGCCAAAAGAAACCCACAGGAATTTATGAGAAATACAGCATCAATTCACTGAACCTCTGACTCAGTATTTGTTCTCCTCTGTCTTTTATTTAGGCACATCTGGATATAACTAAATCAGACAAATCTGTCCCTCTCAGACAGGCAGCAAATCCAGCAAAAAAAAAAAAGAAAAAAAACCCACCACTAAAACCCCAAAATAAAGCAAACTGACATCATTTAACAGTTAATGGAGACTATTATGGTCTAAAATGACAGGCATGTAGATTGAAGCCATTTCTGAAATCAGTCATTCAAAATTTGAGGAGTGGGGAAAATACAACCTTTTTTTAAGTCAGTTTGAAAGCATTTGAAAAGAAAAGAGCAGTCCGTGAACCATTGCTGAAAAAGTCAGGAAGGACTACAGATGTTTTAAAGCAGATTACTGGTGAGCTTGTCAAAATCTGGAAAAGGATAGCATCCCCTCATTCTGGGTCATTGCAGGATTCAAGGCTTTATGAGTTACCAAGCTGGGAGTAACTCAACTCTCGACAGAGTTTGGGGAAAGTGTTTTTCATTTGTTAAAAAATAGAAATGTGATTTCTGTAATTTGTTCACTCAATGAAAATCTCCAAACTCCTATCTCAGATTTAGCCTAATTCACATCTGTCCACAGCACAGAAACTGCAATCCATGAAGATCGAAATTGTCAACATTGGTTATATTGGGCTGCTGGGTAGACAGTAAAACTTTGTGGATTTTAAAAATGGTTTTAATCAAGTTTATTGGGGTATTATTTATATATACATGCATATATAAATTTATATATGCATGTATGTATGTATGTATCTATATATAGTAAAATGAACCCATTTAAAGTGTACGTGGGAAGTACATGAGACTTCCTTGATGGTCCGGTGGTTAAGAATCCACGCCAGTGCAGGGTACACAGGTTCAATCCCTGGTCAGGGAGCTAAATCCTCTCACGCCACAAGAAACAACCCACTAAGCCACTGAGCTTTCATGCTCTGGCGCCCTCACACCCAAACTGAAGATCCCGGGTCCCATAACGAGGACTCGATGCTGCCAAATAAATAAGTAAATAAAAGATAAGTGTAAAGTGCAAAGAGCTTTAACAAATATATATATTCATGTAAAGAACATCAAAATGAAGATAAAGAACACTTTCTTCACCCCCAGAAGTATGCTTGTGCTATCTATTAATACCAGTCAATAAGAGTGATTGAGAGCCAGCTCTAGGCAACCACTAAACAGCTTTTTGTCACTATAGCATAGATTTGTTGTTTCTATAATTTCTAGAGTTTCAGATGAATGAAATCCTAAATATGTTTTCTTTTGTCCCTGGCTTCTTTAACACAGCATAATTATTTTGAGATGTATCCATGTGGTTACATTTATCAATAGTTATTCCTTTTAATTGGTGAGTAATATTCCCTTACATGTATGTCCCACAATTTATGCACTCACCAGTTTGTGGACATTGTGGTTGTTTTTAGTTCTGGGCTTTTATTAACCTGATATCTTAAGCTGTTCCTTGGACTGCAAAGAGATCAAACCAGTTAATCCTAAAGGAAATAAACCCTAAATACTCATTGGAGGGATTGATGCTGAAGCTGAAGCTTCAATACTTTGACCACCTGATGTGAAGAACTGACTCACTGCTAAAGACCATGATGCTGGGAAAGATTGAGGGCAGGAGGAAAAGGGAATGATAGAGGATGAAATGGTTGGATGGCATCACCAATTCAATGGACATAAGTTTGAGCAAACTCCAAGAGGTAGTGAAGGACAGGAAAGCCTGGCATGCTGCAGTCATGGGGTCACTAATGACTTGGTGACTGAATAACAAGCTGCTAACGAACATTTCCAAAGAAATATTCCAAAGAATAGCAAGGAGAGATAAGAAAGCCTTCCTCAGTGATCAATGCAAAGAAATAGAGGAAAACAATAGAATGGGAAAGACTAGAGACCTCTTCAAGAAAATTAGAGGTACCAAGGGAACATTTCATGCAGAGATGGGCTCAATAAAGGACAGAAATGGTATGGACCTAACAGAAGCAGAAGATATTAAGAAGAGGTGGCAAGAATACACAGAAGAACTACACATAAAAGATTTTCATGACCCAGATAATCACAATGGAGTGCTCACTCACCTACAGCCAGACATCCTGGAATGTGAAGTCAAGTGGGCCTTAGGAAGAATCACTATGAACAAAGTTAGTGGAGGTGATGGAATTCCAGTTGAGCTATTCAAATCCTGAAAGATGATGCTGTGAAAGTGCTGCACTCAATATGCCAGCAAATTTGGAAAACTCAGCAGTGGCCACAGGATTGGAAAAGGTCAGTTTTCATTCCAATCCCGAAGAAAGGCAATGCCAAAGAATGTACAAGCTACCGCACAGTTGCACTCATCTCACACACTAGTAAAGTAATGCTTAACATTCTCCAAGCCAGGCTTCAGCAATACGTGAACCGTGAACTTCCAGATATTCAAGCTGGTTTTAGAAAAGGCAGAGGAATCAGAGATCAAATTGCCAACATCTGCTGGATCATCGAAAAAGCAAGAGAGTTCCAGAGAAACATCTATTTCTGTTTTACTGACTATGTCAAAGCCTTTGACTGTGTGGATCACAATAAACTGTGGAAAATTCTGAAAGAGATGGGAATACCAGACCACCTGACCTGCCTCTTGAGAAACCTGTATGCAGGTCAGAAAGAAACAGTCAGGACGGAACATGGAACAACAGACTGGTTCCAAATAGGAAAAGGAGTCCGTCAAGGCTGTATATTGTCACCCTGCTTATTTAACTTATATGCAGAGTACATCATGAGAAACACTGGGCTGAATGAAGCATAAGCTGGAATCAAGATTGCTGGGAGAAATATCAATAACCTCAGATATGCAGATGACACCACCCTTATGGCAGAAAGTGAAGAAGAACTAAAGAGCCTCTTGATGAAAGTGAAAGAGGAGAGTGAACAAGTTGGCTTAAAGCTCAACATTCAGAAAACTAAGATCCTGGCATCTGGTCCCATCACTTCATGGCAAATAGATGGGGAAACAGTAGACACAGTGTCAGACTTTATTTTTTTGGGCTCCAAAATCACTGCAGATGGTGATTGCAGCCATGAAATTAAAAGATGCTTACTCCTTGGAAGGAAAGTCATGACCAACCTAGACAGCATATTAAAAAGCAGAGATATTACTTTGCCACAAAGGTCCGTCTAGTCAAGGCTATGGTTTTTCCAGTGGTCATATATGGATGTGAGAGTTGGACTATAAAGAAAACTGAGTGCTGAAGAATTGATACTTTTGAACTGTGGTGTTGGAGAAGACTCTTAAGAGTCCCTTGGATTGCAAGGAGATCCAACCAGTCCATCCTAAAGGAGATCAGTCCTGATTGTTCATTGGAAGGACTGATGTTGAAGCTGAAACTCCAGTACTTTGGCCACCTGATGCAAAGAGCTGACTCATTGTAAAGACCCTGATGCTGGGAAAGATTGAGGGCAGAAGGAGAAGGGGAAGACAGAGGATGAGATGGTTGAATGGATCACCGACTTTATGGTCATGGGTTTGGGTGGACTCCGGGAGTTGGTGATGGACAGGGAGGCCTGGAGTGCTGCGATTCAAAGGGTCGTAAAGAGTTGGACATGACTGAGCGACTGAACTAAACCAAACAAACATCTCTGTATGAATTGTTCATAGATGTATGTTTTCATATCTCTTGGGTAAAGGCCTAGGAGTAGAATTGCTGGGTCATATGATAAGTGTCTCCTGTTTAAAATTGCCAATTTTTTTTGAAAGGTTGATATCATTTTACACGGTCACTAGCGGTGTTCCACATCCTTCCAATTCTTAGAATTGTCAGGTTTTAGGCACTAACCACTAGTGGGTGTGTAGTTATATTAATATCTCATTGTGGTTTTTTAATTTTCATTTTCCTGATGACTAATGATGTTAGGCATCTTTTCACGTGCTTAATGGCCAGTCATACATCTTCTTTGGTGAAGTGTCTTTTCTAACCTACTGAACATTTTTAGTTGCTTTTTCCGTTATTGTTGAATTCTAAACATTCTTCATAGATTCGTGATATAAGTCCTTTGCCAGATGTATGCAAAGTGAACATTTTATCCCAGCCTGTGTCCTGTCTTTTCACTTATTAAAGAAGTTTTCAAAGAGCAGAAGTTTTTGATTTTGATAAAGGTTGTTATGAACTGAATTGTATTCCCCCTAAAATTCACATTCTGAAGCCCTATGCCCCAACTGGCTATATTTGAAGAAAGGACCTTTACAGTGGTAATTAGGTTAAATTATGTAATAAGGGTGGGGCCCTAATCCAACAGAACTGGTGTCCTCATAGGAAGAGGAAGAGACATGGAGATGCTCAGATATAGGGAGAGGGTCATGTGAGGACTCAGTGAAAATATAGCCATCTGCAAGCCAAGGAGAGAGGCCTCAGGAGAAACCAACCTGCTGCCCCTTGATCGTAGACTCCTAGTCTCCAGAACTGAGAGAAAACCAATTTCTGATATTTTAGCCACCCAGACTCTGGTATTGTGTTGTGAAAGGTCTAGCAGGCTAATGCAAAGTTCAAGTTATCAATTTTTTTTGTGGGTTTTTGCTTTTTCTTTCCTAGCCAAGAAATCTTTGCTTACCCCCAAATCACAAAGATTTTCTCCATGTATTTTCTGTAGGTCTTATAGTTTTATGTTTTACCATTTTGTATTTTACTTATTTTGAGTCAATTTTTATATGTGATGTTCAGTAGAGATTGAGGAGTTGTTTTCCAATATGGACATTGAGGCTTTCCTGGTAGCTCAGATGGTAAAGAATTCGTCTGCAGTATGGGAGACCGGGGTTCTATCCATGGGTTGGGAAGATCTGGAGAAGAGAATGGCTACCCACTCCAGTATTCTGGCCTAGAGAATTGCATGGGCAGAGGAGCCTGTCAGGCTACAGTCCATGGGGTTGCAAAGAGTCAGACACAATTGTGTGACTTTCACTCTGCATATGGACATCTAGATACTCCAGAACCATTTTTTAAAAGACTGTCCTTTACTTTTTTGAACTATGTCAAAAGTAATTGACCATCTGCATTATCTTTGACTCTTTATTCTGTTCCACTGATCTATATGACTACTTTGATGCCAGTACCACACTCTCTTGATAACCATAGGTTTACAGAAGACATTAAAATCAGGTGATACAGATCCTTCATCTTTTTCCGCAAAGTTGCTTCAGCCATCCTAAGTATTTTGCACTTCCATATAAATTTTAGAAGAAGCTTGTCAATCTTAAGAGAAAAAAAAAAAGACCTCGGATTTCAACGGGATTGCCTTGAATCCCTTGGCCAATATGAAGTGGATTAACACCTTAACAGCATTCCAATCTATGAACATAGTACAGCTCTCCATTCATTTTGACCTTATTAAATTTCTCACTGCAATGCTTCGTAGGTTTTAAAGTACAGGTCTTGCATATATTTTTTGTCAGATTTGCTCCTAAGTTTTTCCTAAATTTATCCCCATGTATTATTAAATTGATAATACTTTCCAAAAAAAGTATTATTTGATACTACTGTAGATGGTGTTTTGTTCAGTTTTGATTCTGAGTTGTCATTGACGGTAGAGAAAAGCAGTTGATTTTTGTGTATTGGCCTTTTCACCATGTGAAACCCACTTTTAAAACATCCCCTGTATGTAGAGAATCATGTCATATAAGAATGAAGAGAGTTTTGCTTCTTCCTTTCCAATCCAGATGCCTTTTATTTCGTTTTCTTTCCTTTTGGCACTGAGTTGCATCTCTAGGACAACTTTGAGTAGAAATGATACAAGCAGACATTCATCTTGTTTCTCACATCAGAAGGAAAGCATATTCTTCCATAAAATTAACTGATCCTCTCTATCAGGTCAAATAAGTTCCTTTCTGTTCCTAGCTCATTAAGAATTTTTATCATAAATTGTGGATTTTCTCAGATACTTTCTCTGTGTCTATTAAGATGGTTATATAGTTCTCACCCTTCATTTTATTAACATTGTGAATCTCACTGATTAATTTTTGAGTATTAAAGCAACCTTTCATTCCTGGGATAAGCCTTACTTTTACATGGTGCATTATCTCTTAAAATATCACCAGTTCTATTTGCTTTTATTTTGAAAATCTTTTTTAGTATATGAGTGATACTGGCCTGTAGTTTTTCTTTTTCCATGGTGTCTTTGTGTGGTTTTAGTGTCAGTGTATAATGGTCTTATAAAGATTTGGGACATAAAGAGTTCTCTCCTTCTTTTTTTATGAAACAGTTTGTTTAGAATTGGCATGATCACTTTCTTAAATGTTTGTCGGAATTCAATAGTGAAGCCATCTGGATCTAAAGTGCTCTGTTTTAGGGATAAGCTTTTAAATTACTAATTCAATTTCTTTGATGAAATATGTGTTGTGCTTGAGTTTCCAATTTCAATTTCAATGTTACTACTCAAATGTGAGCAAAAACTATATGCAGAACTAAGAAACCACACAAATGACTTAATTAAACATTAATGCATTCAAAAGCAAAGGAGAAAAGGAAAGATATACCCACTTGAATGCAGAGTTCCAAATAATAGCAAGGAGAGATAAGAAAGCCTTCCTCAGCAATCAATGCAAAGAAATAGAGGAAAACAATAGAATGGGAAAGACTAGAGATCTCTTCAAGAAAATTAGAGATACCAAGGGAACATTTCATGCAAAGATGAACACAATAAAGGACAGAAATGGTATGGACCTAACAGAAGCAGAAGATATTAAGAAGAGGCAGCAAGAATACACAAAAGAACTATACAAAAAAGATCTTCACAACCCAGATAACCACAATAGTGTGATCACTCACCTGGAGCCAGACATCCTGGAATGCGAAGTCAAGTGGTCCTTAGGAAGCACCACTATGAGCAAAGCTAGTGGAGGTGATGGAATTCCAGTTGAGCTATTTCAAATCCTGAAAGATGATGCTGTGAAAGTGCTGCACTCAAAATGCCAGCAAATTTGGAAAACTCAGCAGTGGTCACAGGACTGGAAAAGGTCAGATTTCATTCCAATCCCAAAGAAAGGCAATGCCAAAGAATGTTCAAACTACTGCCCAATTGCAGTCATCTCATACACTAGTGAAATAATGCTCAAAATTCTCCAAACCAGGCTTCACAGTACATGAACCCTGAAATTCCAGATGTTCAAGTTGGATTTAGAAAAGGCAGAGGAACCACAGATCTAATTGCCAACAACCACTGGATCATCAAAAAAGCAAGAGAGTTCCAGAAAAACATCTGCTTCTGCTTTATTGACTATGCCAAAGTCTTTGACTTTGTGGATCACAACAAACTGTGGAAAATTCTTAAAGAGATGGGAATACCAGACCACCTGACCTATCTCCTGAGAAATTTCTACATGCAGGTCAAGAAGCAACAGTTAGAACTGGACATGGAACAACAGACTGGTTCCAAATCGGGGAAGGAGTGGGTCAAGGCTGTATATTGTCACTCTGCTTATTTAACTTATATGTAGAATATATCATGCAAAATCCTGGGCTGAATGAAGCATAAGCTGGAATCAAGATTTCTGGGAGAAATATCAATAACCTCAGATATGCAGATGACAGCACCATTATAGCAGAAAGCAAAGAGCTAAAGAGCCTCTTGATGAAAGTGAAAGAGGAGAGTGAAAAAGTTGGCTTAAAACTCAGCATTCAGAAAATAAAGATCATGGCATCCAGTCCCATCACTTCATGGAAAATAGATGGGGAAACAATGGAAACAGTAGGAGACTATTTTGGGGGCTCCAAAATGACTGAAAATGGTGACTGCAGCCATGAAATTAAAAGATGCTTGCTCCTTGGAAGAAAAGCTATGACCAACCTAGACAGCATATTAAAAAGCAGAGACATTACTTTACCATTATTTACCATCTAGTCAAACCTACGGCTTTTCAGTAGTCTTTTATAGATGTGAGAGTTGGACTATAAAGAAAGCTGAGCACTGAAGAATTGATACTTCTGAACTGTGGTGTTGGAGAAGACTCTTGAGAGTTCCTTGGACTGCAAGGAGATCCAACCAGTCAATCCTAAAGGAAATCAGTCCTGAATATTCACTGGAAGGACTGGTGCTGAAGTTGAAACTCCAATATTCTGGCTACCTGATGTGAAAAACCAACTCATTTGAAAAGACCCTGATGCTGGGAAAGACTGAAGCCGGGAGGAGAAGGGGATGACAGAGGATGAGATGGTTGGATGACATCACCGACTTGGTGGACATGAGCTTGAGTAAACTCCAGGAGTTGGTGATGGACAGGGAGGCCTGGTGTGCTGCAGCCCTTGGGGCGAAGTCAGACATAACCGAGCAACTGAACTGAACTGAATACATTCAAGGTTTTAAATGAAATATTTACTTTAAAAGCTAAGTGGCCAAAGCAAATTTAAGAGGTGTTGAATCCCCAAAGTAGTCAGCCTTCCTCTCTACCTCAGTCACTATCAGGTCCTCTGATCTGGCATTCCAGTGTTTTCTGGAGAGACACAGGGAATCCAGTACATGGGTTGCTCAATGGGAAATGGTGGATGATGATGATGTGGTAGACTGGGGGTTTATTCTCTCACTCTCTGTATGTGTCCTGATGGTGACTGGTCCGTAGATGCAGTATTTTCCCATATGCTTCCATATATAATGATTTGGTAAACATAACTCTATTCACTGCTCCTTTTGTTTGTCAATTTAGGAGTAAATAGCCTAAGTATTTTATTTTCTTATGCTCTTTCACATGCACAATTCAAATCAGTCAAAGCAGGTCACAATAGGAAACACAATGCTAAGGATAAGGTATAATTCACAAAATTCAGGAAACATTCATCACACATGTAAGGCTATATGAATACTTTTATTTCTTAAGTAAGCTGTGTCTTTAAGCAATTGGCCGTTTCATCCAAGTTGTTGATTTTATTGGCATAAAGCTTTTCATTACATTCCCTTCGTATGCTCTTTATCATCTCTAGAATCTGTAGTTATGTTTTCTCATTCATTCATTTTATGAGTAATTTGTATTCACCTCCTGCTCACCCCATTGATGAATTGTTGTCACAGGTTTTCTCAGTTTATTGATCTTTTCAAAGTCAGCTCTTGATTTTGTTGGATTTCTCAATTATTTTTTCGTTTCCTACTTTTGTTCCTTAATATCTTTTCACTTATTTTGGGTGTAATTTACTTTTTTCCCCTTAGTTTTTTAAGAGTGAAACTTACAATGTTGACAAAACACCTTTCTAAAGCAAGCATTTAAAGCCAGAATATTTTCAGTAAGCAGTGTCCAAGAAATTTTATTTGACTTTTCATTTTCACTTAGTTAAAATATTTTTTAAATGTCCCTTGTGATTTACTCTATGAATCAAAAGCTATTTAAAAGTTATTTTAAATCTCACACATTTGGAATTTTAGCACCTTTCTGTTATTGATCGGTGGTTTAATTCCATCTTGGTCAGAAAACGTATTTTGTTTTTAGTCCTTCAAAATACATTGAGACTTTCTTATAGTACAAAAAATGGTCTGTCTTGATACATATTCTATGTGCACTTGAAAATAAAAGGTAGAACTCTTGTCAAGTGACGTTCAATAAATGTCAATTAGGTCAAATTGGCTGGAAGTGCTGTTCAGGTCTTTTCTAGCCTTACTGATTTTCTAACTACTTGTTCTATTGAGAGAGGAGTATTGAAATATCCAACAATAATGGTGGATCTGTCTATTCATCCTTGCAATTCTGTAAGTTTTACTTCACTCATTTTAAATCTGTATTAGTAGAAGTATACATATTTATGATTTTGTGTCCTCTTAATGAACTGTGCTTTATTATAATTGCATATCCATTTTTATGTTTAGTAATATTCTGTTTTTTAAATACTACTTTCTCCAATACTAATACAGTCACACAAGTTTTCTTACATTTATTGTTTTCATGGAATATCTGATTTCATCCTTTTACTACAAACTATTGAACCTTTATATTTAAATTGGGTTTTTTGTAGACAGAATATAGTTAGATCTGCCTTTTCATTCTGACAGTGATTTTTAAATTGGGGTGTTTAGATCATTTACACTTAGTATAACTTTTGGTATCACTCTACCATCTTGTTACTTATTTCCTATTTGGCCCATCAGCTCTTGGCATCATTTTTTTCCCTTTCCTTGCCTTCCTTTGGATTAACTGAGTTTTGTTTTAATTTCACTCAGTTTCCACTATTGGCTAATTAGGTATATATCTTTGTTTTTATTTCTTGCTGTTTGTTCTATTACTTGCAATATATATCTTTTCCTACCAGACCCCACTCATGCTTGGGCATAAGCCCCGTCTTAGAGCCTCAGGTTCAGTAGCTTTAAACAGCCAGTGATAGATCCAAACAAGACTCAGTTTGGCCCTAATCTCCCTGCTCCCTAGGCTCCCCAGCACAAGCTCTTTGTCCAAATCATGCAGATTTCCTCATGGTTTTCATGTACCCATGTGCCTTTCCCTCACCAGGAACCTGTGTGTTTGGTTGGTCCTCTGGCTGGTAAGGCCTCCCAGCACCTCTGCCAGTCCCACCCCCAACAGACTTTCTCCTTCTTGTGTTTATACAGCCAGCCCACCATCTCCGTCTCCATCAACCCTTCTCCACTCGCCTCTCTATGCAGGTATGCATGCACACACACAGAGATGCATACAGCACCCCCAACGCCAGAAGTGAATTTAGGGTGGACCTTGGTTCACTTGTTCCTTTTGTTTGAGTGGGACTTCTTAAAGACAAAGATTTTGCCTTATACATTTTTACAGTATTTTATCTCCAGACCCAGCAACATGATAGCAACTCAACAGTTGACTGCTGAATGGTATACTCACTTCCACCTTAGGAATTTATCTGCCAAATGGACCAGAATATTCACACCAGCCAATGTGTGCATCCTCCTTTCCCACTCACTGCTGATTAAAGACTGCTAAATTAACCTTTGAAAATATACTGATTGTTATGGCCCCTTTGCCAATACATTTGCTGTTTCTACATGTCCCAGAACAACCACTCCTGTAACACAGTTCTTAGTTACACGGGTTACACTCACGGCTTCACCCTGGTCACCTTATTTAGACCATTGCCTTCCAAGGTCTCCTTGGATCCTATTTACTCTTAAGAAGGATTTTTTCAGTAGATGACTCCTTTTTTTCTTTTTCTAGTGAAATATGGTAGTTTTGATCTCAAGGGTAAACCTATCTTTTACTGCACTCTGCCCTGAAAGCTGGAGGAATCTCCCTGTACCCTTGGAACCAACAACCAGGCTGACAATTTTAAAAAACTACTACTTCAGAGACATATGACATTAGACAGGTTATTTAACTTTTCTGAGACTGAGTTTGATCATCTAGAAAGTGAAGGTGTAGATGATAATTATTAATGATGTTAATTATAGTGATAATTCAATCACAGGGTTGCTGGGATAGTTAGATGAAGTACATCAATGACATAGTAGGTATTCAATACTACATGTTGTTCTAATTATTATTTTTATTAACCCTCAATACACTGATGATACCACCACTCTGTTCCTCCAGCTTCTCACAAATATGTGAACACTTCCAGAATCTGTTAGGGGCTATGCCACAGTTGGGGTTGCCCAGAGAGAGGAAGAGTGCCTGTCATTGGCATTGGAGGAGTAATGTTCTCTGAACCTTGAGAGCAGACTGTCAACTTCAATTGGTGGCCCAGTGGGTGATTTTGAAACGAGAGACCAGGAATATAATCTGTATAGAATTATGTGGGATTCCAGAATTCAGGTCTTTTAAGAACATGGAACGATTCTGGAACTTTGGTCCATGAGAAGTATATAGGTTTACAGAACAGTAGACACTTAGAACATTAGGCAGTGTGTTTCTAGATCCAAAGGTTTGAAAGAACTTTCTGTGATTCTGGAACATTAACCTGTGAAAATGTTATATGATTTGCAATTTTGGCTAATAAAAATGTTATGCCATTTCATAACTTTATGTGCTTCTGGAAACTTGACCTGTAATAAACTTACATGATTTTGGAAACTTGATTTATTAAAACATTACGTGGATCTGAAAACTTGGCATGAAAAAAATACACTTGATTCCAGGATCCTTGCTATCACAATATTACTGTTTTATTTCAGAAACTTGCTTACAAGAATATTATCTGATTCTGAAAGCCTAGTCCATAAGTGCATGCATGCTAAGTCACTTCAGTCGTGTCTGACTCTTTGTGATCCCATGGATGGTAGCCTGCCAGTTTCCTCTGTCCATGAGATTCTCCAGCTAAAAATACTGGAATGGGTTGCCATTTCCTACTCCAGGGTATATTCCCTACCCAGGGATCAAACCCCCGTCTCTTGGTCTTCTACATTGGCAGGCAGGTTCTTTACCACTAGCGCCACCTGGGAAGCCCTGATATCACTTTTGTGCAGAATCTAAAAGGAAATGATTTTATTTATAAAACAGAAACATACTCACAGACTTAGAGAATGAACTTATGACTACCGGCAGGGGAAGGACGTTTAGGGTGTATGAGATCGACATGTACACACGACTATATTTAAAATGAATAACCAACATGGACCTGCTCTATAGCACAGGGAATTCTGATCAATCTTATATGGCAGTCTGGATGGAACGGGAGGAGAGTTTGGGGGAGAATGGATACATGTACATGTTGGGGTGGATCTTTTTGCCGTCCACCTGAAACTACCACAATATTGTTAATTGGCTATATTCCAATGCAACATAAAAAGCTAAAAAAAAAAAAAAAAAAAAAAACCCTCATTAGAAATTAAGCATGCCCCATCACTTAAGCAAGACCCTTCTGAGCACTTTGCCCAATGCTCTGTGATTTAAGAGGTTTTTCAGTCTGACTGGATAACAACCAGTCTGACTGGTTTTTCAGTCTGACCCTGTGTGAACTTCTGCTCCATAATCCCCGTAATCTTTTCAGGTGCTTGCTCCGCCTCTGGCTCAGAGTATCCTCACAGGGACTGGGCTTCTCAGAACTCTGCCCAAGACTTGAGGGGGACCCTCTGTCGATACTTGCAGTCATGTAGCTCTCTCCAGCTCTGTGCCCTGTGAATTCTAGCTGCCTTGGTCTCCTTAGATTCAGTTCTGTCTCCTCAACTGAAGGAGTCTTCCAGGATTTGCCTGTGTTCCGTCTCCCTGCACTGTGGCCAGGAAACTCTGTCCTAGCCAGCACAATGAGGCAGTCACAGGACTCATCTCATTTGTGCGCTGTGTTTGGAGATCACTGTCCTTTGTGGCCTGAGATCCAGTGTCTTGAAAACCATTGTCTCATATTTTTAATTGTTTCAGGTAGGTCAGTAAATCCAGTTCCTTATCTCTTCCTGGCAGGAAAGACTCCAAATGTTCCAGATCTCATCCTGCCATGTGCACCCATGTATTAGGTCGACCCATCCTTAACCATATCGTTTCTGTGCGCATCACTTTTTTAAAGATCTATTTACTTTATTTTTTGGCTGTGCTGGGTCTTCACTGCTGCACATGGGCTTTCTCTAGTTGCAGAAAGCAGGGGCTTCCCATTGTAGTCAACAGGCCTCTCATTGCTGTGACATCTCTTGTTCCAAGTACTGGGTCTAGGTGCCTAGGCTTCAGTAGTTGCAGCTCACAGGCTCTAGAGCACTGGCTCTGTAGTTGTGGCACATAGGCTTAGTTGCATGTGGGATCTTCCTGAACCAAGGACCGAACCAGTGTCCCTTCCATTGCTATTGCCAGGCAGATTCTTAAGCACTGGACCACCAGGGTAGCCCAACTCATCACTTTTTGTAGTGCCTTTCCAAATGTAGCCAACATTAAGCAAACCACACTATTAGCTTTCTGTCTTCAAACTTCTTTCCCTAGACTACTTTCCATGTAACCATAGGTAATTGTTTTACCTAATCCTTCTCCACTGCAAAGATCATTATCTTTCCAGCCTCCAGCATTAATTTTATCACCACCTGCCATGGAATCTCTAAGCGTATGCCACATCTTTTTGTTTTTGGTTTGTTTCAACAGCCCCCCACCCCACACTTCCAAATACAAATTTCTGTCAGTCAGAATAGTATAAGCTAAGCGATCCTAGCAACAGCCCCAGATGAATAAGACTTTATTTCTGGTTTATCTTTCATGTCCAGTATGAACCAGAAGGAAGGGGACCTCACTCATGGGAGTCACCCAGAAACCAGGCCATCTGAACAAGGCTCCACCTGAACACCCGCTGTCCCAGTCGCTGAGCAAGACGGGGATATGGCCTAAACTGTACCTTGGCTCTTCAAGTTTCCCAAGAGGGTCATACATTACTTCTGTCCACACCGTATAGGTCAGGGCAAGACCTATGACTTCACTTAATTCCCAAAGAGAGCAGAGATATTCAGTCCTACCAAGTGCCAAGAAGGAGAAAAATGGGAATATTTTCTACCCACCCCAGTGCCGACTCACATACTATGTAGCTCCCTCTTTGATAATCAGCAGTCAGTATAAATACATGATTTGCTAAATGATGCTCCACTACCTGGAATATTTAACAAGAAATGCCTTGTTCCAGACTTCCCCTGGGTGGTCAGAGTTTACCGCAGAACAAAGGAGACTCTTCACTACCAAGGCAGTGCAGATCTGCAAAGCATCAGGCTGGCCATGTGGAGACAGCTAGGAAGGCTTGCAGCAAAAACATTCACACTCACAGTAAGCTTGGCCTTATTTTCTAAGGAGACATTTTTCAGCAATGACTCTGCTGCTGCCATGTGATCTTGAACAAGTCATGTCTCCTCTGTAGCCCTCAGCTTTCCCTCCTCAAAAAAGGGGGAAATGTGTGGAAATTTCCAGGAGAGTGGCGGGCTTGTTCCCTCCCCGCTGGCTGGGAAATGTCTCTTGCCCCTGGACCTGAGCCTGAGGCTGATTCATAGCAACTCTCAGCGTCATGGGCTGGGTCAACCAGTTGTTTATCTTGGTGTCTGAGCCCATTCCTGACATTGCAGAGATACAGACACTAAAAGCATTTGGGGGGCTGGTGAATCCCCACCCCCACTTTTCTACCCTCTCCCCTCCACCGTCTCTCACCCCAGGGGCTCAAGGGAATGTCTAAAAATGCGACTCAAAGGCCAGCAAGGGCAATTTCCCAGGGGCAGAGTCTGATGGTTCCCATGGAGACCCTCCTGTTTGCTTCCAAGGAACCTTCCCTGGTAATGACGAACTGATGCCTCCTTTCCAGCACCCTCTTGTCCGCCCGCAGCTTGTCTCTGAGCTCAGAGCTTCCATTCCTCCCTGCAGTGATTCTAGAAATCTCCCCTCTGTCCTCCTGCCCTGATCCCTGCCCGCATCCACCACCGCTTGTGATGGCCAGTCCCGTCTCCCCAGCTTCCCTTTTGCAGCCCCCTGCCCAGTAGGCTTCAGGGGCTGCCTTTTAGGGAATGAAGGGAATGAAGCCCCCCTGTAGCTCTAGACAGCCCCCGGCCCTCAGTTCAGGACAGTCTGATGGACACACGGTGTGTGTTCTTCCTGGATTATCTCCCCTCAACCCCATCCTTTCCCTGGTTGTCTGGGGGTATCTCAGACCTCATCCTGCTGACCACACCAGCCCACTCCAAGCTCTCTTGTCCCCCGCTGTGGATAGCTAACTGCGTAGGGTGGTGGTTGGGAGCAGAGGTCCCGTCACCAGGCTGCACGCCCTGGCTCTCCTTCCCCTGAGCGAGCGGCTGGATCACTGTGTGGCTCAGTTTGCCATCTGTAAAAAAAGGAGACAAAGATGGTACCTCCTTCAGAGGGTTACTGGGAGGAGCAATTGGGAGGCAGTACGTAACAATACGCAGCGTGCCTGTGTGTGGCCAGCGACCTGCACGCTAGGCAACACTTGTTTCATCCACTGGCCCACGCACTCGGCACCTGTGTACTGAGCCCCTCGTTTCGGCCGGGCTCTGAGTTGGTTGCTGAGGACACACGGCAGCAGGCGACTCAGTTCTGGCCCTATAGCAGGAACAGAGAACAGAGACCGACCCTCCGCCTGGAGGACAGCGCCTGAGCGGGGCTCTCGGGGAGGCCTGGGTGAGGGCTTGACCTTAACCTTGACCCAACTTGCCCCTAAACTCCCGGAGGACGGCGGGGTAGCATCCCCGTGCTCCCTCTGGTGCCTGGCACCCGGCCCTCACCGCAGTTGCTGAGCAGTGGAGTCGGTCAGCGACAAGTATTCACCTTTGTGTTGTCGACTTAAAAAAATGCTCAGTGTGACGTTGTGAGTTAAACTTTATTTGAGGCACTATGAGGACTGAAGCCTGGGAGATAGCAACTCAGTTCTGAGAAACGGTTCCAAAGAGGTAAGGGGAGAAGATAGTATGTATGTGATTTTGGTAAAGGGGTAATGCATGCAATCAAGCACTTATTTTTTATAGAAAGTTTCTGCTGGTCTCGTGAAGCTTCTGCTAGTCACGAGTAACAATCGTCACCATGAAGGATTTTAGTGCTTTTCTAGATATGAGGAGATACAAGAACTGGGCTCATAAAATCAGCTCCTGAGAATATCTAACTATCTGAAGACCTGTCCTGCCAGTTTCCTGGAGCACGGAGTGCCTCATCTCTACTCTCCACCCTGAACTCCAGGGTTGTTGGAGGTCAGCAGCTGCAGCAGCACATGATTTAATCCTTGTAGAGGTAAGTAGTAGACACTCATGGCAAGGGCCAATTTGTGATTGACACTGTGTCTCATTTTCTGCATCTGCGAAATGGTAGAAGTATTTCCTCTTTTGTGGGGTTGTGAGGATTGAAGGAGTTATGATAAATAAAATCATGATGCCCGGCACATGTGGAGTGGTCAATCGATGAGGAAGGTACCAAAAAATGAAGACCCTACCTCTCAACCTTCGTGAGTTTTCCCCCAACTTTTTGAGCTGGGGGCTTAGTTCACTTATTTTCACTGCATTGATATATAAAGGCATTTGCTGCTATAAATGTTAGGTCTGGGGTTTATGTGATTCCAAACTGTGTGGCCTCCCTACTGCCCCCACCCTAGTCTCTGCCAAATATGAGGTAGTAAACTCAATCCTGTGAATTGAATCATGAATTAAATTGCAGCGCCTATGTGGGTGTGGCCACTCCCCACATTTTAAAGTCGGTAAGATAAAGGATGGGGTTTCCCCACTGGCCTCTCCCACCAGCCCCAAAATGCCCTGAGGTTGAGGCCCTGTGCCCCCCAGCCAGACTGGCATCCTGCAGTCTGGAGCCCAGCCTGGAACAGGGCGGGGCGGGGGGTGGAATCCTGGGGTGAGGGGTGGGGGGCAGAGCGCCAGCCAGGGCGGCGCTTGAAGGAGCCAGAGGGGTTTCCTCTTCCTTCAGTTCTGGTAGAAACATTCCTTTTTTGAGAGAGAGAGAGAGAGAGAAATCCTATCATCCAGGCCAGGAGGGTAAAGAGCCAGGCTAAATGAGGCCGTCTGGGAGGCTGCGGGCAGTGCGGGAAGGCGGCAGGAGCTGGGGCCGCCTCCTGGGCTGAGCCCCACTCGACCCTAGCCCCCTGGAGACCGCTGTGCCAACACCCAGAGAGCCTGTCAGGGTCAGCGGCCGCCCAGAGACCATGTGCTTCCCCCAGAAAGGCCCCGTTTCCTCAGCACAGGATCTCCTAAACGCCCAGGCCTCACTTCACCCTGCTGTCCCTACCTTGCCAGCCCGCGTCACTCATTTTCCAGAGCAAAGTCCCAACACGAGCAGTGCTGGCCACACTTAGTTCTCCAGGCAAAAAGTGGGCTCGAGGCCCTTTTCTGAATATAGAATCACTCTCTACTGATGGCCCCTTATATTCCGCTGCGCCCCCTCCACATTTTCTGCCTGGAGGGTGACCAGACAAGGAATTGTAGTGTTCGTCTTGCCAATGAAGAAACCGGAGTTTACTCAAACTCATGTCCATCGAGTCGGTGATGCCATCCAACCATCTCACCCTCTGTTGTCCCCTCTCCTCTGCCTTCAATCTTTCCCAGCATCAGGGTCTTTTCAAATGAGTCAACTCTCCGCATCAGGTGGCCAAAGTAGCGGAGTTTCAGCTTCAACATTAGTCCTTCCAATGAACACCCAGGACTGATCTCCTTTAGGATGGACTGGTGGATCTCCTTGCAGTCCAAGGGACTCTCAAGAGTCTTCTCCAACACCACAATTTAAAAGCATCAATTCTTCAGTGCTCAGCTTTCTTTATAGTCCAACACTCACATCCATAAATGTTTATTGGAAAAACCATAGCTTTGACTAGATGGACCTTTGTTGGCAAAGTAATGCCTCTGCTTTTTAATAAGCTGTCTAGGTTGGTCATAACTTTTCTTCCAAGGAGGATGAATCTTTTAATTTCATGGCTGCAGTCACCATCTGCAGTCATTTTGGAGCCCCCCAAAATAAAGTCAGCCACTGTTTCCATTGTTTCTCCATCTATTTGCCATGAAGTGATGGGACTGGATGCCATGATCTTAGTTTTCTGAATGTTGAGCTTTAAGCCAACTTGTTCACTCTCCTCTTTCACTTTCATCAAGAGGCTCTTTAGTTCCTCTTCACTTTCTGCCATAAGGGTGGTGTCATCTGCATATCTGAGGTTATTGATATTTCTCCCAGCAATCTTGATTCTAACTTGTGCTTCATCCAGCCCAGCATTTCTCAAGATGTACTCTGCATATAAGTTAAATAAACAGGGTGACAATATACAGCCTTGACACACTCCTTTCCCGATTTGGAACCAGTCTGTTGTTCCATGTCCAGTTCTAACTGTTGCTTCTTGACCTGCATTCAGACTTCTCAGGAGACAGGTCAGGTGGTCTGGTATTCCCATCTCTTTAAGAATTTTCCAGTTTGTTGTGATCCACACAGTCAAAGGCTTTGGCATAGTCAATAAAGCAGAAGTAGATGTTTTTCTGGAATTCTCTTGCTTTTTCAGTGATCCAACAGATGTTGGCAATTTGATCTGTGGTTCCTCTGCCTTTTCTAAATCCAGCTTGAACATCTGGAGGTTCACGGTTCATGTACTGTTGGAGCTTGGCTTGGAGAATTTTGAGAATTTGGAGAATTTTTAATCTACATAGCATCTCTCTAAATATTTCATTCTGTCACTTTTTTTAACAGTATGATTTTTAGATCAGTCTTTGTGGATATATAAATCTAGTTCTTTTAATGTCAGTACACTATTCTATAGAATAAACACACCACATATTATTCACCAATTAATGAATATGTAGATTAGCCAATGTCTTTCTATTAAAATCCAAACTACAAAGAGCATATTTGCAGTGGTGTACCAGTAAATGTTTAACCATCAACATTCTGTTAAAAAAAAAAAAAAGCCCTTGTTTGTAATGTTTGCTAATTCCTGAGGTGTAAATAATCTCACCATGACTGATTTCAAGCTACTGACATGACATCACTGAACGCAGAGTTGGGAAGAGTTGAGGCCACCCATCTCACGAGCTGGTACAGGTCAGCTGCCGCACCACTGCAGTAGGTAAGTCCCCCTGCACACGTGTGTGAGCGTTTCTCTAGGGATACATGTCAAAATGAAGCTGCAGTGGGCATTCTCAAGTTTATCACATCGCCAAACTATCCTCCAGATTGGCCTAATTTGCACTCCTTCTAGCAATACATGAGAGTGTTTGTGAGTCCATCTCCTTTACCGATATTCAATATACTTTTCCGACTTGGCCGTTTTCACCAACATGATGAGTGAGGAATGTACAACTGGGGGGATGAACACATTTTCATGTGGTTATCGACACCTTGGGTGTTCTCTTTCGCAAACTGCTTTTCGTATTCTTAGCCCATTTTAATCTTGATTTATTTCTTTTCTTTAATGATTAATAGAGGTTCTTCCTACATCATTTCCTAATCCCTTGTCTGTTGTATGAATAGCAAATATCTTTAGCTAGACTAATCTTTTCTTTATTGGTTTGTGCTTTTTGTAGTTTAAGGAATTCTTCCTCCTCTTCCCCAATCATAGATACCCCTCCTTCTTTCTTTCTTTTTTGCAGATAAATTTTTTCTATTACAAGAACAATATAGATTCTTTGCAGGAAAATTAGAAAACACATATAACCAATGAGAAATAAAATCAAATCAAATGAGTCAAAATGAAAACAAATCAAATGAAAAGTCACTGACAGCCCTACAACCCAGAAACAACAGTCAGTATGCTGGTATATTACCCTCTGGTGTGTATATATGTCTACACTATATAGGTGTAGTGTATATATGTCTACACTATATATGTCTGCAAGGTGGGCCAGTGACATCACAGCACCGAGGGCATCTTGCTGGACAGTATGCGGCTCTCTGAGAGTTTGGTTTAGCAGTTTTTAATTTGTCAGTCTTCCTTCCTGGGATTGCCAGGTGGCTCAGTGGCAAAGAATCCACCTGCCAGCCAGGAGACATGGGTTTGATCCCTGGTCCAGAGGCCTCACATGCCGCAGAACAGTTAAGCCCATGTGCCACCACCTTTGAGCCAGGGAACTGCACCTGCTGAGCCCACCTGCCGAAACTACTGAAGCCCGATCACCCTAGAGCCCATGCTCCGCAGCAAGAGAAACCACCGCATTGAGAAATCCGTGCACGACAACTAGAATGTAGCCCCTGCTTGCCACAACTAGAGAAAAGCCCACACAGCAACGAAGACCCAGCACGGCCAAAAATAAAAATTATTTTAAAAAAATCTTCCTTCCTGACATTTTAGAGCTGGACCTTACATGCTTGGTTTTTTTCCTTTTTATTGACAGGTTGTTTAATGTATCTGCTCGTGCACCAAACCTCCTGCTGTCTTGAGCAAAGCCTTCCGGCTCCTTCTCTCCTGCTCCCTTGACTAGTCTCTGGCAGAACCAGCTGGAGCCTTCTGTGGGGCAGGGGAGGAGCCACGGGGAGGACGGAAGGGGAAAGGCCCTGAGCTGGAAGTTGGGTCACTCCCTTGCAGCCTCCGCTCCTCCACGAAACTGCCACTGACCACCAGCGAGTCACCTGGCTTCTCTCAGTCCTGCTAAGCTCCTTGCTTCCTGCCCCCTGGAGGGTGCAAACTGCTCTTGGTAGGTTTCCAGGCCTGGAGAAGGTGGAGGTGGCTAAGAGGCGGAGAGGAGAGATGCTAGGCCCAGGTGTGCCTGAAGCTGGGAATTCTCTATGGAGAAACCTCCTTGCCTGAGGCAGGATTGAAGCTACTTCTGTCCTGCCACATGAATATGTAGCATTGCTCAGACGAACCCCAGAAGCAAGCATGGAGGAGCATCCTTTGTGTAATGCTCCCTCTAGTTGAATTAGGTTTTCTCCTACTTTGTCACTGACTTGCCACGTGGCCTTGGCGAGTCACTCAGCCTGGGCCTCAGGAGCCCTCTGACACCTGCCTGTTTTAGGGGTTATGTAGTGATGTGACGGACTGCTGTAAACTTTTAATGAAATGTTCCAGGTGCAAAGTAAGGCTCAACTGCTGCCGTTTGGACCACCCGTGAGTTCTGAGATTCTAGGGTCAGCTGAGAAAGGGTGGGCGTCATTCCCAGAACGGCCAGCAGGTGGTGCTGTCTCAGAACAAATCTCCCCGTCTCTCCATCAGAAGGTTTTGTCCACAGACAGCAGAGGTCCCTCTGGAACCAGAGGACATTTCAGATGGGAAGGGGTTCTGGAGAGTCCAGCTTCCTCATTTTCAGAGGGGGGCCCTGAAACTAAAGAGGGCATGCCGCTTTCCTGCAGTCATGACAGAGCCAGGGCTTGAACCAGGCCCCGTAGCTCCCGGAGGAAGACAATTTCCGCTCCAGATAACTCTATCTCCCACCCACCTGCAGGCTGCCCCCTCTGGACCACAGATGTGGGCTGTTTGGTGGGCAGAGCCTGCGCAAAGGGGTTGGGATGGCCGGCTTCCTGCAGCTGTGCTGGGTGTGTGTCTGTGTGGGGAGGTGGTTCCTAACCCTCCAGGGGAAGGGGGTCCAGGGTGCCCCCCTTCAGTGACCCTGCGTGGGGTTCCCCACTCAGCTTTTCCCAACCATCATCTGCCCAGGTGGGTGGGGAGGATGCAGTTGGGAAAATCAAAGTTAGGACCCCAAAGACAGGCAACTCAGAGGACACGGAGCTAGGATGTTCTCGGGCCTCATTCTGTGTGCATGTCCAGCCCCCAGTCCAGTCCACCCTGGTCCCCACTCTCAGGGTGCCGGGGATTGGGAGACCCAGTGAATGATCACTGCAGGCTCAAGGTGCAGCGGGGGTAGCTCATCTCATCTTGGAGCTCCTTGGCCCACAGACCCCCACATGGGCTGTGCATAAAGCAGGGTGGCTCCCAGCTCTGGGAGCAGAGGGAGGAGTGGTGTCTGGGCAGTCCCACACCTGGGTCTGCCTTCTCAGCCTCTGTGTGTGCGTGCTAGGTGGCTTTAGTCGAGTCTAGCTCTTTGCGACCCTATGGACCATAGCCTGCCAGGCTCCTCTCTTCATGGGATTCTCCAGGCGAGAATACTGGAGTGGATTGCCAGGCCCTCCTCCAGGGGATCTTCCTGACCTAAGGATCAAACCCGCACCTGTTATGTCTACCTGCTTTGGCAGGAGGATTCTTCACCACGAGAGCCACCTCTAGTTCTCCTCAATTCTTGACTCCCCCACTGCCCCCCGCAGACCTGGCCCTCGACCAGCCACCTCACTCTCTGAAGGTCCCACATCATCTGCAGGGTGCCCAGACCCCCAGATCTCCTGGAAGGACACTAAGCAGCTAGGCCCCTAGAAGTGGTGAGCCAGGGCCCTTGCAGGTGGAAGGACACCTGGACTATTTTCATTTCTTTCTTGCTGTTTAGTCACTAAGTTGTGTCTGACTCTTTCTGAGACCCTATGGACCACAGCCTGCCAGGCTTCTCTCTCCTTAGGATTCTCCAAGCAAGAATACTGGAGTCGGTTGCTATTTCCTCCTCCAGGGGATCTTCTCGACCCAGGGCTGGAACCCACATCTCCTGCCTTGCAGGCAGATTCCTAACCAATGAGCTGCTAGGGAAGCCCTTTCATTCCTTTAGACTGAAATGTATTCGAAAGATGAAAAATGGCAACTAAGAGTTACAAAGACTGCAGCTTCTCTTCAATGTTTATGATTACTGAATTTTTTTTTCAGTTATGAAACATAACAGTGACTATAACTTTCTCTGGTCTGACATCTGAAGTCCGGATTTAGGGCCCTTCATCAATGTGATGTGTGTATGCTAAGTCTCTTCAGTCGTGTCTGACTCTGTGTGACCCCATGGACTGTAGCCCCCCAGACTCCTCTGTCCATGGGATTCTCCAGGCAAGAATACTGCAGTGGGTTGCCATGCCCTCCTCCAAGGGATCTTCCTGACCCAAGGATCAAACCTGGGTCTCCTGCATTGCAGGCAGATTCTTTACCACTGAGCCACTGGGGAAGCCCCCATCAATGTGACGACCAGAACCAAATGGCCCTCCTTCCCCCTCTCCCCATAGACCGAGGCCAGAGGCTGCAGGGCCGAGGGGTGGCGGGGTGGGGGGGGGGCAGATACCTGGATGGAACCTGGAGTCTGGTGTCTGGTCCATTTCTGCCCCTGAGGTTCTGGAAACACAGAGTGTCAGGCCTAGAAGGGGCCTTGGTGATCAGCTTGCCCAAACCCTCCTGTCAAAGGTGTGGAAACTGAGAACCAGGGAGGAAAGGTCTTTTGCTTGAAACACTCAGCAAGAGAGAGGCAGATCCAGGCCACAGCACCAGTCTCCTGACTCCCAGGCTTGTGTTCTTCCTGCTTCACTTTAGCAAAATGGAAAAGGAAAGACTGAGACTGAAACACCTCCTTGTCCCCCTCCTCATCTAGGCCATCTTGGCCCTCTTCTCTCCTGACACTGAAATCCATGACCCTGACCGCAGCCACCACAAAAGAGCCCTTTCATCTGTTACCATTGGTATTTGGACACAGAGGGAATCTGGTCCCGTCTAAACACTGGAGCAATCTAGAAAGGGCTCAAACTCCCAAGGGGCAGAATTGGCCATTGGAGGGATGGGGGAGGCAGGGCCTTGTTGCTGGGCAACCAACTTCATCTGTTGCCTCGGTGACAGCCCCATCAGAGGGAGGCTGTGTGCAGAGTGTGTGCTCATGAGCACCAGCTGGCTCAAACCACCTCCTCCCCCGTGCAGACTGCCTCCCGTACACGTTTGAGGCCCCCTGAGCATGAGGAGGACCCTTTCCAGCCTCGTTTCCAGCCTCCTCCTCCACTCCTTATGCAGCATCTCAAACACCCCAATTGTCAACCTCTTTGATTACAATATGCTTCATCTTACCTCCAGACTTTTGCTCAAGCAATTCTCCCATCCTGATGGCCGCCTGGGGTCTCTCCTCTGAGAGCAGAGAGCAGGGAAGAGCAAGGCTCGCAGCCCAATCGTGATGCTTGGCAGTTGCAGAGGCTGCCCACGAGTGGGCTCCCTGCTGCCAGCCTTCAGGTGCCTGAAGAAGCAGAGAGGTACCCATTCATTCACTTGTCATGTGGTGAACGGCGATCACCTGCCGGGCATGGTGCCAGGCCCTGGAACACGGGGGCACAGAGGACAACCCAGCTGCAGCTCAGTCTAGCGGGCAGTCAGACCAGAACAGGGAGAGTTACCCAGAGAGGGATGTGCTCCAGTGAAGAGGAGATCTCCAGGGGCTGCACAAGCACAGAAGAAATGCATCTCATTCATAACTGAGAGAGGGGGGTTGGTTAGCTGAATGCTGGCTCCTCCCAAAGACGTCTGTGTTCTCATCCCCAGAACCTGTGAACGTTACCTTATGTTGCAAAGGAAACATTACAGATGTGATTAAAGATCTTGAGATGGGAAGGTTACCCTGGATTATCTGGATGGGACTGATGTAATCGCAAGGGTCCTTGTAAAGAGGAAGGTAGGAGGATCAGAGACAAAGAGGAGACAGATGATGGAAATAAGAGAGGTTGGAGTGATGGGGGAAAGTGGCCACAAAGCAAGGCAGACAGGCTGCTTTAGAAGCTAAAAGAGGCAAAGATCAGGTTCTCCCCCGAACCTTCCAGAAGGAGTATACCTCTGCCAACACCTTGATTTGGCCCTGTGAGACTCTTGGATTTCTGGTCTCCAGAACTATAAATCTGCATCATTTTAAAACACTAAGTTTGTGATAATTGGTTGCAACAGCCACACAAAAACTGATAGGAAGGCAAAGCCTTCTTGGAGGCGATGATGTCCAGCAGAGTTCTGAAGTGGTAGTAGGAGTGTGTCCAGCAAAGTGGCAGAGAAAGCAGCCTGGGCAAGGCCAAAAAAGTGAAAGAGCAAGAACCCCACACTTCTGTGCCCTAAATGTGGTGCAGTGAGGATGGCGGAGAGGGGGGCTGTGAGAGATGAGGAGAGAGACCAGGGCACAGGCTGGACCACTCAGGATCTTACAAACCATGGAAAGTGGTTTGGATGTTTCTGAAGAACTATGGAGAGCATTGAGGGTTATAAGCAAGGGTTAGAGCGCATTGAAATCCTAGGTAGCTCGCTCTGATTTCCTAAGGAAGAAAGGATTACAGGGGACAAGAAGGATGCAAGGAGACCAATCTGGGCAGTAGTCCAGTGGGAAGGTGACCATAACAGGCTGGAGAGAGGTGATGGTCGTGAGAAACTCAGCAAATGGACTGGTCGGGCCCTGGTGTGTGGCAATATGGAGGAAGGGAGAGGAGCAAACACAGAGGTTTTGACTTTGCCAGTAGGTGGCAACGTTGGTCCCATTTGGGAAGCTGGGGTGAGTGTCTAGAGGAGGTCAAGGCGACACGGGCTCAGAGGTAGCTGTTGGAAGGACTGTCCAGGGATTCGTGCCTCAGGACTGGGAGCAGGTGGGGGCAATCCTGAGGAGGAAGACTGTCTATATTCTGCTGAGGACCCCAAGCAAAGCCCTCAGGAGATGCCCATCCAGAAACCGGAGAGTTCTCCCCAGAGAACCTGCACTTTCCAGGACTAAACAGACCTTCACCTCCTCCCCCGCCCCTGCCGCTGCCCAGACCTGGCAGGAGAAGCATTCTAGTTCTAAGACCCTGTGACTGCTGTTGCTGAGGCCGGGGCATCTGTCCAGGCGAGGCAGAGGAGAAACGGCCCTGCCCTTTAATTCCAAATCCCGGTTACAGCACACGCAGTCAGGCCTGGTCTTGGGGGAGGCGGGGGCTGCAGAACTGTTGACTCTTTCTCTGGCTGTTCCCCACGATGGAGGAGAGCTGGAGGCCAGAGTGGCTCCTTCCCACCACCCTGTGTGACCCTGGCCTTGGGTTAGAGGCTGTGAAGGCTCCATTAGCAAATGACAGGAGGCAGAAGGAGAAAGATGCTCACCTTCATGAGAAATCAAAGAAATAACTGTTAAGCTGCAAAGCATCCTCATATCCAGCAATGGCCCACGGGGAGTGGGACACCGACCTGGGAATGAATTGGTAAATGCTTCTGGAGAGCAACTTGAGAATCTATAGCTTAGAAATGCTCATTCCCTTCCACCCGGTAATTTCTCTTCTAAGGATGTGTCCTAAGGAAATAGGCACAGATGTGAAAAGAAAGATTTATGTTCAAAAATGTTGCTCATGACAGTTCTTATAACTGGGAAAATGAAAACTATTCCACAGCAGGGCAATGGTTATGACTGTAGGTCACACAGTTAATCAGAAGTGGGATTAGAAAGGGGGCCAGACCACAGGCCTCCCCAGCAGGGCTCTGTCTGTCCTCTGCACACTCTGGAGCTCAGATTTGAGGAGCCAGAGCCCCAGTGCTGTTTCCTGTTTGAGCATCTTCCAGCTCATCCCCCCTGGACCTCTGCTAGTCCCAGCCCTGCAGGGCTGCTGTTTTCCTTCTGCTTCTCCATGACCCCCTCCAGGGCCCGGTTCTCACCCCACCCCACCCGCTACCCTGCTCCACAGCAGGCGCTGGGGTGGGAGGCCCCTTCCCACAATGTCCAGCCGCGGGCAGGCCCAGCGGTCCCATCACAGGCACCAGCCTCGTCCTGTGTTTAGAGTCACTAAAGACTTTGTCTCAGGAAGGGCCCTGGCACATGGCTTCCCTGAAGAGTGGGCAGGACAGACTGGCATTGCAGGCATTGAGGGCTGCAGGAGGGGCTGAACCTGCACTGTGAAGAATGGACAGCCTCGGGGAGGCCTGGGGGACAAACTATAAGCTGAGAGCCCTGGAATCCTGGGGGGATCCCTGCAGTGGGACCATGCCTTTCAGGGAGTGCCTGGGCCCAGTAGGGAGGCAGCTGAAGTCCTTTGTTAAATGAAAAAACTGATTTCCCCTCCCTGTGTCAAGCCATAGACCAAACCAAAATGACTCAGTTACTTGTTCCAGAAAGGTTAAGACTGAACTAATTAAATTGTCTGCTAACAACCAGATCATCGAGACTCACTTCAAAACCCTCACTCACATCCCTGTGCCCTGAGATTCGAAACTCTGTAAACTGCCCCCAATCCCAACCAGCTCCCTGCCTGCAAGAGCAGTCCCAGCATTCCGTCTGTGGTGAGAGCCTGTCCGGGTGGATTTTCGTTTATTGCTGAAGTCTAGGTGACCCCTCTACTTGATCAACAGTTCTTTGTGTCTTTTGGACAGTTCTTGGTCAACTTCTGGCTGACAACCTTGGTTGATGCCTATGGTGTAAAAAGTAATAATAATAATAAATATATAGATAGTCTTTGCCCCCTGTTTCTGGCACAGAGCCCCTAAAACCCTTGGAATTTTCTAGGACTAGGAGCCTCTTTCTAGCACACCTGAGTGTAAGCTAATAAGATAACTTAGGGTGGGGCCCTGGACAGCCTCAGGACGGGGCTGGTCACCAGAAAAACCAAGTGATTAGAGCATTGGAACTTCAGGCTCACTTAGTGACCTCTGGAAATGGAGAGAGGGCCTGCAGATTAAGCGCCATAAAAACTCTCGAACAACCAGAGTGGATGCGCTTCTGGGCTGGAGACGGAGGAGGAGGGGCCCATACCTTGCTCTGTGCTTCTCTTCCATCTGGCTGTTCCTAAACGGCAGCCTTTTATAATAAATTGGGAGATGTAAATGAATGTTTCTCTGAATTCTGTGAGTTGCTCTAGCAAACTGATGAAACCCACAGAGGCATTGGAGGAACCTCTGATCTAGAGCCAGCTGGTCAGAAGCACAGGTGATGACCTGGGGCTTGTAAGTGGCATCTGAAGGGAGCAGGAGGTAGTGAAGGGCAAGACTGAGCCCTTAACCTGTGGGATTTTATACCACCTCCAGGTAGATAGTTTCAGAACTGAGTTAAATTTGTGAGGGCACCCCGTTAGTGTTTGCTGAGAATTAGAGAATTGTTTGCTGGTATGGAAAAACAAAACATGTTGGGGTACGTCAAAGCTATGGTTTTTCCAGTAGTCATGTACAGATGTGAGAGCTGGTTCATAAAGAAGGCTGAACACCAAGGAATTGACATATTTGAACTGTGGTGTTGGAGAAGACTCTTGAGAGTCCCTTGGACTGCAAGGAGGTCAAACAAGTTAATCCCAAAAGAAATCAACCCTGAATATTCACTGGAAGGACTGATACTGAAGTTGAAGCTCTAATACTTTGGCCCCATCTGATCAAAGAGCTCACTTACTGGAAAAGACCCTGGGAAAGGTTGAAGGCAAAAGGACAGAGGATGAGGTGGTTGGATGGCATCACCGACTCAATGGACGTGAGCTTGAGCAAACTCGGGGAGACGGTGAAGGACAGAAGAGCCTGGCGTGCTGCGGTCCATGGGGTCGCAAAGAGTCAGACATGACTTAGCAACTGGACAACAACTGGCTCAGGAAAGAAAAAGACTTTGTCCCCCTTCTTACGTTCTGAGAGCCTGAAGAATGGTCTGAATTGGTGGTCTGAATATGAGCCTCTGGAAGGAAGCAATCCTGTAGACTTAGAGTGGCACAAAGAAGCGATCGCTCCTACCGTGTGGGATGCAGGTCAGTACACAGGCTTGCGGAGCTGGGGAGGAGGGTTTGAGCCAGGCTCTGAGATGGGTCATCGGGTGCAGAGTTCTCGGTGCATGTGGAAGAAACAGCCTCTTTGGGCTGGAGACATGGGGCTTCTGCAATTTTGGGGTCTCAGTGACAACTGGGTGAGGGTGGGGAGTGAGGGAGGGGGCCCCACTGAAGTGGCCTCACGGGCGAGATGCCATGGTGGCCTTTAGGTGGAAAGCAAAGGGGCCTGACTTGAGATCTAGGAAGGTCACCCTGGCTGTAGAGAGGTGGGGGGACCAAAGGCACCTGTGAGGAGGCAATCACAGAGGTCCTGGGAGAAGGATGGAGGCCAGTGTGAGCAAGGATGCCCGCTAAGGAAGGAGAGGGCAAAGCTGATGGTACCCACGCCGGCACCCAGAGGAAGAGCTGAAGGGACAAGATGCGGGGCAGAGGAAGCGACCTTGGTGGTGGCACGATGTCCCCCAAGACCTTCTCTGTGTTTAACCCTTTACTGCTCTGGGGCTCACTTTCCCTGTTGGTACAGAGACCCCTGAAGTTCTCACAGCCCACAGTCTCTGAGCCGAAGGCCTCAATGAGGGTACCACGGTCCGCGTCGGCCGCTCTCTGGAGGTGTAGTTCCACCGAGTGTCCAGCAGAGGGCAGGGCGGCCCACGTCCTTCTTAAGAAAGCGCGGGCTCAAGAGGAACTGTTTCCCCCAAAAGTGTGCTCTTGGCATCTGTGTCAGTTTGGGCCGTCTGGTAAGCAATCATTGAGTTGGAGTTAGGGGTGCAAGAGGCTGGTTGATGCTTAAGCTTGTGAAAGATGGGGAGGGAGGAAGCAGGATTGGCGGGGACGGCCTCAGACCTAGATGCAGACCTGGCAACATCCTGCAGTCAATCTGCAAGTTCTTTCTTGAGGAGGGATCAAGCAGAACACACAACCTCCTCTTTCTCCAAGCACAGTCCTCCACGACCAACCCATATTCCACCTCTGGGCTCCTCGCTGGTGAGTCTCCTCCGCCCTTCCTAAACCCTTTGCTTTCAGGTCAGCTTTCAGAATCTTGAGGGCTGGGAGCCAGGCCTAAGCTGGTCTTATTAATGGGTCTGACATGAGGGAAGAGCCGGGACAACCCGAGGTGCCAGAGGAACCAGAGCCCAGCCCTCCTCACCCTGTTTGGGGTTTGCCCAAAGGAAGCCCCACTCTTCGGGATTCCCTGTAGCACAACGAGTGTAATCTTCCCCACCCGCCACCAGGGATAGGACACAAAATGGGAATGCGGGGTGGGGGCACGCTTCCCCCAAGGGGACAGCCCGCAAACAGCATGAGAGCCCTGGTCGTTTAAAGGGCTCTGGGCCTCCCCCACACCCGAGCACGACTCCACCTCTTGGTGCTGGTGGGGGCCCAGAAAAGGAAGCTTCAAAAGGGACTTTTCCAGAATCAGGTCTGAGGGTGCTCAAGGAGATAAGCAGTGGGCTTGGGGACTAGGCTGGGAGGGGAGTGGGGATTCTCCTGCATGTGTCACCCGGGCTGCCCCCTCCTCTCAATGCCTCTCAGGCACCGTGATGCCCATCTGCCCTTTTGGAGGGCTTGGGCAGTGCCTGCAGCTCCACTCTCCCGGGTCCAGATGGCCATCCCATCCGCCCTTCCCCCTACTCCCCCCACTGGCCTCACCCCCTGGCCCACTCAGATCAAGGGCCTGGGCAGAAGCCAGCAGTGCCTCCCAGCACCTTCTCCTTCCAGAGAAGAGGGTCCTTGGTTGTCATGGAGACCATAACTGCCCATCATCCCTCAGCCTTCCTGCGGGGAGGGAGGCAAATAGCTGGGGTGGGCGTCTGGATGATGGACAGATATCCAGATAAAGATAGTAGGAAAAAATGCCTATCTCCCCCAAATGCACGCGCACACACACACACACACACACACACACACCTAGAGCTGAGAAGTGATATGCAGAGAGCAGGTTTGCTGTTACTGGGACCCGTTATTTCGTGCGGGATTGAGCGAGTGTCAGCAGGGATGTAGTCGTGTGCAGGACCGTGTGTCTGTGTGAGTGGGACACATTTCAGTGAGTCTGCATGTACAAGACCATGTTTATCCTGCTGTGTGTTTGGCAAGCCTGTGTGTATAGCAGTATGTGAGAATGTGTGTAAAGAATATGCCTATGAGTGTTAGCATGAGTGTGAGGTGGTGTGTGCACACACAAGTGAATGTGGATGAGTTGCGGGTTATCAGTGTCCTGTTATCCCTATTAGCCACTGATCTTGTCCCCAGTGTGAGCTATTTGGGACTCCCCAGTTCTACAGTGAGGTGTGAGGGAGAGAACCTTGGGAGACCCAAGAAGGAGAAGGGGCCCTGATGGAAAGACCTGGCCAACTCCCTTGGCCTCATGGTCAGATTATGCAGCCTCTCCCCACCTCGATTCTCCTCAGACTGCAAGCTCCCTGTACAAGGATTGTATTTCCCCCTTGAACTGGGAGCCTTTCCAAGGTAGGTCCTAATTTTCTCCTAAAATCAGAAATTCTCAGAGGGTAGGGCCTGTATCTTTAAATGCTTGTTGGAAAAGGGTTCCCAAACAAAATGTAGGATGCCCTGTTAAATTTGAATTTCAGATAAAACACGAATTTTTAAATATAAATGCACTCCAAATATTACACTGAATATACTTATATGAAAAAATTACTCATTGTATCTTAAAATTAAAACTTAACTTGGAATTCTGTTTTTTTATTTGCTAAATCTAGTAATCCCATACTGGAAGCCCCCAAAAGACACAAATAGACTGAAAATCAAAAGTCAAAAAAGATATTCCATGCAAATAAAAACCAAAATAGAGCTAGGTGGCTATATATATTAATAGCAGACAAAACAGATTTCAGATAAAAAATTGTTGCAAGAGATTGGGATGTTATATATTCATAAGAGGGTCGATTCATCAAGAAGATATAATGGTATAAACAAAAATACTCCTAACAACAGAGTTCCAAGATATATGATGCAAATACTGACAGAATTGAAGGGAGAGATACACAGTTCTACAATAATAAGTGGAGATTTCTATACCCCACTTTCAATAATGCAAAGAACAACTAGAAAGAAGATTGATAAGGGAATAAAGGACTTGAATAGAGCTGTAAACCAGATATATCTGACAGACACATACAGCGCCCTCCACACAACAACAGCAGAATATATATTCTTCTCAGTGCTCATGGAACATTCTTCAGGACAGACCACATGTCAGGTCACAAAACAAGTTTCAATAGTTTTTTGTTTGTTTGTTTGTTTTCATTTAAATCATCCAAATGACCACACTGGGATGAAACTAGAAACCAACAACAGAAAAGAAAGCTGGAAAATTCACAAATATTTGGAAATTAGGCAACAAACTCGTAAACGATCAGTGCGTCAAAGAAGAAATCACAAGGGAGATAAAGTTAGAAAATACTTTGACACATTGAGAACAAAAATACAGCATACCCAAACTTCTAGGACTCAGCAATAGCAGTGCTTAGAGGGAAATCTGTGCTGTAAATGCCTACATTCGAATAGAAGAAAAGATCTAAAAAAAAAAAAAGACTTTGCATCTTAAGAAACTAGAAAAAAGGGCAAACTAAACCCAAAGCAAGCAGAAGGAGGAAAATAATAAAGACTAAAGCAGAGATTTCCCTCCCTTGGCTCAGAAGGTAAAGAATCTCCTGTGATGAGGGAGACATGGGTTTGATCCCTGGATCAGGAAGATACCCTGGAGAAGGGAATAGCAACCCACTCCAGTATTCTTGCATGAAGAATCCCATAGACAGAGGAGCCTGGCAGGCTACAACCTGTGGGGTTGCAAACAGTCGGACACAACTGAGCAACTAACACTTACTTACTTAAAGAAAAGAGAGAATAGGAAAAATAGAGAACACCAATGAAACAAAAAGTTGATTCTTTGAAAAGATCACAAACTTGACACGCCTTTAACTAAGCAAAAAGAGAGAATACGCAAGTTACTAAAATCAAGAAATGAAATTGGAGATATTACTACCAACTACACAAAAATGAAAAAAGATTGTAAGAGAATATGAACATCTGTATGACAAAAAAAAAATGAATAGCATAGATGAAATGAACAAATTCCTAGAAAGATACAAACTACCAATATTAACTCAAGAAGTAATAGAAAATCTAAATAGACCTATATGTAGTGAAGAGATTGGATCAATAAAGAAAACTCTCCCAGTAAAGAGAAGCCCAGAACCAGATGGCCTCACTGAAGTCCTCTACTCATTAAAAGAAGAATCAGCACCGATCTTTTCTCCAACTACTCCAAAATAAGAGAAAAAAGGAATACTTTTTCATTCATTCTATGAAGTCACCATTATTTCCATATCAAATCCAAAGATGTTACATGGAAATAAAACTGCAATAGCCCTTGTGAATGTTAGATGGTCTATGTTTAAATAACTGCTATCTTTACTATTGAATGTGTGGTTTTCAAATGTGTCTTGTAGTCAAAGAATTACAGTAAAATATCTCACCAATTTTTTTCACTCTATTTATTAAAGGGTAAGTAATAAAAACTGCCAATGTACAATACATTTTTTATTATTTATCATTTAATAAATATTGTTTTCAAGATGTAAACTCCCAATTATACAATGGACCTTACACACCTAAACTAAGCTACTCTATGGAAATGTTTGGAGATCAATTTAATTATAATGAAATCCTTCAAACCATCCTCTGACATAGTTTCTGTCTCAGTAGATTCAAAATTACCAATAATTACAGTCATTATAAAGATGAAGAAATAGAAGCTGAGTTACTCAATTTTGTCTTCTTTCTAAGCCATGGGTCAAATTACATCAATGTTCTTTGTCCTGCATGTGTGGATGTGAGACTTGGACCATAAAGAAAGCTGAGTGCCAAAGAATTGATGCCTTTGAACCGAGGTGTTGGAGAAGAATCTTGAGAGTCCCTTGGACTTCAAGGAGATCAAACCAGTCAATTCTAAAGAAAATCAGTCCTGAATATTCATTGGAAGGACTGATGCTGAAGCTGAAGCTCCAATACTTTGGCCAAACTGACTCATTGGAAAAGACCCTGATGCTGGGAAAGATTGAAGGCAGAAGGAGAAGGGTACGACAGAGGATGAGATGGTTGGATGGCATCACTGACACGATGGATGTGAGTTTGAGCAAGCTCTGGGAGTTGTGATGAACAGGGAAGCCTGGCCTGCTGCAGTCCATGGGGTCACAAAGAGTTAGACATGACTGAGCGACTGAACTGAACTGAACTCTCTGTCCTTCAGCCATTTCCTCTTATTTTTGAAGAAGGAAAACTTCAGAAGTTTTTCCCAAATAGAAAAAAATTTCTGGTGAAGACATTTTACTGGAATTTTTTGACTACAAGAAACATTTGAAAACCAGTATAATCAATACCGATGCTGAAGCTGAAGCTCCAATACTTTGGCCACCTGATGCGAAGAGCCCACTCATTGAAAAAGACCCTGATGCTGGGAAAGACTGAGGGCAAGAGGAGAAGGGGCGACAGGGGATGAGATGGTTGGATGGCATCACTGACTCGATGGTTATGAGTTTGAGCAAGCTCAGTGAAGGACAGGGAAGCCTGGCATGCTGCAGTTCATGGGGTTGAAAAGAGTCAGACACAACTTAGCAACTGAGCAACAACAATAATCTACACCAAAGAAACAAAGATATAAACTGTGTTGCAATTTCTGGGATTTGTTGTGAAATGGAATTTTTAGAATTTCTACCAAATCTATTCGTATACTTTTTCTAATTATTTTCTTATTTATTGCTTCATGGAAAAGTAATTTTTAAGTTAAAGTTAACTTCTTTAGTGAATTATGAGCAAGGATAGATGGACAAATATAGCTTTACTTTGCCCTGAATATGAATTTGAGAAGATCAAATTGGATGTTGTCATTCACAGATTTGCAGAAACTGTAATGTTATTATTTGCCACTGTGACTAGTATAGAAATGTAGGTTTTTCTCCATTTCAAAAAACACATTAATGTCATGAGAAAGTATTGATCATTACTGTTTTCCTTTTTTGTACTTCTATTAAAATTTTTATTGGCTGAATATATAAGAAGTTCAAAAAAACATTTTCACCACATTTTTCCCATTCATTTTTGTGACTTCTTTGCAAGATTATAACTGAGAGTGTTTGTCGTATGGGATAAGGGATGATTCCCCCACTCTGGGTGTCAGACCCACTAGGAGGATGACTGGGAGAGACCATTTGTCTAAAGCCTGAGGAACAGACCTGCCCCAGGCTCCTGCCCGCCTCACTTCCTTCTGGATCCTTCCGACATAGCTAGGAATAAATAGGGCTTCCTCGGTGGTTCAGTGGTAAAGAATCGGCCTGCAAAGCAGGAGACTCGCAAGACACAGGTTCGATCCCTGGGTCGGGAAGATCCCCTGGAGAAACGAACGGCAACCGCCTCCAGTATTCTTGCCCGGAGAATCCCACTGACAGAGGAGTCTGGAAGGCTACAGTCCATAGGGTCACAAAGAGCCTGACATGACTGAGCACAGGCAGGCGTGTTGCACAGGAATAAATAACACTTGCCAGGGTTCCGCTGGCATGCTCCAGTCCTAATGGCTGGTTCCACAGTATCCCCCTCGCCCCCAGCCTGGCTGCCTCCTCTGCCACGTGGCTCCAGGCCCCCAGCCAGCAGGGAGGCAGACCAGGGTGAGAGCAGAAGGGAGCCTCAAGGTGTTAATTGGTGCTAAAGAATTCCTGCAACCCCATCTTTCCTCCACTGCTGAGGCGAGGCAGCTGAGAACCGTGCCAGCTTTGCACTTTGGAGCCTAAAGTCAAGCAGCCCCTACCCCATGCCCTCGCTGCCCTGCTAGGGACGGGAAGGAGGGCAGGGAGGAGGAGGATGTTCATAATAGAACGTCAGCCCTTTCTCTGTGCCAGCATCCTTCCTAAGCACTTCTCTTGTGTTACTTGTTTGACCTTGATGACAAGGTAGGTACTATCAGAAATCTCCTTTTACAGCTGAGAAGCAGCTCAAATGTTCTGAGTCCCTGACCCAGGCTAAATACAGACTAAGCCCTGGGAGGTGGCTGCTGCCCTCATCCCCATTTGATAGAGAAAACTGGGGCCCAGAGAGGCTGACTAATTCAACCAAGGTCACAGAGCCAGGGCACAGCAGAGGTAGCGTTTGGACTCAGACCTGGGTAACAGTAAAGGCTTTGGTCCCTGATAACCACATAGAACATAGGTGGTTCTACGTGTGCTCTGAGGGAGTGCATGCTAAGTCGCTCAGTCGTGTCTGACTCTTTACGACCCCATGAACTGTAGTCTGCCGGGCTCCTCTGTCCATGGGATTCTCCAGACAAGAATACTAGAGTGGGTTGCCATGTCCTCCTCCAGGTCATCTTCCCAGCCCAGGGGTCAAACCCACATCTCTTATGTCTCCTGCATTGGCAGGCAGGTTCTTTACCTCTGGCGCCAGCTGCAAAGCCCACCCCACTTGAAATCTAGACTTCGATACAGTGGTAGATACCAAGGGGACGGGTCCATGGAGAGACTGGCTCCTCCCCTCCCCTTTAACCTTGGGCCACACCTTCTGGGAGTCAGGACACTAACCCGGCTTGCTTCCTGGCCCTGGATGCTTTGCTTCCCTGGGCTACGTACTGGCTGCCCTGTCGTCCCACTGTGGCCCATTCCTGCTCCACGGCCCTCCTCTGTGGTTAAGAGGCAAGTGAGGCTCCAGGCTTCTGACTTTCCCCCCTCCACCTTGACTTTCCTCCCTCGTCCTGGGTGGAGAAAGAGGCCTGTGCTGCCCTGTGCTCCCAGGGTGAACGCAGCAGAGGGCAGGGCCCAGCTGTGGCCCGGCTGTGGCCTCTCTCGGCGACTGATTTGGTGTCTCAAATGGAAGTGTTGCAGCACCGATACAGCAAAGTGGACATTATAGATACATGCGCGCGCACACACACACACACACACACACACACACACTCACTCACACCTGACTCAACTGATCTTGTAGCAACTGGAGGATCCAAGGTCTCCTGGGAGAGGCAGGATGTCCAATAGAGGACTTGGACCAGCTGAGCCCCATTTTCCCTCTTGGGTCTGATATTTTCTGTTCTTCAAGTTCTAGGCTTCAGTTTGCTCACCTGTAAAATGGACATAATAAAGGCACCTTCCTCGTGGAGTTACTGTAAGAAGAGGAACAGGGCATATCGTATGCTTAAGACTAGACCTGGTTCATAGTAAGTCCTACGGAAGTGTTGGATATGGGACATCATTTGTCATGAAGCTGGTGCCCAGTCATCAGGCAATGGGGCCACCTCCTCGGGTGCCCTCCAGGGTCAGCCTGGGCCACCTGGGGGCAAACCTGGAGGTTAAGTACAAACAAGGAGTCTTCTGGAACCTACTTTGCTGCCGATCAGCTGTGTACACAGGGCAAGCTGCCTATCCTCCCCCCACCAGCCCTCCCCACTTCCCCCACCGCATGCTTCAGTTTCTCATCAGTTGTAAGGATTAAATGAGGTAACATGCATAGAGGGCTTAACACAGGGCCTGGGTATAAACGGGGGCTGCCACCACCATCACCATCACCACTTGCCGCTTACTCTCTGAGAGGTTGTCAGGGGGTTGAGAGTGAGGAAGAACAAGCATTACTGTTTGTAAACCATTACTTGTTCTGTAGCAGAGGATATTGAGCCCCCAAAGTCAAAATGACAGACTTGAACTCCCACTGCAGAGTTGGGGCACACCTGGGCTGTAAACACATAATAGAATCCATCCCTTATATCAATAAACCAACTTGTCGTCTGCAAACTGTTTCCACTGACATTAGCTTCTTTATCCCAGCCTGAGACCTGTGTGGTTTTGCCCCACTTTTAAAAATATATTTGTATTTTTTTTAGAGCAGGTTTAGGTCCAGAGCAAAACTGAGCAGAAATTAGAGACTTCCCATATGCTCCTTGCCCCTACACAGACCCAGCCTCCCCCCACTATCAACATTCCCCACCAGAGGGCACATTTGTTACAACCCATGAGCCTACCTGGATGCATCCTGATCACCCAAAGTCCATACTTTGCAGTTCACTCTTGGTGTTGTATGTTACGAATTTCAGCAAATGTATAATGACATGTATCTATCATTACAGTATCATACAGAGCATTTCCAACTGCCTTAAAAATCCTCTGTGCTCCATCCATTCCTGATAACTGCTGATCTTTTTACTATTTCCATGGTTGTGCCTTTTCCAGAATGTAACATAGATGGAATCATATAGTATGTAACATTATCATATTGGCTTCTTTTACTTTGTAACATGCATCTAAATTTCCTCCATGTCTTTTCATGACTTGATAGCTTATTTCCTTAGTGCTGAATAATATTTAATTGTCTGGAGGTACCACAGTTTATTTATCCATTACCTGCTAAAGGATATCTTGGTTGCTTCCAAGTTTGGGCAATTATGAATAAAGTTGCCTACTACCATAGACATCCAGGTGTAGGTTTTCACGTGGATGTGCTTTCAATTCCTTTGGGAAACTCCAAAGAGGGTAACTGGTGGTTTGTAGGGTGAGGGTAGGTTTAGTTTGGCAAGAAACTGCCAATCTGTCTTCCAGAGTGGCTTACCATTTTGCATTTCCACCAGCAATGAATAAGAGTTCCTGTTGCTCTAGACTGTCAACAGCATTTGGTATTGTCAGTGTTTTGGAGTTTAGTCCCCATTTTGCAAATGGGAGACTAAGGTGCATAGAGGTTTAAGGCTTTGCTCAGGCAAAGACAGATTGCCTCCTGCTTCACTGCCTTCCTGCAGCATAACTCTCACAGTGTGCGATCTGATGTGTGTGCTTAGGCTAAGGAATCATTTTCCAGTGGGGTCTGTGCTTTCCCCAGCAGGCTTGGGGAAAGGTCTCCCCTTTAGGGAGAAGCTACTCTTGTAGTCACCTGGGCAAGCAGTTTGGCAGAGGTAACACTGGAAGGAAGGGAAAAATCTGCAGGGTCAGTTGTTTCTCTTAACATCTGTGCTGGCTGGGTGGTGTGGACTTGGAAACAAATCTGAATCTTAGCTCTATCGCTCATGAGCTATGTGAATGCATGTAAGTCATTTAGCCTCACCCCTTAGTATTTCCCCACAATCTTGACTCCAGCTTGTGATTCATCTAGCCACAAAATTAAAAGATGCTTGTTCCTTGAAAGAAAAGTTATGATAAACCTAGACAGTGTATTAAAAAACAGAGACATACTTTGCCAGCAAAGTTCCATCTACTCAAAGCTATGGGTTTTCCAGTAGCCATGTATGGATGTGAGAGCTGGACAGTAAAGACAGCTGAGGGTCAAAGAACTGATGCTTGCAAAATATGGTGCTGGAGAAGACTGCTGGAGAGTCCCTTGGACTGCAAGGTGATCAAACCAGTCAATCTTAAAGGAAATCAATTCTGAATATTCATTGAGAGGACTGATGCTGGAGCTGAAGCTCCAAGACTTTGGCCACCTGATGTGAAGAGCCCACTCAATGGAAAAGACCCTGATGCTGGGAAAGATTGAGGGCAGGTGGAGAAGGGGTGACAGAGAATGAAATGGCTAAATGGCATCACTGACCCAATTGGTATGAGTCTGAGCAAACTCCAGGAGACAGTGAAGGACAGGGAAGCTTGATGTGCTGCAGTTCATAGAGCTGCAAAGAGCTGGACATGACTTAGCAACTGAACAAAAACAACAACCAAAGATTCTCTACCTGCAAAATGGATGCAATTTCATGGGGTTGTTGGGAAGATCAAAGTGCCTGCATACAGGCACAATTATCTAGAACTTAGATCACTTATATTCATAAGAGATAATGGTCTGTAGTTTCCTTTTCTCCTGATGTCTTTGTCTGGGACTTGGTATCAGGGTAATTCTGGCCTCATAGAATGTGTTAGGGGCTATTGTAGGTCTGGATCATGACCTTATAACACCTCGGGGGAAACTGCTGGGTGGCGATTCGTAAACTGGTGTCCTCACTGAGAGACAAGACCAGGGGATACAATGTAAGGAATTAGCAAAGTGCCCACCAAATGGGCTGGTCAGAGGGCCTGGGGAACCACAAGTAAGACAGTAGGTGTGCTTTCAAACTCTCCTGCTGTTCTCCCCTGAGGTTCAGTGAAGTCCCAAAAGCTTCACCTGTCCCGTCTTTGCTGGAGAGAATACAAGTACTTGAACCAGTTGGGGCTGACAGTACCACCCAAACAAGGTGCCTGGGTGCCTGGACTGGACCCTGCCCGGGGTCCCCAACTTCCTCCTTCAAGTACTCTCTAACCTTTCCCCCAGGCAAGGAGTTGGCACGGTAACTGCCCACCAGGAGCTTCAGGACTCACACACACCGGGGAGCTGTCCCAGAGCCCTTGAGGCCAAGCTCCAGGTCTAAGAGGGTGGTCTAGTGAGCAGGTTGTTCCCATAGCCTGGCTGGTGCCATATTGCTTTTGCAGGATTGAGATCCTTAGAGATTGGGCCACTGGAATTGTGATGACGCACTGATTCTGAATGATCTTCATATCAAACTCTGGACAAGTTCAGGCTTCTGGACTACCATCAGTCCACTGCTGACCCTTGGGTTTGAGCCCCATGTGTGGGTCTGTGCAGTGATTCTTGCCCATCTGCTCTTTGATCACGGTGTCACCTCTGGCCTACAGCACCAATAGTGGCAGGAGTGGTAGCAAACGTCCTTTACCCTGGTGCTAACTTCCGGGAGCACCCAGGCCACCCCCTCCACCCCACTGCAGCCTTTTATGGCCTTTGTCATTTACACTTGAACACTGTGAATGGTCAGTTTATGATCAGAAAACAAATGACCCTTCTCATGCTCCTGCACACTGGGTAGGACTTGCATTTACAGTCATTATCAGCAAAGCAGGCCCTTTGAGACAGTCGTTAGAAGCCAGAATTCATGGCAACGGAGTGGATGCTGCTGTGTCAGGAGTAAGTCAGCAGCCAGCAGTAAGGGTAGCAGGAAACTGCAGAGGCAAGAAGATCCATGTGGTTTCGACACAAACAGGTTCCTGTGAGCCATGATATTGTGAATAACAACAGCATTCTCACTTTTTTTCATGAAGGAAGAAAGGAAATTAACCAGGAATGTCATATTTGGTGATAAAGAACATGAAGAGATGGTTCCTGGACCTGAGCAGGAAAAGATGGTTCTTGGACCATATGAAGAATCTTCACATGCCCTGAGTGGACAATCAGCAAAATATGTTAAGACCTTTTCTCTACTCATTCATTGGTAAGTCACAACACCTCATAAGGGCCAAGAATTTCATATTGCATTTAAAAATCAAGTTGTTGATCTAGACAAGGGTGCTAAAGAGGAAAACCACAGGCCCCAGATGGTGTCGTTTTGTGCTAAAGCCCATGATACCAACCCTAGATTTAGTATCTAATGGAATTGCAGTTTCAACCTTCACTAGAAATGTAATCATAATCAACCAGTCTGGAATTTTATGGTTACCACCAATGAGGTAATCCATCACAAAGGCCCCTTCCTTGCCCCAGAGAAAAAGGCAAGCTACAAGATAAAAGCCCTTGTGAGTCCCTTCCCCACCAAAAGAGGACATCCAGACCTAAAAATAATTCTCTTTTCTTGTGTGAATAACTCTTGCCTTGCCTGTCTTTCTATAAAAACCTTTCATTTTGTCCAGCCCCTCAGAGCTCCCTTCTATCTGCAGGATGGGATGCTGCTCATTTGATAAATTGCCTAATAAAGCCAATTAGATCCTCAAATATACTCACTTGAGTTTTGTTTTTTAACAAGGGTCACACACACACACACACAAATTTGCTGGAGGCCCTGCACGTGCTAAGAGTAGATATGACTGAGAGAGAGAAAACCCGTTCTTGCAAACTGAAGTTCTGATCATCTCAGAGTAGCCAGAGAAGACCCTGGAGACCATCTGGTCCAAAGCCGGCTCTTTACAAAAGATGAAGGACTTGAGATGCAGCACTGGCAAATGCCTCAGGGTATTCAACATGGACAGGCTGCTAAGTGCTGGGAGCAGAGTGGAGGGAGAGGATGGGCTATCCCTGTGGCTTTCTGCTGAGCACTGAAGTGTAGCCAGATCTGACCAGCCTGGAGAAGAATGGAAGAGCGCAATCCTAGGGGCAGGCACAGAGGGATGGGGATGAACGAGACCTGGGGGTCCTGCCGGGGGCTGGTCTCGCTGTGGGGCTCCTGGGGAGGGGCTGCTGGGCTATAACTGGATCTTCAAGACCTTGCTCCCAAGCTCTGAGTTCCCATCCTCGTTCTCCAAACTGAGGCGCATGTCTCCCATGAGCCTGTCAAGACTCTTGCCATCTCCACTCCTGGGCCGATCTTCAGGTTTAGCTTCAGACAGGCAAGCGGGGCTTAACGAGGACAGTACCTGCAGCCATGAAGTTTGCACAAAATTTCAAGCCAAAGCAGGAAAAGTCAAAGCTACAGTTTCTTGCTGAACCTGTTTCAGGCACCTTTAGTCACCCTTCTGCTCCCTGCCAGATCTGTAATCTTGTCCTTAGAGGAAAGACTTTGAAAGCCACTGACTGGTTAAGATATTGAAGCCCATGTTCAAATATAACTATGTTACCTGGGACATAGAATTTCTCTGACAGGGTGTTCACCATACCTTATGATGAAAATCAGTGATTCTCCATATCCCCTGGAGGGCTTATTTCAACAGCCTGCTGGACCCTGAGTTGGTAAACTTGGTGTAGGGCCCACAAATCTGCATTTATAACAAGCCCCCATGTGAAGTTGATGCTGGTTTGGGACCCACACTTTGAGAACATTTGCAACAAGTGTTATTTCAAAGTTTAGATCCAAAAAGCTCTAAAGTCTGGAAATCTGGCTTCTAGGGCCCAAGCGGCTCTGATAAGGGACTGCTTTCACCTTCTGTTGGTGGTAGTGGCACAGCAGGTTTTTTCCTCTTTTTTTCTTTTTTTTCCCCAAAGATTTTTCTTGTGAAATAAAATGTTTGTCAATGGACAGTTCTCAAGTAGATGGGGCTTTGCAATCCCATTACAAAAATGAGTGAAACCAAGTCAATTGCTTCACTTGGAGATGGGGCTCTGGTAAGACTTGGGGGCGGGGGGGAAGCAGAGGATGAGATGGTTAAATAGCATCAGTGACTTAATGGATGTAAATTTGAGCAAGCTCTGGGAGATAGTGGAGCACTGGGAAGCTAGGTGTGCTGTCGTCCATGGGTTGCAAAGGGTCATTCACAACGTAGCGACTGGAGAAGGGAAAGGCTACCCACTCCAGTATGCTGGCCTGGAGAATTCCATGGACTGTACAGTTCATGGGGTCACAAAGAGTCGGACATGACTGAGCATCTTTCACTTCACTTCACTTATCGAGTGAAAAACAACAGTAAGAACTCAGACTCCTGACTCCCTTCCCGAGACTCTGTGAGCGTGCTCGTCATGTCTGTGAGATACTGTGGCAGATGCTCAGGGCTGTGGAAAGTGCAGCAAAGATTCGGTCTTGCCTGGGCCTTGAGCCCACTCTGCTACATGTGAGCTGTGAACCTAGGCTAGCCATGTCATCTCTCCCAGCCTCACTTTCCTTTCCTGATAAATGGGGAAGATAATAGTTGTTTAGTCCAACACATACATATACTATATTTATATTAGTATTAATAGTTCTTGGCACATAGTAAGTACTGTATAGATGAACAGAATGATGATGTTAATGATAGTGATGATGTTAATTATTAGCAAGACGTTCCTCCCTATAATGCATGTTGTTGTTCAGTCACCTACTCATGTCCCACTCTTTGTGGTCCCATGGACTGCAGCACGTTAGGCTTCCCTGTCCTTCACCATCTTCCAGAGTTTTCTCAAACTCATGCCCATTGAGTCTGTGATACCATCCAACCATCCCATCCTCTTCTCACATTAAACATTAATTACAATTTTTAAAAAAAAATAGTTGTTTAGTCCACTCCACTCTGACTTGAAAATCATGAGAACTGAAAGATTGAATGATGGAGATGCTGTTGATTTCTCATAGTAGTCACAGGACTTATGGAGTGGATACACTGCACCAAGTGCTTTCTCTCATTTACACTGCATAATAGCTCTGTGGGGCCACTGCTATTATTATCTTCATGATGAACGAAAGAAGACGGGGTACCAGGAGATCAAACAGCTGTCCTGATGACACAGTGTGGGGGAGGGGAGCTGGGGTTTGAACCTGTATATCACAGCTGCAAAGCTGGGCACTTAACCACCTCTCTATGTGAGAGAGGACTGTGTTTCTGGAGCACACCTGTCCCTGGGCTGCACGGGTCGAATCTGCTGGGAAGCCCTACAGGGTGAGCCATCCGCCCTTTCTGCAGCCATCATGGCCCCAGGAAGAGATGGGAGGGCAGAGCTCTTGGGGAAGGCTGACCCTGAGCCTAGTTCCAAGGCTCCTCCCTCCATCATCTGTTTCCACTATGTTTCCATACCCCACCCACCCAAGTGCAGTAAACGGGATAAGCCCTCCAGTCCCGCACGCATGGGTATAAGCTCCCAGAGAGGCTCCAGGACGAAGAACCCGCTGCCCAGTGGAGGTGTCCGCGGTGAAGGATGCAGCCCTCAGAGGCCCAGACGTGCCTGCCTCCAGGTAGCTCACCAATCATCACCCCTCAGATGTGGGGTGCGAGAGGGCACCCCAGGAGCAGCCCAGCAATTCGCCCACACCAGAGTCAGCATGTGTGTGTTGTACAGAGGCCATGGAGAAAGGGGGTGAGGGCTGAAGAGAGACACGGCCACAGGGACGGGGGAGGGAAACAGAGATGAGGACGGGAGGAAGAGAGAAATGGTATTCAAGGGGAGGTGGAGAGGGGAGAGCCCCACACCCAGACGTGAACAGCAGCGGCGGTGCTGCTCGGAGGGCAGGGGGCAGGACTGGGGTGTTGTGAAGTAGGAGGACACAGACACGGAGCATGGAAAAGCAGATGCACCAGTGGAGACAGGGAATGGGGGAGAGGGGATGGGCGGACAATAGAAAAGAAAGGGTGAGTGAGGGGCCGAAAGATTTAAATGCAGGGAAGGGTATTGAACAAGGTACTTGCTGTGTGCTGGAATTACCAAGAGCTGTTAAACCCACAAACAGGAAATAATAAAACAATGAAGAGGTGCAGAAAAGAAGGCGGCTCAGAGGGTTACGGAAAGTAGCACAGAGCCTGGGCACCCAAACCATGCCCGTCAGAGTCCAGGAAGGCTACCTAGAAGAGGTGACATCTGAGGAAAGAATGAGGAAGAGTCTGGCAGGGGGAGAGAAAAATATGAGTGTGATGAGACAGACAACATGCAGATGCAGGGGTTGGGACAGGTCTTGGAGGACCCTGTTTGGACCTCATCCCGAAGGCAGCTGGGAACTCTGGTGGGTTTCAAGGAGACAGGTGTGTGTGTGTGTGCGCGTGCATGTTTGATCAGGGATGCCTGAGCTGATGGGTGGAGAGTGGAGTGATTAGCACAAGGCAGGAGGCAGGAGAGGAAGGGAAGGACTGAGGGACAGTGTGAGCTGCAGGGCTTGACAACTGAGTACCCGAGGGCAGGTGGTGTGTGGGTGTGTGTCCAGGCATGAACAAGGCAGGCAGGGAGGACTGGAAGAACTCCTCCCTCCTATAGGGCTTCACAGCTTTGATGAGCTCCCTCCCCCGGTCCTGCTACAGTGCAGCCCCCACCCATGGTCTGGGATGTGCGCTCACATCTGCGGGTCTTTCCAGGAAGACTGCAAGCTTCTTGCAGGCAAGGACCAAGCCCTCCTAATTCCGCACAGTGGCATCCAACACAGGGTCTGGGGAAAAGCTAGGCAAACAAACACAGGAGGCAGATCAGAGCCTGACGTCGACATGCCGCCCTAGGGCATGCTGGGACTTGAGCCAAGAGGTTATTAAGGCTGAAGCTACAGGTGCCCATGGCAGCCCAGTTGGATTGGCAAGCAGTTATCCAGCATCTCCTATGTGTCAACTATGCTTGTGATTAAGAAAAGAGAGAGCCAGAACCCATGGTCACAGCCCCATCAAAAGAGACAGGACAAATATGTTTAATTATGATAGTTATACTACATTGTGAATCAGGCAGCTGTGGAGATACTGTCAGGAGAGCTACATAGAGGTGGTGCCATTTGAGCTGGGATTTGAAAGATGAACAGGAGTTCGGCATGCAGAGAAAGAGGGGCAAAGGCATGCAAGGCTGAGGAGAGAGCACGGTTTACAGCACTGAGACATGAAAGAGTCTAAAGGAGCCCAGAGCTTCTCCTGCAAATGCTTGTGTATTCCACAATTTTTACTGAGTCCACTCTGGTTTCACCTACAGCTCAGTGGGTGGTCCAGTAGAGATCAGACTTAAACTAACAGCATCCCACCTCCAGTAAGAGCTGGGGGCTGGTGGTAGTGTCTTTCTGGCCCAGGGCATTCTCCAAGCTGAAGGAATGCTATAAGGGGCAGTTCGCAGACAGTGGGGGAGGAGTCCATGGATGAATGCCCACTGAATGACTCCTGGCAGGCAATCCTGGCCACATCCCAGACGTCTCTGGGGACGTGGGCCCCCTTGGCCCCAGCAGTGACCTTGAGAACAAACAATATAAAGCCATTTTTTTTCTTTCTCCAATCTTAATTTTTTTTTTCTTAACATATATATTTTATTGAAGCATAGTTGACTTGCAATCTTTCAGGCACACAGCAAGGTGATTCAGTTATACACATGTAAAAGTGAAAGTCGTTCAGTCATGTCTGACTCTTGGCGACCCCATGGACTGTACAGTCCCTGGAATTCTCCAGGCTAGAATACTGGAGTGAGTAGCCTTTCCCTTCTCCAGGGGATCTTCCCAACCCAGGGAACGAACCCAGGTCTCTGGCATTGCAGGCGAATTCTTTACCAACTGAGTTATCAGGAAAGTCCATATACACATATAATATTTTTCAGATTATTTTCTTTTTCTTTTTATAGATTATTTTCCATTATAGGTTATTATAAGATATTTACCACAGTTCCCTGTGCTATACAGTAAACCTTTGTTGCTTGTTGCACACCTATTTTTTAAATTAGAAATCTAGCATTCTATTCATACTAAATCAAACAAATAGAATCAAAGGTCATACACTTTTTAGGCAAAAATTTTCTAAAATATATATATTATACATATTTATAGACATGTATACAAAAGCTTTTCTACTATATAAAGCCAATTTTTATGTTGACTTTTCTTCCTTCCCAATCTCACTAATTACCCCCATTCACTCTTCCACTCCTGCTTCCCGGGATCACCTTCCAGTTAAGCCACCTGCATCCAATTCCTTTCTCAGGCTCTGCTTTGGGGAGAATCCAAACTAAGATGGGCCACGTTGCAGGGAACCAGGAGGTGGGAGGTATTGTGATATAGACAGTCAGACCACAGAAAAAGCACACATTTCTGCGTATCTCTTAGGGGCCAAGTGCTTGACTTGCTGGGGGCTGCCAAGTTCTTTGAGGGGGCCATTGCTCTTTCAGACCTCTGTTCTGCTTGGGGAGAGTGACAGACAGAAGGGGCAAGCCAGCAGCATGTGAAGAATCAGAAACATTTTCCTTCTGCCTTGGGAGCCTGTCACGTGGGCTGTGGGCAGCAGATTGATGTTCCTAATTACATTTGGCTTAGGCTGATATTAAGTATCTGTCTCGTTCCCAGAGCCTGCAATGCTGGCGGATGGTGGGGAAGGTGCCAAGAGGCATGCTGGGTAGCTGAGAATGACAATCTGGGATTTTAAATATCCATGAGAGAGAAACATGGATGTCGTGGGGGGGCAGGGTGGCTCATGTTCTTGAGTTGCCCTTTAATAGTTTCCAAGGGCTACAGGGGCTTCAGAAAAGTTTTGAGGTCCATCCTCCTATCTTGAGGCTGATCTGCCTAAGACAGCCCAGACAGGGCATGTGACCCCTTCTGATGCTGGACAGCTTGCTAAAGGGAAATGCTTTCATGGATCCAATTTAAACTTCTTCTGTTGTAGGTCAAAGGTTTACTCTGCTTGATTTTGTTCTTGGTGGCATTAAATAGTCACTGAGCACCTATTGTGTGCCCGGGGCACACAGTAAGAGAAGACATGCCCTGGTTCTCTGAATGTTTGCGGGCTCACAGTTTGTATTAGCCAGAAACTCATGAAAACAAGACCAGACGCTGGGACTCAAATGCAACATGGGGACCCGTGGGGGATAGAGTTGTCAGGGGTTTGGCAAGGAGGTGGGACCGTGAGAGGCAGAGTCTAGATCAGTGCAGAAGAATGAGGAGGGCATTCTTGGCAGGGGAGCAATGTGGTCAAAAGCATGAGGGCCAACATGGGAAGACATCGAGGAAGAGTCTGTACAAATGAAATGCCTGAGGCTTGTGACATCATGTATCATGTCACATGTGTCATGACATCTCTTGGGTACAAGAGACTGAGTGAGGCATTTAAACTCCTTGTGGCTGAAAACAGGACTACTAACTGTCCAGCTACCTCCCAAGTGTGAAGCTCAAATAAGGCAGCAGGTAGGAGTAGCCCTGGAATTCACAGCTCCAAAGCACAATGCTGTGCTCAATTGTAAATGGCTTCTGTTCAGTGTCGGCTCTATCACTGTGGGATCTTGGGGAGGTCCCCGCCCCTCTTTGAGACTGTTCACTCATCAGCAAACCGAGAATGGTAATTCCTTCCTCATACTATTGCATTAGGGATCACGGGCGAAAATGTAAATAAAAGTAGCAGGATGATCCATAAAGAGCTCTACAGCTGCTGATTATTATTGCTGCTCTGAACAGCGGGCTCGTTGAAGGCAGGCATCCGATCTCCTCTCTGTTCTTCCAGCGCCTTCTACAGAGCAGGTGCGCATATCATTGTGGACAACGTCTCCTACTTGATTGAATTGTATAATCGCCGGGAGCAGAAAACCAACACTTCCGGGCTTAGGGGGAGGCTGTGATGCGTGGCAGATCCCTCCGCCTCCATCTCCGCTAGCCCCTCCCCTCCTGTTTCGGTAGTTGGGAATCTGCCGAAACCGGTTCTGCCCAGGTGCTTAGGAGGAGGACTCCTTTCAGAGACTTGTGGGACACCCTCCGGTGGTTGTACCTTGAGTCCCTGAAGCAGCTCTAGAGCATCGTGGGAGGGACCCAGGTCAGGACTAGTTCACCACAGAGGCCGCACCTGTGTTCCCCCAGGGTAGCGCTAAGCCCGAGGGTCGCCCGAGCACACCTGCGGCAGGGCTCGTCCTGTCTCTAGAACGCAGCTGTTATAACCCGGGCTTCGGTGCAGAGCTCAGAGCTCGCGGCGACGTGGAAAGAGCGGGCTCCCAGAGAAGCGCCAGCCCGGCTGCATGCCAGTTGTCTCAGTCACTTCCGATCCTGACCCTCAGTTTCCTCCTCTGTAAAACTGGCTACGAACGCCCCTGGGCCACCTTCTCGCTGCGGGAACGACACTGAAACGGGTGCTGGCGCCGCCTCATCCTGCGCCCCCCGGTGCCGGGGTCTGCGCGAGGCAGGGGTGCAGGCTGAGTCCCGGCGGGCGGCTGCCACGCCCCTCTCGGCCCACCGCTCGGCCCTCCCCGCCCGCCGGCCGACTCTGCGAACCTCCAGGGGGCGAGCCTGGCGGTCGTTTCGGCCCGCGCGGCGCCTCGGCCATCTAGAGTGTGACTTCGCCAAAGGCCCGGGGCCAACGGGGCACGGAGAGCCCGGGTCGCCGCCCACCCCCCACCCTAGCTGGCAGGTGCCAGGACCCAGGCTCGCCCGGCCGCCAGGCGGCCGCGGGCCTGAAGGGGTTAAGGCCGCGGGCCTGGGCGCCGGCCCCGGGCTTGGCGAGCCTCTGTGCCCCGCGGCCGCGACCGATCCCGGAGGCGCGGGGCACGGCGGCTGGCGGGAGGGCGTGCGTTTCCTCCTCCTTCCGCCTCCTCCTTTGTAGCGAGTTCCCGGCCCCTCTTCCTCCCCCCGCCCCCCAGCCCGGGCCCTCTCCCTCGCTCCCTTTCTTCCTGCCTCGCCTTCCTGCGGCGAAGGAGGCTCATCTATTATAAATGCACATTCGGGGCTGACATCAGCGACGAGCGGCGGGCGAGCGCTGACGAGCGGTCCCTGCGCGCTGCCCGCCCGGAGCGCGGCCCCCAGGCTCGGCGGAGCCTCCCGCGGGGCGCGGGGAGCGCGCGGAGCCGCTCCGGACCCCCTTCCTGCCGCCGTCCGGAGCCCCCGGGCGGACCCCGGCCGCCGCCCCCGCACGCCGCGCCCGCGGCCCCGCACCGCCCCGGAGTTTCTGCATGACTGTCACAAAGGTAGGCGCCCCTGGCCCGCCGCGTCCGGGACGCGCCGGCGCTGAAAGCTCCCCCCCACCCCCGGCCAGGGCTGCGGGGGGCGCGGGGATGTGGGCGTGAGGAGGGGGGGCTCTGTGTCCGGAAGGTGTGCCTCTCTTGCTCCCGCAGTCGCTCGAGTCCCTCGGCCCCCAGGACTGCGGAGGGAAGTGGGAGGATGCCGCTTTGGCAATAGCTGTCGTTTGGGCAGGATCCCTCTCGCAGGCTCAACCCCAGGACTGCATTTTTAACCCTTGTTTAGGATGCTGCATTTTTAACCCCAGGAGAACAGTGTCGGGCGGCTCAGTGGTGTGCCCCCCTCCTCGTTGGAGCGCACCGCCGGGAGTGTCGCTGGCACGGACCGGCGCTGGGCAGTGGGTGTGGGAATGGACTTGCCGCCCTGAGGAGGCCCGCAGAGGTGAAGGCCCACCCCACCTGTCGGGCTCTGCTGTTCATCCCAGGAACTCGGGCCTGACTCCAAAAGCAGTCTGTGGGCGCTGCTCAGTCCCGGGAGTTGCTGCCAGGGTTGGGAAAGATTTCTGGAGTGGCCAACTTGAAGATATGGGAAAGAGCTGTGGCCGGGTAAGGAGGGGCGGCGCTCTTTCTGGCAGCTCCCGTGTTGCGGGAGAGTTCTTGGACCTCATCTTAGGGGCCGAGGTTTACAGGAGACATTTTGGGCGCCTCGTTGCTGTGGGAAAGAAAGAGTTAAGTGGAGAGCTGACCTGGGAAAGTGGAAAGTGCCCAGGGTTTAGGAGACCTGCCATTCACCATTCACTCGGCAGCTCTGTCCCGACCCCCTGGGTGACCTTGGCTGGGCCCTCCTGCTTTGGCCCTGGAGTGTGAGCATAGGAAAGATAATATGAACGCTGGGGTTGGTGACCAGCAATTATTAAGAACCAGTAAGATCAAGGGTGTGAACCCACACTTTTCAGAGAGCTCAGTCAGGCTAAGGAGATCACAGCCTGGCCTTGGTCTTGGGTTTGGTAAGCCGTGTACCCAAGGCCAGACTCCATCAGCTGCCCACCTGGCTCTCATAATTAGAGAGCTGGAAGTCAAAGTGGGAAGGGCAGCTTGTTTGTGGTCAGAGCAGCAGACCAGATGGTGGGTCAGCTTGGAAGCAATGGGAGAAGTGGTTCTAGCTCCACCTGATGCCCCCCAAGATCTGCTATAAGACAGCATGTTCATTCAGGGTCTTTGGGTTCAATTCCAGAATTGGAACTTGGAAACATTGTGGGAAGATGAACTTGGGGGCTGATGGGGTACCTTAGCTCTGGCTGTGGCTGGTAGGGCTGCTGCGACCCACAGAGGGCAGGATGCTTTGTGTTTTGAAATGATACAAATGCTATTTAGCTGGGAAGGATTACTGTCACTAATGTTAATGTCAAAGAGGTAAGCAGGTTAGAGTAAAAGAGCAATGGATGGCCTTAGATGAGAGATAACAGATGAGAGATTTGTAATAATAGCAGAGATTTGATTCAGTGTCTCCCCCGTGTCTCTTTATATATGTGAGCTCAGGCAGCCTTCCCAGGAGACCTGCAAGGAAGGTGTATTCAGGCTCCCTTTAATGGGGGAAGAAACTGAGGCTCAGAGAGGTAGAGTAACTTGCCTGAGGTCACACAGTGAGTAAGTAGCTGAGTTGGGGTTTGCCCTCAGGCCTGTTTCAATCTCTAGCCTGTGATCTTTCCATTACCCTGCACCTTAGAGCCTGGATGATTCCAGTGTTAGAGGGCCACTACTTGGAGACCTGGGCCCTGGGGTGGGGAGTCCATGAATGTGAGTACCTGTCTTTTCAACCCACTGGCAGGTCCGGCCTCTTGGTATCCAGTGATTATTCACTAATGTGCCCCTTTCCCTCCACCATCCCCCATCAAATCCCTCTGTCTGGCTCTTCTAACAAATGTGGCATCAGTTTAAGCTGGCTCAGAGGATTAAATAAAATCCCCACCTTAACCCTATCTTCTCTTCCCTTGCTAGCCCTTCACAGACAGCTGGTTTTCCAGTGGGGAGAGCGGGAGGAGCCCGAGGCCTGCAGGGGAGGGGCCTGGTGGGGGGTGGGGCAGGCCTGAAAGCCTGTTGGTAAAGCCTCCTCTCAGTTTGAGAAGGAACCAGAGTGCTCTGGGAGTCTGAAGGCCTGCCCTCTAGTCCTAAATAAGCCACTAACAGGCTGTGTGACCTTGGACCAGTCACTTCCATCTCTAGGCCTCTGTTTTCCCATCTGTGAAATGCAGAATTGGTTCCACCTTCTGCTGGGCTTTGGGACAGCTTCAGCTCTGGCAAGAAGTCAGCTCTGATGGAGACCAGGAGGCTCTTTGTTCTTTCTGAAGTTGGTCTGGTTACAAGACAGATATGAAGAAGAACCCTAAAGGGAGTCTGGGAGGTGGGATCACACTTACAAGCTGGGGGTGGCAGACGGGAGGGAATGGATTAGAGGGTGAGACCCTAGCTCCTGATGCCTTTACACAAAGAATCACCACTTTGGGCAAGCCCCAGCTTCCTCGGACCGTTGTTTGGAGCTCTTGTGTCAGATCCCTGGAGGGCAGATCCTCAAGGCCAGGGTTCGGTGTGGACTGTAGGAGATGATAGGAAAGTAGAGACAAAGAAACATGATGGCCAGTTGCCAGATCTTCAGTAGCACATCCTTAGGGGGAGAGGCCTCGGTTTGCCATTTGCTACCCTCCCTCTGATACCTACCCCATTCCCCCTTCTCTGTGGGGTACAAGCAGGTGGGGTTGCATATAAAGCCTGAGGATTTTCCAGAAGGGCTCCTGCTCTAACACACTAGAGACATGGAGCCATGTAGATTTTGGACTGTGACCGTCTCGCCAGATGACATTTTTTTTCCTGGGTATGATGTTTTAAACTATATTTTATGATGTGTATTTTAGTAAGCTGTCTTAGTTTCTTTATGTACTAAGGAGAAGAAAGGGAGAGAAAAGAAGAGAAAGCAGAGGGAAGGACCAGATGCAGTTTCCCCGCCTGCAGATGTCCACAGGAGGTCAAGGCCCAGCCTCCTCCTGGTTGTGGTCCAGTATCCTTCCACAGGGCAGGTCAGGGGTGACAGTGAAGGCAGCCCTCCTAGGAACAAGACAGTTTCATTCCAGATGATTTTATCCTTTGAGTCCTTGTGCCTGGTTTTTAGCATTTTTCTGTCCCTATTCCATTTCAGTCATATACCTGACATAGCATAAAGCAGTCCTTCTCGCCTTCTAAATATCTTGTTTCTAGACTGCCCTCAGCTGGAAAAACAGAACAAAATATATTAGAATTGTGTGTAGAGTTTGAGTCAGTGGGCTATAAGAAAAGTCTTGAAGCTCTATGTTGGCCCCTACAACCTCCTCCTCATTGCTCAGAGGTCCTTTGGAATGCTTTCCTGGCTTTAATGTGTGATGTAACCAGACTTGGGACTTCTGGGTAAGGAAGGTGGTGGCTTCTAGTGGCTAGGTGGCCTTGTTAAGTTAGGTGCCACTGAACTTAGCGCTTTCCAGGTTCCCTAGGCTGGCTCAGGGAGCCAGTGGTCCACAAACAAAATGCCCTGAGCAGCGGGAATGCCTCCCGTCCCTCAGAAAGACTTAGGGGAAGGAATGTGGGCAAAGAGGACCCCGGATGCCAGTGCTGAGCGGTAGATTCCAAGTCCACGAGCAGGATTGTCAGCTGCACTCTGGCCCCCAGACCTGCAAGTCCTCCTTCCCTCTCCTGTCCCACCCTCGCAGAGCTCAACTCACAGGTTGGAGCCCCTGGCTTCTGCTGGGAAAGATTGAAGGCCGAAGGAGAAGGGGGTGACAGAGGATGAGATGGTTGAATGGCATCACCAACTCAGCGGAAATGAGTTTGAGCAAGCTCCAGGAGATAGTGAAGGACAGGGAAGCCTGGTGCGCTGCAGTCCATGGGGTCGCAAAGAGTCGGAAACGACTTAGCAACTGAACAACCAGCAACATATCTCTAGGCCCCTGTAGAGAGCCTGACAGGAGAACAGAATATACGAGCAGTTACGTCATTGCGTTCTCTCCCTTGACAACTGAGGGAACTGAGGCCCGCGGAGCACAACTGTGGTTTCCTTAAAGTCACTCAGCAAGTGACACTGGAGGGCAGAGACTCGGGTTCTCCTGACTGCTGGTCAGTGCTCTTTCTGCCCAGCTGCCTAGTGAGGGGGACTTCAGGCCGCCCTAGTGGGGGCGGGTGTTTTACCCCCACCGCATTGCCCCAGCCTGGGCTGCTAGTGTCTGGGTTTCCTTCTGCAGGACAGCCTCTGCCTTTTTTGGGTCCAGGTGAAGGGAGCACAGGGTCAGGATGGGGAAGAGTGGATTACAAGCCCTTCCGCTTCAACTCACTGACCCGCATCCAGTCCATGTAGGATGCTGGAGCTCCAACATCCCACTTCCCAGCACCTTTTTCCTGTCTGACTCTTACCGCAAGAAGAGATGCGAGAACCTCAATTAAAAGGCCAAGAGGTACCGGTGTAACTGAAAGTGGGATCTGGCTGCTCACTGCTTAATAGCCGTTAAAGAGGCCAGGTTGGTGGAAAGGAAAGTTTGCTTTATTTTGGATGCTAGCAACTGGTGGGGTGAGGGTGGGTGGATAGGGTGAATGCCTGTCCAAAGGCTGACTTCCCCCATCCCCAGCACCCAGTGGGGTAGAGCGTTTATAGGTTGAAGGAGGGGGCTGCAAATAGAACAGCACAGTCAGCTCTGATAGTCATCTTGAAGTTAGTCATTGGTGGTCTGACCAGCGTCATCCTGATTGTTTTAAGTACAGTGAGTCTTCAGTTCCAGGGTCAGTTTGTTCCCATTTCCTTGAGGCCGGTTTTTGGAATTGTGGCAACTTATGTCCTGGCTGCAGTGTGGTCCTCATGTAATTAACTTCTCCACCTGGTGGGAGTTTTCTGTATCCATAAGATGATTCACAGGCTATGGCTCAGAATATTATCGATAGCTCCTGAGAAGGAACTACAGGTCCTTGACTATGCTTAATATCTAAATTATTGTTATTTGGTCTCCTTTGGCTGTTTTCCTTTGTTTCTGCATATTCTCACTTCGCTGGTTAAACTTATTCATTGAAGTTTTCCCACAGACAAAAGGCAGGCAGAGGACGTGAGGGGCAAGGACCATTGGGTCCTGCCCCATTTCACCAGCATAGACCCAGCTCCCAGACTCTTGGGGTGGGGTAGGGTGGGGATTCTGCCTTCTGTACACCTCACACTCTCACTATACTGCCTCCTTCCTTGCAATTCTTTTTGCAGATCACTGGCATCCTCATGCAGAAGGAATCTAGGTAACATTTACTCATTCGCCCAGCCCTCTGAGCTCCTGCTCTGGGCCAAGCCCTGTTAGGCACTGTGCTCAGAGAGTATATAGCTGCAGCCCCTGCTGTCCAGGATCTTTGAAGAAATGGGTGTGTAAGGAGGTGTCATAGAGACCTGGGTTAGGAGCCTCAAGGTCCAGGGGACACAAGCTGGGCTTGACTGCACGCCCTTAGTGCTCGCTTAGTAAATGCAGGCTCTTCCCTTCCTTGCCGTCTCTCCCTCTCTCTCCAGAAAAGCTCTGCTGAGTTACTCTCTTCCTGAGTGTGTCCAGAGGCCCTGTGTTCTCATGGCTGAGGGTGTTGCCGCCTTGGCACCCATGGAAGCACCCAGAGGCATCAGGGCAGGGTTGTGAGGCCCCCCAGGGCCCCCAGAATCACCCGTCAGCCAGCCAGTCCTGTGGAGTCAGCACCGACACGGGCTCGTTGGTTTGCGTGTGTGGACGCTGGCCGGACCAGCGGCCTGGCAGCGTCAGGCCCTGGCAGCCCAGCCATGGAGTGAGTTTTTCCACTTCTCTCCCAGGTTGGCCAGCCTGGAGCAGACATGGCCTCAGCCGCCGCTGGCTGCTGGCACCGGGAAGGCCCAGATTCTGATTTGGATGTGCCGGCCACAGGCTTTGTCTGGTGTCCAGGAGATGAGGGAATGTGCAGATTCCCTCTGTGCCCAACCCCCTCTCCTTCCCTCTCCTGCTCAGCTCTTTCAGTTCCCTTCCTTTCCCTGCCCGTGGACCCCACAGGCCCTGGCCGAGCTGCCTGCAGTCTGGGAAGCTCAGAGCAGCTGGCAGGGAGCAGGCCTGGCCAGGGAAGGACAGATGCAAATCTAGTGGTTTCCACATGAAAAGACGCTGTTTAGAATGAGCCTCTCCTTTGTGGGCCTGGAGTGTGGGACCAGCTGCAAAGGAGACGCAAGTAGGGTGGCGGGTGGGGGGGGGTGGGGAGGAGCTGTCACCACTCTTCCCCTCTCCTTCCTCCCTGCCCCCCTGCAGAGGCCCCTGGAGGGACTTGGTAATTGGTTTCTGGCTGGCACCCTCCTTCCAATTAATTAACACAGTGATGGGAGGTGCCCAGGTTTCCTCAGAGCTGTCCTGTTTACAGAATACAAGCATGGGTTAGTGCTGCGCATTGCTTTGCCCATCCTATGGTGGGAGGCTTCCCCCTATTTATAGAGAATAAACAGAGTCTATGAGAAGAGAGACCACACCCTAAGTCACAGAGCTTATGTGGGTCAGAGCCCGGATGCACACCTGGATCTTCTGACTCTGAGCTAGAACCTTCTCGATTCAATCACATAATAGTCTGGAACATGTGAAGACACAATCACCATCATGACAAGAATACCACTTATTAAGCAGGCTTTGGGCAGGCATGATCGCACTGACTCTGTACACCATGAGATTGAGTCTATTATTGGATGATCCCATTTTTCAGATGAGGAGACTGAGGCTCAATGAGAATAAGTGAATTGTTCAAGATTGCAGGTTTAGTGGGTGGGGGAGCAGGGATCTGTACCTGGGCTGTCTCACTCCAGAGCACACATTCTTGTAACTTGCAGGCCTCTCCTACTGGGGCTCCATCATATTCTGCACCTTCTACCCCCAAAGCATAGGGCTCCCATCTGTGTGTCTGTGGCCCTGCCGTGAAGGTGTGCTTGCCTTGAGGGTGATGCTTGTGGGTGTGTCAAACTTCCCTGTGGCCTTTGCTGGAGCTGGGAACCATGTGCTTGATTGGGGGAAGGCTGCTGGGAAAGAAGGACATCTTGATGGTGATCACATGTGGTGACTGGCATTAGATAGGGCTGCTTATTGGTAGGGCAGCCAGCCCAGTGGCGAAACAGAGACAGAGCCTTCTCCATCTCTTTGAAGCTAGCTTTGCATAGGGAAAACAGATCTGTGATTCAGGCCTGCAGCCCTTACCAGAAGCAGCCTTCTCTTGAGATGGCTTTTGATGCCCAGGGGGTACCTAAGAGTGCCAGCTTTAGAGTCAGCCAGATGGCACTGTTTTATTTACTTGCTGTGTGTTCTTGGGCAAGTTGCCTAACCTCTCTGAACATCTGCTTCCCCATCCATTAATTGGGATTGATAATAGTAGTACTTAAAAGGATTATTACAAAGATTAAAAGAGCTGATCTGTGTGAAGCATTTACCACATGCCTGGCAGTTGTTGTCAGCTATTAACGTCAGGCAGACAGAAAATTAAACAAATGCTGACAATGAGTGTCCTGGGGTGTTATGAAATGAGCAGGGAGCTCTGGGAATAGTAACAGTGGGCCTGACCTAGTCAGGGGGCTCAGGAGGGGCTGTTAGCTGAATCATGTAGGCTGAGTAGGAGGTGGCAGGTGACATACGTGGGGAGCAGGGGAGAGATAACCAGCAGAGGGAACAGCATGCGCAGATGCCTGGAGTCAGAAACAGCTCTCCAGGGTCGCTTCCTGCATGCCAGGCATGGGTGAGGGCTCAGCCCAGCTCATTTAATCATCAGAGAGACTTAATGGTAGAGATCACTGTCATTATTTCCACTTTACAGATGAGGCAACAGGCAGAGAGAGGCTAAATAAGCTGCAAAAAGTCACCCATTGAGGCGGAATAGATACTCAGGCTTCCTAACCTTGATGCTCTCCTTCTTCCTCCCTGTGGCTTGAACATTGCCTTATCCCACTTCTTTTTCTTTTCTTTTTTTTTCCCCCACTTCTTTTTCTTTTGTTCCTTCACCACATGGCTTGCAGGGGACCAGGGAGCGACCTCGTGCCCCTTGCATGGGAAGCGCAGAGCCCTAATCATTGGACTGCCAGGGAAGTCCCTCCCTGGGCAACTTCTTAAACTGACCTGAGGGCTGTGGAAGTGCCACGTGCAATTGCCCAGCCCTCTGCTGCTATCCCAGGACCTCCCCAGGCTGCCTGTGGGAGGGTAGTGCCCCTCCTGGCTGGCCGGCAGCTCTGGAGAGGGGTCATTTATTTTTTCAAAAGGAAACTTTTGCTCTGGCAGAAAAATTTCCACCTTACATTTTTACTGGGCCTGATTATGACCACTTTTGTTCTTTAAATCTTTCTAATTATCTGGGTTGGGCATTCGTCTTTAAAGTAAATCTGTAGGGACAGATCCAGAATTTTTAATGTTCAAAGTCTATTGAGTGTCTGCATTTTGGTTTCTGCCCTGCCCGAGCTCGGAGAAGGTGACATTCGCCACAGGCTTAAATTTGCCCCCGAGTGAGACAGATGGTGACAGGGTGGGAGACTCGGGCTGCCCAGAGATGGGAACATGGGGAGGTTGCCTCTGGGTGGTGCTCATGCTAATCCCTGGGAAGAAGCCCGCATGCTCAGGGTTTAACTCCCAAGCCATCTGAGGTCATCTGGTCCAGGCCTCTGCCTCCATGATCTTCACACTCTCTAGGAATATGAGAATGACTACTAATCTTAATAAATATGAATTTATTATTAGGCTGTTGCTAGCCTTTCACCAGTTGGTAAGTCCCTGCTTTCAAGGAACTGACAGTGAACAACAGAACAACAGAAGTAGCTAACCCTCTAGGGTGCTTAGTTTATACCAGGCACATGAAAAGTGTTTCATATGTGTTTACTCATTTAATCTTCCTGATTACCTCTGAGCTCTGTGCTATTATCATTTCCATTTCTATAGTAGCAGAAACAGGCCCACAGAGGGCAGGGAGGTAATTTACGAGGGTCCCAAAGCTGGGGAAGGGTTGAGCCTGCCTCCTAGACTTCTGTTTTGCCCCTCAATCAGGCTGGAATGACCCCAAAACATGGGGCCAGAGCAGGGGTCCTGAAGGCAGAAGACCCAGGCCTTGCCCTTGCCTCCTTTCCTTACTGTGTGACCTTGGACCAGTCCCTCAACATCTCTGAGCCTCTGTTTTCTCATCTTTGAAAATGTAATTAGGACTCAGCCTTACTAGGATGCTGGAATGTGTAAGTGAGGCTCTCATAGGTGTCATGTATGGGTTTGTTTATTGTCATTCTGATCCAATCTCTCTTCTGTCCCCTTCATTACCAGCATTTCGTGGCCTTCAGAGTTTGGCAGTCCCTTCCAATAGATAATCCACTTCTCCCCTGCTGTCCTGGCTTCAGATTTCATTCAAAGACTTCCCTGCTGGTCCAGTGGCTAAGACTGTGTGCTCCCAGTTCAGGAGGCTTGGGTTCAACCCCTGGTCAGGAAACTAGATCCCACATGCTGCAACCAAAGGTCCCGCATGCCGCAATGAAGATGGAAGATCACACATGCCGCAACTAAGACCTAGCTCAGCCAAATAGATAAATAAAAATAAATAAATATAGTTTAAAAAGAATTGATTCATACTCTGCTGGTGTTCAAGAGCCAAGTTCATTTCTTCCAAACAGCCTCTGTTTTCACTTCATCAGGCTAGTTGGGTACAGATAAAAAATTGTTTTTCTCTCTTCCTGTTCTGTCTTTTTTGGCTGTTTTGATATGCTCGGGACAAATAATCTGGCTGTAAAAATTGGGTGTCCTGCTTTCATTTGAAAAGTCAGCCAAATAGCATCTGTACCTTGATCTGTATCATCCTGGCTTCCCGCAGGTCTGAGCTCTCTGTGGAAGGCAGGGGAGGATGGGCTCCAGAACACAGTCCTGCCTGGGTCTGTAGGCAGAGAGTCGTCCCATCCCCAGTAGCATGTGACCTTGGCCTTGGCTCTAGGCACATCCTTATTTCCTTGTGGCTCAGGTTGCTTTTCTTTTGGGTTTAGGGAAAGGAGTATGTTCTAGTAACATGAAGCATTTACACCAGACAGTTTAAGCACCTTAAGTGTGATTTCAGAACTAACAGCTTTATGATCTGGCAGAGTTTCTAAGACATGGAACAGCTAAAAAGAAAAGTGTTGGTGGGTGGGAACAAAAGGATTTAATTCCTGGGGTTTTTTTCCTTTAACTTAAGGAAGATAATACTGTTGCTGCCTGCCCTGCTGACTTTCAGGTGAAAGATCAGTTTGCAGGAATGCTTGGGGAAATTTGGGATTCTGAGAAATTTGGAATTCTGGGAAAGGGGATTTCTGTATATCTGAAGGGCCATCTGATAACTTTTTATTATCACAGATCTGTCCTCTAAAGCCAGGGGTCTACCTTCCTGCCTTAGTCACTATTATATCAGAGGACAAACTAAAATTGTTGTGCATTGAGTTTCTTTCAGGACCTGAGCTGTCCTGTTAAACTGGCCTTTTCAGGGTCTCCAAGTGCAAGTCGCTCAGTCGTGTCCGACTTGTAGCAACCCCATGAAATGTAGCCTGCCAGGCATCTCTGTCCATGGGATTTCCCAGGCAAGAATACTAGACTGGGTTGCCATTTCCTTCTCCAGGGGATCTTCCTGGCCCAGGGATTGAACCCGGGCTTCCTACATTGCAGGCAGATTCTTTTCCATCTGAGCTACCAGGGTCTACAACCATGTTCATTTCTCTGTCCTAGGAGCTCCTGTAGCACCCAGTCTCCACTACACCAGACACAAATAAAAGCTTAATGTGCTATGTTGTTTGCTGATTGTTTTAGGGAGATGAACCTTGACTCATTAATTGTGAGCTTGCTGAAACCAGGGATTACACTTGATTCTTTTTAGTACCTTTCACAGTGCTCATGCAAGGGCTATCTATGCACATTAGAAAAGGTGTGATATAGATTTTGGGGTACCTGGTGTAAAGGTACAAGATGGGCAGAATTTGAAACAATCCTAGACAGTTCCCTGGTTGTTGCTGCTGGACTAAATCTTTACTCCTATAGATCCACGCACTGCTAGAGCTGGAAGGAAATCGAAAGAGATGTCATGGACTCCTCCATTACAGAGGAGAAAATTGAGGCCCCAGAAGGTTTTCCCAAAGGGGCACAAGTGACTGAGCCAGAATTAGGACTCCCTCCAATTAGTTGCAGGCTCAGGTTGGATGAGCTTCAGTTCAGTGGGTTTTTCTAGGCTTCTACTAGAAATCAGGCCAAGGACTGATTGAAAAGTGGGCATGGGGGAAAATTCCAGAAAGGAGACTTTGCGAGCTTAGCCTAGCTGGCAAGGGGCACCTGAATGGAAAAGCTTGGCTTCCCAAGTAACCAACCAGGAGTGGCTGGCCCTAGGGCCTACTCATGGCCGTGGCAGAAGGAGCGACTTCTGAGGCTCTTGCTGCTGGGCTGTGGGGCTGTAATTACCCAGATCTGGTGGCCCATGTGTCCTTCGTGCCAGGCTGCCACCTTTGGCTGCACAGCGGCCCGAGAACCCCACTCTCCCTCCTGGAAGCCGGCCCTCCTGGCACACAGGGCTGCAGGCAATCTTTCTCTCCTTTGTTTCTCTGAAACCATTAGAAGGGCCTCTGGGTTGGGAGTCTGGGTTGCTAAGAGCTTTCCTCTGGCCAGACCTTATCACTGGCTTGAGAAGTCTCCAGACAAAGTTTTCCCTGGAACTCTCACTTGGAGGGAGGGAGAGAAGGAGGAAGGGAGAGTGGGTGGAGGGAAGGAGAAGGGGGGCTCAGGAACCACAAACAAAGCTGCCCCTCTGCAGGCCCCAGAGGGCCAGAGTACTGGGGCTGGCCGAGGGAGCTGTGAGCTCTGTGGGCCTTTGCTATAGAAAAGCAGCAGGAGTGATGCCGCTCTGCTGAGCCTACCACTCATGCCGGCCAGTGCCCATCCTTTACCTTCCATGCCTGCCCCTATCTCCTCCTATCCCCACCTTACAGGAGGGGAAGTTGAGCCTCAGAGAGGGTGGCACTCATGCTGGTGCACACAGCGGGGAAGCTGGGATCTGAACATAACGTCTGATTACAGAGCCCCGTGGACACACAGAAGCTGATCGTGCTGTGTGGTTGCTTTTTAAAGAAGACCCTCCCAATCACCATGCCCAGAAACCTCTGTAGAACTCAGTGCCTCTGGGCCTTTGAGATGTTATTAAAATAGAACTTCCCCTGGGAAGGGTAATGCTTTAGCTTGCTGATAGCAAGACCCTAAGTAATAAGGCTCAGGAGAGGACTTCCCTGGTGGTCCAGTAGTTAAAAGAGTTCGCCTGCCAATGCCAGGGACACGGGTTTGATCCCTGGTCTGGGAAGATTGCACATGCCGTCGGGAAACTAAGTCTGTGCGCCGCAGCTACTGAGCCTGTGCTCCAGAGCCCGGGCTCTGCAACAAGAGAAGCCACTGCGATGAGAAGCCGGGGCACCGCAATGAAGAGTGGCCCCCACTCACTGCAAGAGAGAAAGCCCTTGTGCGGCAACAGAGACCCAGCAGGGCCAAAGGTAAATAAACACATTTTAAAGAAAGACTCGAGTGGTTCCTGAGGGGGAAGGCAAGGCGGGGGAGAGCTGATTACCATGAACCAGTTTTGCCCAGGGAACAGGAGTGGAGAGAATGACCAGCTTTATTCTGTGCACCTCTCCACCCTGGCTTTCCTGCTCCCTTGACCACTGACCACACTCCCCACCCGTCACCCTTAATGCAGGTAAAATGAGGCCTTGGATTCATTCAGGAAGCCTTTGCTGAACACCTGTGTACTGGGGCCAAATGCCAGCACCTGAGCACACAGGAGTAAACTCGGACTGCCCCCTCCGGAGGTCAGTCTCTTGGAGGAGATGGTGGCTCAGCAGGACACGTGGCTGCAGAGATAAGGGGACAGAGGCTGGTGTGTGGGGAGCGGAGATGTGTGCACACACCTCTGAAGCCACGGGGATGGGGAGGGGGCCAAGGAAGGCTGCTGGAGGGAGAGAGCTCATCTCAGTCATCAAGGATGAGTTAAGCAGAGGCAGGTAAAGAGGAGGGGAAGGCATTCCAGATGTGAACAAAGGCTTGGAGAGAGCTGCGGGTTTGGCTCATTCCAAGAGAGACGAGAGTTGGATGCTGCTGGGTGGGAAAGGGTAGGATGAGAGTTGGATGCTGCTGGGTGGGAAGGGTAGGACGAGAGGTGGATGCTGCTGGGTGGGAAAGGGTAGGACGGCGGGTGATAAACAGACTGGGAGGCGGGGAGGAGCCAGGGGAGCAGAGCTGCCCAGCCAAGGAGGGTGAGCTTCACCCTGATGGTGCTAGGAGCCCCAGAGGGTTTTAAGCCGGGGAGTGACATGGTTCGACTTGCACTTCCGATGGTCCCACCCAACTCACGTTGCCCCGGAGACATTGCAGCGGTTGGAGATTCACAAAGCTCACATGTCAGGAGGTAGGAGTGAAAGTTCCAGGCCCCCAGCCCAGAGTTCCTGCTGGCATCTCCCTGTATCCGTGCCCCTCTCTTCCCCAGGGAGATGCCCCTGGCTGGGACCACTGAAGGGTACTGGCCTTTCCCATCCGCCTAGGGCTGCTGGAGAGGCTGGATCTGAGCTTGAGAAGATAGGGTAAGGGTGGTGGAGCAGAGGGGCCCAAGGCCTCTTTCTAGGAAGATGTGCTTTTGGCCTGGTGAACAGACCTCTGAAATGCGATTTTGGAGCCCCCTGCTTAATTAAGCCCCAGCTCTGACACTGTATGACCTTGGGTCGAGCCCCTCTGGTTGGGACTCAGTTTTCCCAAACTAGCTTAGGGGAGTGTCACCTGGTGCAAATCCAGGTGCAAGAGTGAGCCTACCGGTGAGCTTATGCCCAGAACTAGGCCCTGTGGCTGCTCAGCCTGCCTTCCCCAGCTTTTCCAGACCCTGCAGCCAGAGTCTCCTCCCGAGCTGTGTTCTCCAGCACACACATACATGCACACACACCCCACTCCAGGCTGCCAGGGGTTGTGGCATGTCTATGAAATTCAGAGGTTGAGGACCAGAGTTGGAGTCTCAGCTCTGCCACCAGCTTGCACTGTGCCTCTGAGCAAGTCGCTCAGCCTATCTGAGCCTTTGTGCCTGCCCCCTCTCATTTGGTATGAATATCAGTCCTCCACGAGTCAGCCTCTTCCTTGTCTCTTTAGTACACCCTCCCCGTGCTGCTTCTGCCAGATAGCCCTTCTTTTTTTTTTTTTTTTTTTGGCCACAGTACATTGCATATAGGATTTTAGTTCCCTGACCACAGACTGAACCTGTGCTGCTGGCATTGGAAGCGCAGAGTCTTAACCACTGTACCACCAGGAAAGTCCAAGAGAGTCCTTCTTTGATGAAAATTCTGTCTAGTTTTGAGTTTTGAGCTGGTTGGGGATGAGGGGTAGAATTAACTGGGATAGGGCACAAGAGAACCTTCTGAAATGGTGGTTAGGTGAATGTGTAAAAAATTTTCAAGCTGAACGCTTCAGATTTTCGTACTATAGGCATGTTGGATATATTTAAATATGTGAATGTTAAAATATTAATGCTTGGTTTTATTATATAAAATATTCTATTTATTAATAATAAAGCATTAATATTTAATACATTTACTTTTTAATGGAAAAAATATCCTTTCTCAGCTTTCTGGTTCAAGCTCCATCTCTCTCCATCCATTCATTTATTCACTCACTCTACAAATATTTGCTTGGGCCCCAGGCAGCCCAGGCTTGCAGAGGTGGAGGACACACAGATGCATGTACTGTCTTGGGAGCCCAGAGGTGCAGAACCTTCAGTGACTCCTTGTTGTCATTAGCAGTGATTCTCCCTGCTGGCTGCAGATCACCTGGGGAGGTTTATATGCTTTTCCTCAGGGTCAGTATCAACAGGTGTGTGACCTGTGCAATGCCTGATTTAATGTTCCGCTGATCCTGTCTTGAAACTCTTTATAATTTTTCATCAAGAGGACCAAATTATGTAGTTGGTCTTGCCTACTCCCCCACCCCCAGAACAACAGAATCAGATTCTCTGGGAGCTAGGGTCTGGGCATCAAGATTTCTTCAGAGCAGAGTGTCCTGCTGGAGGAGACCTATCCAGATTCAGCTCTCACCCTCAGACCCCTGGGTGAAACAGAAGCTAGAGCCTGGCTCTATAGACACTTGTAACTGAATTGACATGATAAGCCCTCACACGTGAGCGTGTCACAGGAGCAGTCCCCGGGGAGGCAGTGTGGGCAGCGAACCAGGAAGGAGCTCCGGGGAGGGGCGGGATCACTGTGGCGTGGGCTGATCCAGAAGTGCTTCACGGAGGAGGTGGCCCGTGCACCACCCTGAGAAGGGCAAGAGAAGACAATGAGAAGAGAAGGCATGGACACAACAGCGTTTAGGAAAGGGAAGGACTCCTGGGGGAAAGGAAGAGCCAGGTTAACTGGAGTGCGGAGTGTGACTTGGGTAGGGAGAGGTGGTCGGGAGGCTGGGATGGGGCGAAACCGGGAAGCACAGGAAATGACAGCCCGAGAAGTCAGAATCATGTCAGCACTGGGGAGCCGCTGAATGTTCCGGGCCCAAGAATAGTGTACTCCATGAGCATTTGAATCAATAAACAAAAGGACCGTTTGGGGAAGTCTTAAGGGGAAACTGGCCTGCTAAGTTGCCGAGGTCTCCAGCCTGACTGCGGTTCACCTGTTCTGAGAGGCTTTGCATCCGCTTCCCCGTAGGTGGTGCCTGTCTGTGTGGAACCCCATGTCCCCTGTGATGTGGTCTTGGGCAGCAGTGATTGAAGGGTCCCCCAAAACAACAGATTCTGAGCAAAGGAATGGCAGACAGTGAGGGGAGGGGCGTTTCTGGTAAAAACTGGGCTCTGCTCTCCAGCTCCCATCAGGTTCCCTGACCCAGGTGAAGAGCCCCTGTAAGAAGGTCGCTGTCCCCACCATCTTGTCTTTCCCATGGCCTGGTGGACACTGTAATCCCTGGGGACTGTTTGACGTCCTGCCTGGGATGGAGGAGCCCCCATTTATGAGTGGCCGGCAGGTCAAACACAGATCTGTGTGTTTCTTAAGTCTCCTGAAATATTTATGGAGAAAAATGAGAAAGGGTCTCTGTTTATTTAATGCATCCTCCAGGGAAGAAGTCACAGGGAATAGGCTGCTTCCCGAGTCTGAGAGTCAGTGAGCAGAGATGGAATTTCTCTGGGTTTGAAGCCAGACTGTGTACTTGCAGAGGAAAGTGGGGTAGGACTTCTGGAGGTGATGAAGCCTTCTCCATTTCCTGCCTCCAGCCCAGTAAAGCCCTTCAGCACTTGCTTTCCTGGTGACTCCAAGTAACGGCTGAAATCTCAGCCTAGTTTTTATTCTGGGCTTTGCCTCAACATGCTGTGTGACCTCATGCAAGTTGCTTGACCTCTCTGGGGGTATCAATCCTATTTGGCCCTTGATCGTGTTTGGAGAGTCAAATGAGCTGTGGAGTGGGCTTGCTCTGAAGCAGCGGAGAGGTAGAAAGGGGTGTAGGGAGCGCTGTGCTCTGCAAAAGTCCCAGCTATCCAGTGTTCCAGGCCAGAGAACTGGCCAGGAGCAGGACTGAGTGCCGTTGGCGGCCTCAGCTGTGGCCCATGGGGTCAGGCTGGCGGGAGGGCTCTAGGACCCAGGCCCATCCTACGGCCCCTCCCCCCTTCCTCCTTCAGCTCAGCCCTGCTGTCCCACGTCCCTGAGAATGCTGGCAGGATTTCCTCCCAGGAAAGGGACGGGGGTGTCCGGTTTACATCCCCTGGGAGTTGCAGGCAGCAATTCCCCCTGACAGTGGGACCAGCCTTGTCTTCAGATGTGGAAGTCTGTGGCTGCGTGCCCGAGCCTCGTGGCTGGCCTCAGATTATCTGCTGTCCACACTCAGGGAACCTGGATTCCTGCCCTTAGTTTGGCCCCTGAGGCTGGGCTTCTGTTCTCAGCTCTGGGGCTGGCTTGTTGTTCTGTCTCCCATGGTGGACCTTGTAAAGAGATAGTAGTTAGTAACAGTTCTTATCATTAGAACAATCTGAATCTTAATGCAAATGACCATCCACTCAGCACCTGCTCATAACAGGCACTGTGTGGGCTGGGGATGCGCAGAAGGGACCCATCTCCCCAGCCTTGAAGGAAGTTGACTTCTGCCTGAGAGGCAGACACAGACACTGAAGGAGTGTTTGGGGCGGTGCTGAAAGCAGGTCCTGAAAGCCACAGAGCCCTGGGAGACTGGACTTCCGAGGGGAGGTGGTGTTTTGAGTCTGACTTTGAAGGTTGAGTAAGATTTGGGAAAGGGTGGAGGAGGGGAAGCACAGCGTGAGTTAAAAACAAGACAAGGTCACTCCTGAGATGTTCGAGAGCTTCCAGGTTGTCCAGGGAGGCTGGAGTGTGGATGGTCAGGAGCTGGGAAGGTGGGGAGGGGAGGCCAAGCTGGAAGCCGTGGTGAGTTGGGCGTGAGTTGTACATGGGAAAGAGACGTGATCAAGTCCTTAGATTCCACAACAGTAAACATCCATTAAGCAGGTACTGTGCCAGCCACTGTTCTAGATGGTGGGACACATCCACATAGGTGAACAAAACAGAAAAAAATCCCTGCCCTCAGGGTCTGGCCCTGGAGGTGGGGACACGGGACAGAACACAAATACGTAAATATTAAGATGTCAGGTGGTGGTAAATGCTATGAGGAAAAATGCAGTGGGGTCCAGGGGCAGAGCGATGGGAGGGGCTGCTTTAGACAGAGCCGCTCTGAAACGGTGACATGGGGGCCCAGAGTGGAAGGAGAGGAGGAGGCATGTGGAATCTGGGAAGATCTTTCTGGCTGAGAGAACAGAGAGTTCCTAGGCTCTGAGGGCCTTCCCTGCTGGCTCAGATGGTAAAGAATCTGTCTGCAATGCGGGAGATCTGGGTTCGATCCTTGGATTGGGAAGATTCCCTGGAGAAGGGCATGCAGCCCACTTCTGTATTCTTGCCTGGAGAATCCCTGTGGACAGAGGAGCCTGGCGGGCTACAGTCCATGAGGTCTCAAAGAGTTGGACACGACTGAGTGACTAAGCACCTCAAAGGCTCTGAGGAGGGGCTATCCTCCACTCAAGGCGTAGCTGTGAGGCTTTTGTCTGGAGGCGTGTGAGGCGGGAGGTCAGAAAGGAGGGCGAAGCTGGGCCTGGGTCCCCCCGAGTCCTCCTGCCTCCCTCAGGCTGGACGGGCTTCCTGCTCACTGTTGTTTGTTGACTGACTGAATGACCACTCGGGGGAGGACGGGCAGGAGAGGGAAAGGCTGATGGCAGTGGTGAGGGTCTGAGCCGGGGCAGAGACAGTGGGGACAGGAAGAGGAATCTCCAGGCCTTGGGGGCTAGTTATGAGAAGAGGAAGACAGCCAGGGTATTCCTAAAGTGCCCCTAGAGAAGTGCTGGATCACAAATCTGTGGGCATCACCATGGTGGGCTTCTCACACCCCTTCCCTGGGTCACCTGAGCCAGCTTAGCCTTGATCTGGGGCTTGTGAAGTGAAACCAGAGCTTCCCGTCGCTCCCGACCTCTCGAGGGTGCTCCAAACTGGGCCTCCCTCCCGAGGGGCCAGCAGGACTTGGAGAAAGTGCTCAGGGGCCACCCCTGCCAGCCTCACCTCGCCTCCAGCCTCATTAGTATTTTGAGCAGAAGCATATTTATTTTTTCCTGCAGGGAATTGGTGTCCAGCTCACTTCAAATTGAGTAAAACCAAAGAGCAATTAAGAGGCCCTACCTTCCCGGGTCAAGGAGAAACAACTGAGGGACGCGGTACTGATGCTTTGCTGGCTGCTGGGCACGTCTGTTCTGGGCTGGCCCAGGTTTGAGTGGCAAGGGAGATGCTGTAGGACTGGCGTTCACCAGTAACAGAATACTAAGAAGAGATGCTTGCTTAGTGCCAGCCATGATCCAGGGACTGTGCTGTTTTACGTGCATATTATATCATCCTTTCAACAGGCCGTGAGGCACAGGGATGGGGGGGGGCGGTGCTACTGTTATGTCCATTTTGTGGATGAGGATACTGAAGCTCAGAGGGGTTAAGTAATATGCCCAAGATCACACACTTGTAAACTGAGACAGCGCCAAGATTCTGTCCCATCCTTCATGCAGTCCAGAGCCCATGCCTCTGCCTGGCTCTTTAGTCCCTCAGAAGCATTGCATTTTACCAATAGCTTCTCCCTGAATTGTTTCCGTCCCATTTAAAGAAAAGGACCAAACAAAAAGCCCTTTCGTTGCTATGGAACACAGAGGCCTCTCCAGAGTCACTGAGGTGACCCAGGCCAGAGTGGGGCTCTGACTCTGTCCCTGCCCCTCCCCCGGGGGCCCAGTGGCTTCTGTGGGCTCAGGGGCAGCAGACCCTTGGGGGGCCATTGTGATGGTCCAAGCAAGAGGCCTGAGCCGGCCAAGTGGACAGTGAGGGCTGGAGGGGAGACAGGACTGGAGGTGAGGTTCTGGAGGTTGTTAAGTCCCTGGAGACGCCTGAGAGGTGGAAGTCAGTGGGGGAGCAGGGCTGCCTGAGAAACCCAGGAGGAGGCTGCTCTGGTCAGCAGTTCTGTGTCCCAGGTCCAGCCCCCGTCAACCAGACCATCTCGCTTGTTCCCCAGACTTGGCTCGGACAGCGTTTTCGGATTTAGAAAATCAGATCTCTCAGAGGCTGAAGCTCAGTGCCTTGGGCTTTGTGGGCAGCCCTGGGAGAAGAAGGGTGACAGCCACCCGGAATTGGGGAACTGAGCTGGGATCCTGGCCAGAGAGATTGGAAGCGAGTTGGAGGAGAGAGACAGAGAACCAACAGGACGCTTTGCCATCTCTGCTTCTCTGTCATACAGGGTTAGTGATTTTTGCTAATAGCAACCTCCTGGGGAAAAAAATGGATCCAAAGGTGGTAATCCAGGAGAGTTGTATCCCTGCCTTCTAAAAAGCCTGAACCTTTAAGAATCCCGGGGAGCTTGGTACCCTAGAGGGAAAGTCCCTGGTAAACATTCCTCCCCGGAGCCGGCCACGCCCAGGTTGCCCCTCTCTGCAGCTGTCTTCTTTCCCCAAATCCTTCCTCCCTACTTCTGATCCTACAGCAAACTGTAACTCTCCCCCTCCCTTCCCCTGTCTCTGCTGGGCACCAAGGGGCGGTCTGTGTTTAGAACACTGAGGGATTTGTGCAGGAGACTTGTCAGAAAAGAGTTTTGGTTCAGACCAAAACTTCTGATGGCCTGGATGGGTGATGCTGCTAGAGGAAAACTGATAGAGATGAAACCTGGGCTGCCTCGCTGGGAGCCTGTCTTGGGTTCAGGCCCAAAGAGGGCCTGGGGCTTCCCTGGATTAGGGGAGCGTGGAGTGGGGTCCTATCAACCTGGGTAGCAGTCTTCTTTAGCTTCCCCCTGCCCTGACCCTGCCCTCCAGCCATGCTGGTCTACTAGCTGCCCCAAACTCAACTTGTGCTTTTCTGCTCTGTCTCTACTCAAAAGATCTCTTGATCCCTGCTTTCAAGGCCCAGCCAAAATGTCACCTACTCCAGGAAGCCTCCTCTGATCTCTCCTCACTCCAGACACCATCCTTCTCATGTCACTGCTGTGTTGAAATGGTTCTAGCTGAACACACCCCGTCTCCCCTGCCAGAGGGTAAGCCCTGTGCCCTGAGTGGGGAGTGGCATGCGGTGCTCCAAACCCCATGACGTGTTTCTTGTGCCTGGCCCCGTGTATGTTCCAGTAGAGAATTTGAATGACTTATCTATGCTTTTGCATGGATACGAGGATCTATTCTGTGCACACAGCACAGCTGCAGCCATGTGAGATGTGTTTGTTGGCAAATTTGTCAGAGGATGCAGAATAAAGCCTCCCAAACCTGTCCCCTGAAGGGCTGGGGACAGATATGGAAAGCTTATTTTTCCTTTCTCGCATCTCCCAGTGCTGCTCAGACAGAGGCTGTGCTGTCCTTGAAGAATTCTAAAGGAAGGGAAGTGCTCCCCAATGCCTCCCAGACCTCCTGCCCACGAGAGGCAGTGGCCTGGTGGCCTTGTGACAGGAGTGTGCTCTCCCGGGGCTCCGCTGTCCCCTGGGAGGCTGCCATATGCTTTCCGGACGTCCAGGTCTCATTATGCTCCAACTCGAAAATCCATCTTGTCTAATTGTGCTCGAGGCCTGAGTGAATTCAGGAACTATTAGCCTGGCTCTGTGGGCTGGGGATCACCATGGCAACAGAGGATGCGTCCTAATGAGCTGCATCCTTGGAGACTGGCTCAAGGGTCTCCCCCCCTCTCTGTGTGGATTGCTGCTGTCCCTGCTGCTTGGCCGGGCCCCTCCAGAAAGGATCTGGGCTGAGGAGAGGTGATGGAAGCAGCCTCTGCAGGAGCTGCCCGGCCCCCTGTGGTGTGGCCCATAATTCCTCCCAGTGCTGCAGGAATAAAATGTGCTCACACATGATCCTACAGCCCCATTATGGGCCAGGGGTTTCCCTTCCCCCACAAACAAATACTTTTCATCTAAAATACACACACACACAGTTCCAGTGGTTTAAGTGCTGTTTGCTTTGCAAATCTTTCTAAAATGTGGAGGTTGCCCTTCCCCTTGGAGGCCTGACTCAAATGCCACCTCCTCCAGGAGGCCTTCCTGGAATGTCTGCCTCTCTCCCAGCCCTGTTTTGCCACTGTGCTTGGTTTGTGCCTCCGGGATGTTTTTCAGCACAGTCTGCCCAGAGGTGGACTTAGCCAAGCACATACCAGCTTTGCTTCATGCCAGGTGACAAGCTTCTCTCACACAGTAAGCCCCCACCTTCCTCTTTGGAGGAGTGAATGAGTGAAGTCGCTCAGTCGTGTCCAAGTCTTTGCGACCCCATGGACTGTAGCCTACCAGGCTTCTCCATCCATGGGATTTTCCAGGCAAGAATACTGGAGTGGGTTACCATTTCCTTCTCCAAAGCTCAGCTTGAAGGAGAAAGGGGTCTTTGCTAGCAGCCTTTCTCACCTTCAATCCCACCCCAGGGTTCAGATCAGGAGCTTCTCTGTTGATGTGGCTCCTAGGACCTTCAGTGACCCTCCCGCCTCTGTAACTGTGGGTAGTGGCCCCAGGTCAGGCACTTTGCCTTCCCCACCTGAGGAGGAAGGAAGGGGATCCCCTAAAACCGGGCCCGTGGGGAAGGAGTGGAAAAGGAAAGAAGACTTGAGGAAATGAAAACAGCAACAAGGGACAGTCCTGGCCCGGCCCTCAGCCCCCAGGCCCCTGGCGCTGCCATCTCTGGGCCTGGTCACCCACAGGAAAGTTGTTTTATGTGGGAGGAGGGTTGTAAGGCAGAGATACAAACCCAGCAATTTCTCCACATCCGCCCTGCCTCCCTCTCAGCTGTCCTGCTGATTCTCACCCTTCAGAAATGACCTGGAGAGAGAGGAATGAGCAGGGAGGAGGCTGCCGGTCTGACTTTTAATTAAAGGGGACGGGACACCTCCCAGCCAGCCTGAAAGGCAGTGGCACTCGTGATGTGTGTGGGTCTCCGTTGAGGGGACTGGGGTGGTGTGCAGGTATGTGGGTGTGTGGACAGCTGGCAGACAGAAGTAGAGATCTGAGCATCTACCCAAAGCTGAGTTTTCTCTTCCTCCTCCATACCCACTCCCCTTGGTGCAGCAGACATTCTTGAACATCCGCTATGTGCCTGGCCATGCAGAAATGGACGAGATACAGGCCCTGGCCTCCAGGACTGGGTGGGGAGGGTGGGCACCGAAGGGTTGAGGGGCCCGCCTCTCACTGGACCACTTCGTTCAGGTAGCACCCCCTGAGCTCTGCCTGGGTGCTGCCTTTGAGAAGGTCCTGAGGATGAAGTGGTGAATGTGGTAGAGGCCCAGGTCTGCGTGAAGCTTACAGCCAAGGGTGATGTGGGAGTGGGGCAGCTATTACAGGATGAGGGTAGCATGTGGGTTGGGGGATTAGGCACCCCGGGGAGGAGCAACTAATGCAGCTCAGGGGACTTCGAGGGCACTGAAGCAGAGGCCAGGAGGAGGATTTGGCCAAGCAGACAGTTGGGAAGGATGACCAGAGTAAACAGCGGCTTGGCATGTGCAAAGGCCCGGGAGAGAGAAGCAAAGGCTTTGAGGAACAGAAAGAAATTAAGCATGGTGAGGCCACAAGTGTATCATGGTGGGGCCAAAGAGGCCATCAGAATCCAATTTTCAAGGACCATGGCCTTGATCTGAGGGCAGGGAGCGAACTGCGCACTGTGCTGGGGAATGACATCAGGTTTAGATTTTACAAAGGCCACTCTGGCAAGCATTTTTGTGTGTGTGATTAAAAAATTAAAATAGTTTCAGTTTTTTTCAGTTAAGGCCACTTGGTACTGTGGAAGGGAACAAGGGAAGGGAAGGAGAGTGTTGGAGTAATTGGGGTATTTGGCCCAAATTAGGGTCTGACCCCAGGCACACACTTGCATTGTACTTGGATGGTTTCTGCTTTTAATTGATGTATTGGTGTACAGTTGATTTACAGTGTTTCCAGTGTTCAGCACAGTGATTCCATTATACATAAATATCTATTCTTTTTCAGATTCTTTTCCATTATGGTGGTGGTTTAGTTGCTAAGTCATGTCCAATTTTTGCGATCCCATGGACCGTAACCCTCCAGACTCCTCTGTCCTTGGGATTTCCCCAGGCAAGAATACTGGAGTGGATTGCCAATTCCTTCTCCAGGGGATCTTCTCAACCCAGGGATCAAACCCAGATCTCCTGCATTGCAGGCAGTCTCCTGCATAGCAGGCAGACTGTTTACCGATTGAGCCACCAAGGAAGCCCATTTTCCATTATAGATTACTACAGATGTAGAATATTGTTCCCTGTGCTCTATACTACATCTTTGTTGTTTATCCATTGTACCTAGGTGTTTTATTTGCCCTGATATAGGAATTCAGGCCACTAAGAAAAAGAAGAGTGAAAAGGGCTCCCACTGCCCTTTGTAATACATCTTTAATCCCTGCCTATCCCTCTCATGAGGCTTCCCAGGTGGCTTAAAGAATTCACCTGCCAATGCAGGAGATGCAGGTTCTATCCCTGGGTCAGCAAGATCCCCTGGAGAAGGAAATAGCAACCCACTCCAGTATTTTTGCCTGGGAAATCCCATGGACAGAGGAGCCTGGCGGGCTACAGTCCATGGGGTCACAAAGAGTTGGACATGACTTAGAGATTTAGCAACAACAACATCCCTCTCATGTACCAAGTTAAATAGGATCCAGCTGTCACCTCCAAGGTTCCCAGGGCTCTGATAGCCCTGGTTGGTGGGGGTCCCACTGTTGTGTCTACTGAGGTTTCCCCTCCTTTGCCCCTCCTGGGAGAACGATGGTGGCTATGAGTTTCATGATTCTCTACTTCAGTGAAGGGAGATTTGGTGAGGTAAGCAAAGCCCACCTTCTCCCTCTCTGAGAACATCAAGAAGCAGTTCCTTTCTGTTTTCTAATAGAAATGCTTCGTGGAAGCAAACCTGTTTTGTGGGCAAAAGGGACTGCTTGTACAAGTCTTACAAGCACACATTTATTTTCCTTGTTGGGGTATGCATAATTTTATTTTCTGGGAGGTAACACATAGCTTTGCTATCCCTTGCCTAGAAACAGCTGGCTGTCCCATTGGATTAACACCATCTGTTTCCTCTGAGCAGGAAGGTGTTAAGAAACCCCTGCCCAGGCTGGGTTTGGGACAGGAGGTGAGAGCTGTCAGATGGCCTGGGGTTAGGGAGTACAGTGGGAGGGAGAAGGCAGGTTGGCCTTGTTAGGATGCAGTTGTCACTGTATCCTGGGCACCATTGAAATCCCAGGGCTGACACAGGGCTTGGCTCCTAGTATGTGATTCCTAAACTAGTTGGTGGACGACAGAGTGAATGCATGAGTCAGACAGATGAATGGGGTGGTGGGCACAGATGAGTGAAGGTTGCTTGCAACCTCCAAATAATCATTATCTAGTCAGAAAAAGCTTGCTCTTTGACAGTGCTAACGTGAGGTGTGATGGGAGCAGCGCCTGCGTGGAGGATGAGCTGCGGGGCCGTGCCGAGTCATCTGGAAGATGTCAGGAGTCTGTGTTTCTCAGGACAGTGAGGTATTATGAACTGATTGTGCTGCTCCCCACCCCATGCATATGTTAAAGCCTAACTGAATTTGGAGATAGTGCCTTGAAGGAGGTTATTAGGGTTAAACCGGGTAATAAGTCTGGCGTGCTCCAGTTCACGGGGTCTCAAAGAGTCGGACACAACTTAGTGACTGAACACCACCACCACCAACAACAGGTGATAAGGGTGGGATCCTAATCCTTAGGACTGACTCCCTTATGAGAAGAGGAGAAAACACCGAGTGTGTGGCAAGCAGTGGGAAGGCGGCCGTCTGCAAGCCAGGAAGAGAGGTCTCGCCAGACACCACCTCCACTGGCACCTTGATCCTGGACTTGCAGCCTCCAGAACTAGGAGGTTGTTGAACCCTCCGGTCTTCTGTCGTGGTAGCCTTAGCACACTAATGATACAGTGGGGATGCTGTGTCTGAGTTGGGCAGTCAAGCTGAACAGGGCAGGGGGAGGACTTCTCCCTCACAGAATTCTAGGGGCAGCTGGTCTCCTTGGGAGACTTATCCTGGAACACGTGCACCAGGAGATGCGGAGTAACAGCCCAGACTGTGGACTCAGACTGCTGGGGCCCTGAGCACGTTCTCATCCCCCAGTGTCTTATCTGTAAAGGATGATAATACTAGTAGTTACTGTTGGGACTTCCCTAGGGGTTCAGTGGTTAAGACTTTGCCCTGCAATCAGGGGGTTTGGGTTTGATCCCTGGTCGAGGAGCTGAGTAAGATCCCACATGCTTTGAGGCCTTAAAAACCAAGACATAAAACAGAAACAACATTGTAACAAATTCAATAAAGACTTTAAAAATGGTCCACAAAAAAAAAAAAAAAATAGTTAACTGTTGTAACTCCTTATTGTACAAGTAACATTGTGAGCATTACATTTATTTTACACGTGTAAAGTGCTTAACCCCAAGCCTGGCGTATAGTAACAAACACGAGCTGTCCCCCTTGCTCTGTGCAGTTTTGTCATTGTTGTCGTTCTGGGGGCCCCCTTCTCTCAACTCGTGTTCCAGGGGCTCCAGCCACTGTTCAGAATGTTCCAGGACCTCCTTGAGAGCACCTTTCAGTACCAGCTCTTAAGGTCGGGAAATCAGTTTGACACTTTATAGCCGGCCTCCCCCTCAACCTTGAGCCATCTTCCCCACCTGGAAAGGACCAAGCTTGTGTCTGAATGACTCTGCATGTGACTCAGGAGATGGACTCTGTCACTGGAGGGCAAAGACATGCCCTCACTGAGGGTATCCCTAGCCTGCCCTAAGCAGGATTTCACACCGGGAATTTAAAAAATCTAATTTTTGTTGTTGTTGTTTAAAAAGGGGTGATTGAACTTAACAGTGTGGCAAGAATATGTTAATGTCCTTCCCAGGGGACTACTCCAGAAAGGCCAGGGTCCTCTCTTTTTAAAGCCATGATTTAAAACAGCCACCTTGGACATCCCTGGTGGTTCATTGGTTAAGAATTCACCTGCCAATGCAGGGGACGTGGGTTCGATCCCTGGTCCCAGAAGATCCCACATGCTGCAGAGCCCATGTGCTGCAACTTCTGAGCCCTCCTGCCCTAGAACCTGTGCTCTGCAACAAGAGAAGCCACCACAATGAGATGCCCACATACCACAACTAGAGAGTATCCCCCACTCACTGCAACCAAAGAAAGCCTGCATGGCAACAAAGACCCAGTGCAGCCAAGTTTATAGATTAATCCATTAATTAAAAAAGAGCAACCACCTCACTTATGGGTTAATGCAGCCCAAATTCATTGTCTTAGCAATCCTATAATCAAAAGTCATATCTTCTAAGACCCTTTGGAAAGGTGGAATTATAGGTACTTTTATTTGATTATACATTTCTGTGTTTGCCTTTCTGTACCCAGGTATTATGGGCTTCCCAGTTGGCGCTAGTGGTAAAGAACATGCCTGCTAATGCAGGAGACATAAGAGACTAGGGTTTGATCACTGGGTTGGGAAGATCCTCTGGAGGAGGGCATAGCAACCCACTCCAGTATTATTGCCTGGAGAATCCCATGGACAGGGGAGTCTGGTGGGGTACAGTCCAAAGAGCTGCAGAGAGTCAGACACAACTGAATTGACTTAGCACCCATGAACTGTGTGTTTATTACTTTGATAATTAGAAGAAAATAAAGCAACCTTTTAAGAAATCTTTAAAAAAGAACTCCAGACTCCCAGCTGCCAGGACTGTCCTGGGTCTTTGGTTGCATATTCCAACCTGTATATGCCATCATCAAAGATGCATAAAAGCAGTGTCACCCTTTTGGAGAGCCATTTGGCAATGTGCTTCACAAGCCATAAAAATGTCCATATCCTGTGACCTAGTAATCCCACTTCTGGGAATCTGTCCAAAGGAAATAATCCAGAGTCAGGGACAGGCTCTGTGCGTCAAGATGCTCATCGCAGCATTATTTATAACCAAAAATTGGAAGCAAAATAAAGGCTTTACAATATGAGATGGGCTAAGTAAATTAAGCAGCATTTATTTGATGGAGCATTCTGCAGCCATTAAAAACTGTAATATCCAATGCTCTGCATGTGGGAAGTTGTTTCTACTAAATGAAGAGGGCTGGATACAAAGTTTTATGCACTCCAGGGCTATAACTGTGTAAAGGTTCTTTGGAAGATGCAGGTGCTCTGAGATTGACAGGACCTCCAGGTGGGCTGAGGGAGAGAGGAAGGATTCACTGATGGCTCTCAGGCTTGTGGAATGAAAGTTCCATTGACTGGGAGTCACAGTGGCTGAGCAGCCTGGGGCGGGGAGAAATCAGTAGTTGGCTCCCAATGTATTAGGTCAGAGGTAACTTTGAGAATCCAAAGGGAAGGGTCTGAAGCTTAGGAAAGATGTCAGGTGGAAATTTCAGAGCCATCAACTTGTAGATGATATTTATTTGTTGTTTATGTTCAGCTGTGTTGGGTCTTGACTGCTGCACGTGGGCTTTCTCGGTGGCAGTGAGCCTGGGCTGCGCTACCCAGGCGGTGCTCAGGCTGCTCGTTGCAGTGGCTTCCCTTGTTGCGGAGCACAGGCTCTCGGGCACATGGGCTTCAGTAGTTGCCGCAGGTGGCCTCACTAGTTGTGGTCCACAGGCTTAGTCGCCCCGTAGCATGTGGGGTCTTCCTGGACCAGGGATTGAACCCACATCCCCTGCATTGGCAAACGAATTCTTAACCACTGGACCACCAGCAAAGTCCTCCAGATGGTATTTAAATCTCTGAGTTTGGATGACCTCAGGCGGGGAAAAGTAGAGGCGGCGGGTCGTACCGGTGAGTACCGTTAGAGTCCCTTGCACGTCCCTGCAGGTCAGTGAGTCAGAACCTCTGAGGTGCTGGCCCATCAGCATTTATTCCAAGCTCCCTGAGTCATTCCCGTGGAGGGTGGGGACTGGGTAAAAATAAAAGAGAAGTGACAGCTTTGAGCCCCAGGCCCTCCCTGGCTGAGACTGAGGAAAGGCTTCAGGAGTGACTGAGGAGGTGTGGTTAAGGGAGGATCGGGAGGAGGGAGCGGCCACCTGTCCCATCTGCCCTCCAGAGAGCAAGAGTGAGGAGGCTTTGGGCTCGCATTGGGCAGTGTGGATGAGGCCCTTCCAGCTCTGGGATTCCTGTATCTAAACCCGTGTGGATGGGCCCCACAGTGCCCAGCACAGGGCCTTGCAGGCTGTCAGCACATTCTGTTGAACTGAACAAAGCAGTTGTTGGTCAGTGGCTTCCCTTAAAGTAAACGTTTTCTGTACCCCAAATTCTGGCACATGGTCTGCAAGACTTTTGAGCTGCTTCTGAGTGGAAGTGGCCGTGTAGAAACTGCAGCTTTGGATATAGACACAGTGAAAGGATGGCAATGTTTTGATAGCTCATGGATGTAGTGGGTCAGAGTATTTGAAACTGAAACAGACAAGAAAAATCCAGAGCAAAACTGAGCATGGGGTTCCGTTTTCTCCAATACGTCTGATCAGTCTCTGATGGCTCCAGATAGAGAACAATTTTCTTGAACACAGCGGGTAGGAGCAGAAGATGCTTCCAGGAGCTATGGGCATGAGGAGGGTGCTTTATAGGTGCTCAGTACATCCTCCACTCACTGTGGATTGATTCGGAGCTGCGGAAGGGGAGTCCCTTGATGGAGGGTTTTACAGAAAGGAGCCTGTCTCAAGCATCCTGGAGCTCCCAAGTTCCTCCCTGGCTCTCCAGGGTAGAGACAGGCATTGGGCTTTTAGAGTAGGTGAGGGTTTAGCAAGGGGCTGCATGGATTCTGTTGGTCAGCATCCAGACAGGGCACAGAGGGGACAGTGCATCTCTGTTCCACAATGTCTAGGGCCTCAACTAGGAAACCACAAATGACTCAGGGTGACTTGAACACCTGGTGCTGGAATCATCTGGAGGTGTCTTCATTCTCAGATCTGGTGCCTGGACTGGGGTGACTTAAAGCCTGGGCCCAGCAGGAACTGTGGATGAGAGCATTTACATAGGATATCTCCAAGTGGCTTGGCCTTCCTCAAATGGCAGCCTGAGTAGCCACATTTCTTCTATGATGACTCAAGGCTCCAGGAGCAAGTGTTCCCAGCAAGTAAGGCAGAAGGTCATGACCTCTTAGGATCTAGCCTCAGAAGTCATGTAGTGTCACTTCCATACCAGATTCAAGGGGAGGGGACATGTTGCTGCTGCTGCTAAGTCGCTTCAGTCATGTCCGACCGTGTGCAATCCCATAGGTGGCAGCCCACCAGGCTCCCCCATCCCTGGGATTCTCCAGGCAAGATCACTGGAGTGGGTTGCCATTTCCTTCTCCAAAGCATGAAAGTGAAAAGTGAAAGTGAAGTCACTCAGTCGTGTCTGACTCTTAGCGACCCCATAGACTGCAGCCCACTAGGCTCCCCCGTCCCTGGGATTCTCCAGGCAAGAACACTGGAGTGGGTTGCCATTTCCTTCTCCAATGCATGAAAGTGAAAAGTGAAAGTGAAGTTACTCAGTCGTGTCTGACTCTTAGCGACCCCATGGACTGCAGCCTACCAGGCTCCTCCGTCCATGGGATTGTCCAGGCAAGAGTACAGGAGTGGGGTGCTGCTGCCTTCTCCAAAGGGGACATAGGACTACCACAAAGTCCTTTTCACAAAACGCTTCTCTGGATTAGTCACTTCCAGACCCTGTCTAAGGTGGGTGAGACTAGGTCTAGAGAAACAGTTGCCATCCCATGTCTATGTCCCCATTTTCCCCGAGACCTCAGGGCATGCATCCTATTTCAGTCAAAATCCAGTGCTTTCAGACATAGGACCCCATAAAGCAGGGGCTTTGGAGGGAGGACTCGTATGTGCCTGACTGCCACCCTTCGGCTCAGCTGCAGCTACTAGAGTGCAACCTCAATTAGGTTTGTAGACTGTGAGCTGCCACCCTTGGGAGGGGATTTACCATACTTAGGCCGGGCAAGTGTTTCCTTCCCTTGGACTGAGAGAGCTGAGGCTAGACCTGGTGGCCTCAGCAGGGCCACAGCAGGCCTAGAGTTGGAAGTCAGAGGCTCAGCAGTGCCCACGGTAAAGTGATCAATGTTTGGCCTCCTGTGGCTGGCTGCCCAGGGCCAGACCAGAGGGTGGTGGTCACAGTGTCCAGGCCTCCGGGAAAAGGGCCGGCAAGGCAGGTGCTCCCTCCCCTCCCCTCAGGCTCCCTGGAAGAATGCGGCCGCAGGACAACTCCCCTGGTCAGGCTCACCTACTGACTGGCAGGGGGCCCAGCTCTCTCCCCCTGTGTGTGTGTGTGTGTGTGTGTGTGTGTGTGTGCATTTCTGGGGGTACATTTCTGTTTTTCAAGAATTTGGCTCCCTGTGCACTGCAGGGATTTGTTGCAGGATGATGTGAGAACCATGGGTCAGGGAATGCCCTCGCCTCTTCTTCCCAGCCCCTCCTCTCCAAAGGAGGGACCACCCCCAGGAACCAGGATTCTTGAATCCTGAATGGTTAGAGCCTCAAGGCTTTGTTCCCTGCCCCTCCCCAGCTGGACTCCTAACTGCCCTTTCTCAGGCTTCCCACCAGCAGAGTGATGGAGCTCCATGAGGGGACTTGGAATTCTTTATCATTGTCATCATCTTTGTCTTCTGCCTCCCGCGGTATCCTCTGTTCCAGCCCTCCATCCGTCCATTCAGCAAGTATTCCAACAAGTATCCACTGAAACCTAACACGTGTTTACTAAAACTTCTACTCGATGTCAGACACACAGAGGGAGAGCCCAGACTCAGACCCTGTGTTCCACGGGCAGCCAGAGGAAGCTGACCTTCGATGGCAGCCAATGCATTGGGAAGTCCCTAGGGCCCCCAGGTCAAAGCACAGGGCGCTGGGGAAGCAGGGCAGGGCTCACAGAGACACACATGTGGACCGGGCCTTGGGGAAGGCTGGGATTTGGCCCGGCAGACAGGACATGGGAACTCTCGATAACAAGAGCGACCTGAGTGTGGGGCCTTGTTGGAGCCAGGAGTGCAGCTGCCCTGCAGGGGCGTATTTGCTGTGTCAAGAGAACCTGGTGGTCCAGTGGTTAAGAATCTGCTTTGCAACACGGGGAACTCAAGTTCAGTCCCTGGTTGGGAACTAAGACCCCACACGTCCCGGGGCAGCTAAGCCTGTAGCCTCCCCCACTGCAAGTACTGCACCAAGCTGGCCAGGACTAGAGAGCCTGTGAGCTGCAACAAAAGATCCCTCACGATGCAGCAACGATCCGGCATGCCACAGCTAAGGCCCGAGACAGCCAGATTAGTAAATATATATACATATATTTAAAAAGAGAGAGAGAGAACCTGTCCTTGTCCTCGGGTGCTCCCTGTCTAGAGCCCTTGGGTCAGAGGGGAAAGAGGATCTGGTGGACTGGGTCACACCCAGCCATTAGGAGTGATCTCTCTTCTTTTTCCCAGCAGGGTCCATATTAGTTTATTTTTGTTGGTGGTTTTTTTGTTTTTCTTTTTTGGGGGGGCCATGCCATTCGACTTATGGGATCTTAGTTCTCCAACCAGGGTTTGAACCCATACCCTTGGCGGTGAAAGTATGGAATCTTAACCACTGGACCACCAGGGAATTCCCACCAGGGTCCGTATTTGAGAAGAGGTGAGGCTATGTGAGTGCCAGTCCAGGGAGTCCATTTGTCGTCCACACCAAACATCTAGGCAGGAAGTAGCGAGAGGCTGAATCAGAGGAGAGTCCGTGGAGGGGAGAAGGAAGGTCTCTGAGCCCTGGGGCTGGGCCTTGCCTCCCACGGTGTCTGCCGAATTGTCTTTGATGGCAGGTTTCCTGAGTGGAGGAGGTCACTGGGGTCTCCCTCTCCTCTTTGCTGCTGGCCTCCCAGCTCTTTTCAGTGCCAGGTCTGTTCTCCTGGTCCTTTGCCCTCTCGCTGTGTTTTTCCCCCAGAGCCTCCTTGTGACTTAATCAAAGGCATAAAAGCTACTGATGGCAGACTGCTGCGCTGGCCGCCCGGGGTGAGCTGGGGTCAGCCAGTGAGGACATGGGACCGGAGACCCGATTTTCCCTGCACGCCTGTGGATGGGCCTTTGGGGCCTCGTCACTGGCAATGATGGCAGACAGGCTGGAATGGGGTGGGGGAGGGTGAAGAGGTTCCTTTCAGCCTGGAATCCACATGAGTCATCCAGACTGGCCAGCTAGCCCTTCCCCCGGGGGCCCTGGAATTGTGTAACCAGCTTCTCCCCTCCACCCTTAGTTTTCTTGTTGGAAACCTGGCCAGAGACTCAGACACCAAGAGAAAAATGATGTGGTGATAATTCGTTCCACTTGTTATTCAGAATGAACTAGGTGAGAATTTATGGATCACCTCTCACAGGGTAGGCATTGAAGACCTGTCAGAAATGGGCCCTGTCCTCAGGGAGTTTGCAGTCTTGAAGCCCTGCGGAAGAGCCTAGGCTCTGCAGGGTGGATGGGGTCTCTGGTGCCTCCAGTGGTTTAAGAAGCAAGCGATGAGCCAGCAGCTCCCTGCTCAGAACTTCTGGGTTATCCTCCTGAAGATAGGGCTGGCTTAGGTCCAGGCACACCCCTTCAATGGCTGATCCTTAACTTGACATCCAAGACGCCCTGCCGCCTGGCCCCGCCCATCTTCCCAGGCTAGTCTCCAGGCTCCCTTGTTCTAGCAGCAACTGACTCCTTGCCCTTTCCTAATGGCCCTTGAACTTGCCCCCTCCACCCTCCCCTTGTGCTGTTTCCTCTTCCCGAAATGCCAATGCCACTCCCTCCCTCGCCTCTGGTTCCGCACCGCAAATCAAGCCTCAGGCAGACTCCATTGCCAGCTTTCCCTCGACTCCCCTTCATCTCTCTGTTGGGTCAATCAGGCATTGTTCGGTCTCCCATTCAGTATTGCTGTGGTTGCCTAACTCAGACACTCACCGGACTGTGACTTCTTTGAAGGCAAAAGTGGAGCTCTATTTCTTAGCAGGAAGATAAAGCAGAATGGGTTAACTTGGATTAGGCTCTCAATTCAACTATTTATCATTCTGTGACCTTGGGCAGATGACCTAACAAGTCTAAGCCTCAGTTTTACCACCTGTAGAATGGGTGCCTGACAGGTATGAAATGTTCTGTGAATGTGGCCTCTCATTCTGCTTTGCGGCATCTGTGGTCCTTGTGCTGTGCCTTGCACAGATAATATGTTCAGAAAACTTTGATGAACAAAATGAGTGACTGGTGCTCAGAAATAAACTTGAGCATACACCGTTAACTAATTTTCTACAAAGGTGCCAAGAAAACACAATGGGGAATGAACTGTCTCTTCGGTAAGTAGTGTTGGGAAAACCAGATATCCACATACAAAAGAATGAAATGAGATCTTTATCTTACAACATACATAAGAATCATCTCCAAGTGAAGTAAAGACTTAACTGTTAGACCTGAAACAAACCTCCTAGAAGAAACCATAGGGGGAAATCTCCTTGGCAAGGAGTTTTTGGATATGACACCAAAAGCACGGGCACCAAAAACAAAACTAAACAAGTGGGTCTATATCAAACTGAAAAGTTCTACACAGCAAGGGAAACTATCAGCAAAAAGAAAAGGCAACCTTGGGACTGAGAGAACATGTTTTCAAACCATGTATCCAATAGGGAGCTGATATCCAAAGTCTAAAAGGAACTCATACAACTCAGTAGCAGAAAACAGAAACCAAATGAACAACAGAACACAGTTGTTTTCTGAAACAAAGGGTAAACAAAGGGCAGAAACAGAGAACAAAGGGGAAAGGATCTGACCAGACATTTTTCCAAAGAAGACATTCAAATGGCCAACAGGTATATGAAAAGGTGCTCAGTGTCACTAATCAATCATTGGGGAAATGCAAATCAAAACCACAATGAGATACCTCCTCAGACTTGTTAGGATGGCTGTTATTTAAAAAAATAACAAAAGGTTGGTGAAGATGTGGAGAAAAGGAAACGCTGGTACACTGTTGATGGGAATGTAAATTGGCACAGCCTTTATGGAAAACAGTATGGAGGTTCCTCAGATATTTAAAAGTAGAACTACCATATGATCCAGCTATTCCTCTTCTGGGTATATAGTCGGAATCCTCTTCAGATTCTCAAAAAGCTATCTGTACCCCTGTGTTTATTGACGCACTATTTATAATAGGCAAGATATAGAAACAGCCTAAGTGTGTTTGGCCTAACCAGTTTGATCCCTGGTTGGGGAACTAAGATCCTGGCCAAAAAATAAATGAAATTTTTTAATTAAAAAAATTTTTTTAAATCTCTTGCCGTTTTTCAACAACATGGATTAAACTGGAGGATATTATGCTCAGTGAAGGAAGTCTGACACAGAAAGGAAAAAAGCTATAATCTCACTTATATGTGGAATCGTAAAAATCTAAATGAATACGTATAAGCAAAGCTCAAAATGTTGGTTACCAGGGGCAGGAAAGTAGGAAAAATGGGGAGAGGTGGGTCAAAGGATGCAGGGTTGCGGTTAACAAAATGAATGAGTCTAAAGATCTAATGCACAGCACGGTGACCATAGTTAATAATATGCACTGAATATTGCATACTGAATACGGCACTGGATACTGGATGTTTGCTAAAAGTAAGTAGATGTCAGGTGCTGTCACCACACACACACACACACACACACACACACACAATGACAACTTTGTGAGGAGATGAATGAATTAACTAGCTTGAACACAGTATTCATTTCACTGTGTATATGTATACCAAATCATCATGTTAAGTATACCAAATTATCACACCTTAAGTATGTACTATTGTTATTAGAGAAAAAAGAAAAAAAAAGTTTTAATCAATGACTTGCCTGCTGCTGCTGCTAAGTCGCTTCAGTCGTGTCCAACTCTGTGCGACCCCATAGACGTCAGCCCACCAGGCTCCCCCGTCCCTGGGATTCTCCAGGCAGGAACACTGGAGTGGGTTGCCATTTCCTTCTCCAGTGCATGAAAGTGAAAAGTGAAAGTGAAGTCGCTCAGTCGTGTCCGACTCTTAGCGACTCATGGACTGCAGCCTACCAGGCCCGTCCGTCCATGGGATTTTCCAGGCAAGAGAACTGGAGTGGGGTGCCGTTGCTTCTCCCGACTTGCCTGAGTCACATCTGTTTTGGAACCTTAAGCTGTCCAAATAAGAACAGACCTTAAGGATCACTTGAATCGTGTCATCCGTTTTATTCTTCCTGAAAAGAGTACTGAAGGGCACATGATGTACTGAGGGTCACTTCAAAGACACAATTCAAACCTTAGTCTCCAGGTCTCAGGTCAACGTTCTGACTGTTGCTGACATGTTGGCTGGCCCCTTGGGGCTGCTGGGCATGGACACAGCCAAGGGGCATCCTGATGGGGGCGTGGACACTTTGTGAGAATTCGGCATCTTCACACCATTCTGCTCACCTCCACTTCCTCCCTTTCTCCTACAATCAAAATTCCTAGATTTTGATTTCCTACAATCAAACTAGGGAGTTTGGCATGGCATCCAGAGATGGCAGTGAAAGTTGCTTAGTCGTGTCTGACTCTTTGAGACCCCATGGACTGTAGCCAGCCAGGTTCCTCTGTGGAATTCTCTAGGCAACAATACTGTGGGTAGCCATTCTCTTCTTCAGCGGATCTTCCCAACCCAGGGATCGAACCTGGGTATGCCACATTGCAGACAGATTCTCTACCATCTGAGCCACCGGGAAAGCCCAAGAACACTGGAGTAGGTAGTCTATCCCTTCTTCAGGGGATTTTCCCAACCCAGGAATGGAAGGAGGATCTCCTGAATTGCAGGGGGATTCTTTACCAGCTGAGCTACCAGGGAATACCCCAGAGATGGTAGAGATCCAGCCTTTTCCCTAGCTCTGCAGGGAGGCAGGCATAAACTCTTGCTTGCTGTTTTCCTTGGAGAAGATTGTTTGCCAGGCTCCAGGTCTCCTTTTTCATGCCCTTTCCTTTGGTGTCATGGATCCTTCTGCATTTTCCCTCATTCATCCCCTCCTACTCTTCCATCCCTCCCTCTCATCCTCCCCAAGCACCCTGTGCCTTTAAGTTCTGTTTGTAGACACCTGGCCTCAGACTAGATCTATATCCATCTCCAGTACTGGAGGCTATGTCTCTCCCAGGCTCCCATCTCTCCAGGAACTGATGTTTTCATTTCAGTTACTGAAATGACTTACCACCTTGCAGAGTGTGATACTCTGCTCTCAAGTCGAAGAATTTCAGCCTTTGTGAGGTGGGTTTGGGAGGCCAGCAAGGCCTAGGCCAGTCAAGAGTGTTCGCATTAGAGAAATCAGATGGAAGTGAAAATGGACCTCAGACACCAGCCTGTCCCTTGGCTTCAACTCACAGGCCTGCCAAGTAACACGTTCCATGCCACACCCTGCAAGTGGCCAAGGAAATAACCCAAGAGGGAAAAGGAAAGAGGCTCTTTAAAGCTTCTGTTAGCAAAAAATTGTACTGAACAACTACTAAGCTAAGCCAACTGTGGTTCTTCAGCGAGAGGGACCATGCCCAGCACTGAGACTGGCTCTGGGAACTGGCTGTGACTGTGCATGTGCTCACCATGATATTGCCCGTTCCAGTGCCAATTCATTTTTATAATTATTTTTTTAAATGATACTTTTTCAGACTATAAAGGTGATATGTGTTCATCCTGGACCATTCTTTGTGTTCTTCTGCTTTCCCTTTCTCTTTTTCTCCTATGAGTGTATTTAAATATATCCTACCTTTTGACATTTATTATTATAATATTATATCAAGAGCATTTCTCCATGGTGTTATCTATACTATATTTCATTGATTATAATATTGCACATTTTGTGACCTCTGAAATTGGGATATATTTTCAATAGATAGCATGTCATTGTTTATCACTACATGTTTTTCTTTCTCAGAAGAACAGAAATTGATAGTCAGCCCCACAATCAATTGAATTAGAGTGATAAAATATGGTATATGCTTCAAAAACATACTTTTTAATGCTTGAAAATGATGGTCTGTCATTTGAACACAGACATACTGAATGTTATCAACCTCTTATTGTTGAATAATTAGGTGGGTCCAACTTTCTACTTTTCAGAAACTTCCAGATATGTGAAGTGTGTCCACATTGCTCATTGTTTATTCTGGGGAGTAGACTCCCAGAAGTAGGTAAAATTAATGAAAGTCTTAGAGGCTCTTAATGTGAATACATGTGCATGTTGACAAGGACCAAAAGTGAACATAAAGGGACTAACCTCTCTCTGTAGGGTTGAGAACAGATTTGGAATTACAAGCCAATGAAGCACAATTCTGCTGATTTTTATTTTAATATACAACCAAAAGTTGCCTATGAGTATCCTCCTGTATCAACAAGGATTATTAAGCCATATTTGGTAGTTGTAAATCCAAACTAGTACATTTGTAGAGTTTACTGAGGCCTTAAAATTCACAAGGATGGCTGGTACTGTTGCGGTTTTTAGCAAAGTTCCTACTGTGTGCTAGAAACCCAGAAATTCTCGGGAAGCACACTTTACCCTTGGAGTCATCTTGAGTTGGTGTCACTGTCCAGTTGCTGATGTTTCTACTTTTTAATTGAAAATTGCTGTGAGTTTAACTCTGTCGTTATTGATTTAGTTTGTTGTGGATTGTTTAGTGAACCACCCCTGTGTAGTACTTATTTGCATATCTGAAACCTGTAATTTTTAATTAACCAGTTCATCTTAAAGTGTCATCTGGCATCTGCTTCCCGCCAGCACCAGCGCCTCTGCAGGGCCAGGACCCACAGCAGCCCTGCGTCCCCGCCACTCACGAGGTTGCTCACAGCCCCCTGCGTCCTGTGCTTCCTGTTGTTTGGAATTGTTTTAACCAGGGCGCTGCATATAATAAAAGGGCAAACAACTCTGTTTCTGAAAATAAATAAATAAATAAAGTGTCATCTGGGACTTCCCTGATGGCGCAGTGGATAAGAATCCAGTGCAGGGGACACAGATTCAGTCCCTGGTCTGGGAAGATTCCACTTGCCTCAGAGCAACTAGATCCTTGTGCCACAACTACGGGGCCCACACTCTAGAGCCTGTGAGCTGCGGCTACTGAAGCTGGCATGCCTCGAACCTGTGCTCTGCAACAAGAGAAGCCGCTGCAGTGAGGAGCCCGTGCAACATGATGAAGAGTAGCACCCTTGCTTCTACTGGAGAAAGCCCAGGCACAGTGATGAAGACCCTACACAACCAAAAATAAAACAATATAGTTTTTTAGAAAAGCGTCATCTGTGGCCCACCTACACGGGAGTCTCTTAGGTGCCTATTCAAATGCAGACTCCTGGGCTCTCATCTAGACCCCCTGGATCAGAATTTCTAGGAGTGGACCTTAGAAAAAGCATCTCTGTGCTAGTGAGACCCTCTGAACACATCTTTAATGTGTTTGCATGGTGGTTCAAGAGGGAATCTTCCGGATCCTTATTGCTAAGGCAGCTATACATGTAGTTCCCCAGTTCTGCTTATATAGAGATGACTGCATGTGGATTTATCCTACTTAAATATCCTGCAAGAGGAAGGGTGCTGTTCTGTCACATAAAATTGCGCAAGGCCTTTTTTAGGAAGTAGTGGGTGATGATTCATCATGCCTCCCTCTTGTCCTCTGTTATCCCCAGGTTGTTTCCCACTGATGCTTGGGCATGGGTACGTGCGGGGCCTCTGGAGCAGCCAAGATCAAGAAGCCCAAGACCTCAAGGAGCACACTATACCCTGACAGAGGCAGTGCCTGCTAGAGAAACCCACTTAAAAAAAGGAACATGGCGACCAAGACAAGGAGGGGTCCTAGATGGCTCTCCACGGGCCACAGGGAGAAACAGCCAAGTCTCAGAGCCAAGGATGCGGCTGCGCTGGAAAGTGGCTGGGAGGATTTCAGGACAACCACCCCCACCCCCGGGCCCTCTGAGGGCAGCCTTCTTCTCCATCCCTGCCCTGAGCGCTGGGGGAGGGGCCAGTTCCAGGGCCCCAGTGGGCCTTTATCCGCGGCCCTCAGCTCTGACTGGGGCACATTGTGTCCTGGCTGCACCCCTCACAACCTCTTAGTGACGGGCCTGTTGTCCAAGATGGGCCTGCGGCTGGTCCAGGCCTGTGCCCATGTATTATGCATCAGCCGCTTAGACAAAGCTTCTGTGTGTGGGAGCCGGGTGGGGTGGGGGCCTGGCCCCCCACAGAGTCCTGTTTACCAGGCACTGGATGGCCAGAGGAGGGGATGGTGGGGGCGCTGGGTGCAGGAGGCGAGCTCTGCAGCGGGGCCTCTGAGAGCAGAGAGGTGAGCGTCGTGGGTGCCAGGCAGGCCTTCCTGACCGAGGTGGGAGCGGAATGATAGCCCACTGTCGAGTTCAGGGCAGTCAGGGGGACGGTCCCCCTCCCTCCAACTCTCAGGGCTCCCAGGCCTGTTCAGAACTCACTGTTTGGTCATTAAGAGAGGCTCTCTGGCCAACCCCAGCTCCAGCCAGCCAGTAATTCCCTGAGGCACCTGTGATGTGGGCGGGCACCCAAGGGACGGGACTGATGTGGACCTTCCTAATCTGAGTGGACAGAAAATCAGTCATTCCCCCCAGACGGGGAGTCTCTTGGGGGTGCAGGTGGGTCTTGCTCTTCTGAAGCCCCTAACCTGAGGGCCTGGCAGCCACACAGTAAACGTCTGTGGAATGAGACAGGGTTTTTTGAGCCCTGATGGGTCCATTCCCGAGTCAGAGGCCATGGTCAGGCTCGGAGCGGCAGCAGAGGGAAGATGCATAGCCTTCCTTCCTAGGTGCTCCTGCCGGATGAAAGACAGGCTTCCCCCAGAGGAGGAGGGTGGGGGAGGCTGCCGCTTATAGAGCCTGTTCTGTGGACCAGACACGCGGCTGGTTGATACGCGGGCTCACTCCCTTTCCCCACCCAGCAGCCCAGGAAAGCAAACCCTTTCCTCCCCCTCTGTGCTGGAAGAACCCGTCTCCCACTGCCCTGCACCCTGCCTGGAGCGCATCGTGTCCTGCCTCGCGTTGGTCAAGCATCGTGCTCTGGTGTAGACCCTACAGCCCAGGGACTGACCCTGGAACTTGCGCTTCAGTACCAAACGGTATGATCACGGGCCCCGTGTGATTGCTGTTGGGGACGTGACTTATCAGAATTCTTTCATAAGAACATTCGTGCCTCTTCTCTACCCCTCACCCAGTTTCTGATACACATTTTTTAGGGAGAGGAGGGTTTAGAATCTTGGGCAGGATGTATGTAGCCTGAAAAAACTCTCACTTGTCCTAGTTCTTTCTCAGACAGGCATTTAGCCTTTTTTCCATGTTATTTTTAGGTTTCAAAATTGTACTGTGAGTCCCACAGAAGGGAAGTCTTTGCTCAAGGTCACTGGCCCCCACCAGGGTTTCTTGCTGCCTGCTGACCTTTCTGCCATGCCACACTCCCTTAAAAGCCGGCGGCTGCCCTGGATCTCGGATCAAATGCCTGCTGGAAGCCGTGAGCAGTTATGAAAATTTTCCGGGCCGCAGCCCGAGTGATTCTGACAGCCCTTGCGTGCAGGCGTCGGCGCGTGGATGCTGACACGCACCAGGAGTCCCACAGCGCCGTCATGCGTGAGAGCCCTGGCGCGTCTGGGCCCAGTGGCCCAGGATCAGGGTCTTCCCTCCTGGGTGCTCGTGGTCTCAGGGGAAAGACACGCAAGAGTGACTGCACGGCGTGCTGAGTGCTCTAGGTTCTGGAGCGCAGCTCACACAGGCAGACTCATTCCAACAGCGTGGGTCCGAGAAGGCTTTTGGAATTGGGTTTTTGAAAGGATGGTGTGGAGAAGGCAAGTGTGCGGACAGAATGCTCTGTGTGTGTGTGTATTTGTGTGTGTGTGCGTGCATGCTTAGGTGTGTGCATGTGTTCATTCTCAGCAAACCCTGAGATCGCAGGTGACGGGCTGGATAAAAATGACGGCTCTGTTGATGGACAAAGAACTAACGAGATAAAGAAACAGAATCCCACCCACGAAGGATTTTGAATGTCTTACAGGGAGCTTGGACTTTCTTCTCTTAGCGTAGGACACCGAAGGTGTTAGCGCAGGAGAAGATGTGACCAGAGGTGTTTTGCTCTTATTTGGAAGAAATATCTGAGGATGGAATAACAGGTTCTGAGAAGGAGGGAGGAATTCAAGTTTACACTCACATACCAGGTCCTCAACTTATCTTGTCTCACTTAATTCTCCCCAAAACCGTGAAAGTGGGCCAGTGACTGTGGTTCCCAGATGAGGAGCTACAGCTCGGAGGGGTTAAGAAAATGGCCCAGAAATTGTTGGGCCTGAGTTACAGCTTTACAAAGACATTGGCTCCCTCCGGCTCTCCTGAGAGGACAGGTGCTGTCTGGCAAGGTGGCCCTAAGAGACTGGCGGCTGCGGGCGGGCCAGGACCCAGAGGCGGTACGGAGGGACAGAAGCATGTCAGCCCCTGCAGACCGCGGGGCTGGACCTGACACCGCCTCTCAGTCTTGAAAGGGACCTTCTGTGTTTTTCTGAGGCTCGTTCTATTTTATACATCATTTGTCCTCTCTTCATCCTTGCTCTAGGAACCAGGGGACTTGTCTGATCCCAGCTCTGCCCCTGGTCTGCTGTGTGACCTCGAGCAAGTCGCTTGCCCTCACTGGGCCTCCATGTTCCCACCTGTGAAGTGGAGAGCAGTGTGCGTACATGTCTGTGACTCTGTGTGTGTGTGCATGCCTGTGAGTATGTGCATGCATGTATGAGTATAAGTATGTGCTCGTGTGTTCTTTCTCAGCAGACTCAATGTGAAGAGCAGGAGCAGGTCAAATCTAGGGCTTTCCTCACTGTGTTCTCCCCCTATGGGGTGGGCACTGCTGCCATCATCACTTCTTGTTACAGAAGATAGAGCCTTGTGAGTGGGTCCTAAATAAGCATGAACTAAGCCACACTGTTCTTTTCCCAACATCCTCAATTTTATTTCATTTTATTTATTTATTTGATTGTGTCAGATCTTAGTTAAAAGCATGTGGGATCTTTCATTGTGGTGTGGAGACTCTAGTTGCAGCTCACAGGCCAGTCTTAGTTCCTTGGCCAGAGATCGAACCCACATCCCCTGCATTGCAAGGCAGATGTTCAACGCCAGGATCACCAGGAAAGTCCCCCAACATCCTCATTTTAAATCCCCACTGGGTAACTGGAATCCTGATTGCTTGACCCTGTGTCTGAATGGGGCCCTCAGAAGTTATGATTAACTTGGGGTTTATGGTTGAACCTCAGGCACCTGGAATGCCCTAGTGAACATGTGTTCTGGATCACTAGATTTTCAGTTCACTTCAGTCAGTATTTACTGAATACCTCCTATGTGCCAGGATCTGTGCAAACTGCTGGTGACCCAGAGGTGTACCTAACTTGGTCCTTGCCCTCCAGGAACCCGCAGATGGTGCTGTGGCTTTCAGATGTTTTTTTTTTGCCTGTGACTCCTAGTAAGAAAATCATTTTGTTTTGTGATCAAATACACACACACACACACACACACACACACACATTATATATATAAAATCAAATCCAAAGTCATGCCACGCACACTGATATTTTCTAGTATTTTCTTTCTTTTTTTGCCAGTAGCAACCTACCACTTGGGTTTCATAACCTACTAGTAGGAGGTGACCCTCCAGGGTGAGAAATGCACATAATGCACAGACTGTCTTGCATTTAAATGATGTACTGTGGGGAATCAGGGCAAGGAATGGGTTCTTCTGATTGGGAGAGTCAGGGGAAGCCCCTGGTTCAAGTGGCACTTGAACTGTGTCTGGATGAAGGATAGGATTTCAGTCAACAGAGAAAGGATGGTCATCCAGACTGAAGCCACAGCCCAAGCTGTGGAGTTATGAGAGGGCCCCTTGGAAGAGCAAAGAAGAGCTTATGGAATATGAGCAGTGCCTTTCCAGGGGCAGCACGTTCACTTCTTGGAATGTCCCCATGAGACAGAGCATCTTCATGGTACAGATGAGGAAATTGAGGTTTTGGGAAGTTATGTATCTTGCCCAGGGTCACATAGCTCCTAGGTGGTAGAGCAAAGATTTGAACTCAGGCAGTTTCACTGAGATCCAAATATGAGGCTCCTATAGATTTAACCCTAAAGATACTTTGGGGCTAGTTCATGGTGATGCATGAATGCAACCCTGAAATTTTCAAATTTCATTCTGGAGGTAAGAAAAAAAAACATACATTTTTGAGAAAGGGAAGTGATCTGGTCAAAGCTTTATTTGGGGAGGGGGGATGTCACAGTGTCATCAGCACAGGAGATGGGCTCAAGGAGAGGCAAGGGCACCTGTCAGGAGAAGGGAGCAGCATCTTTCTGCCCTGCTCAGCAGCCTCAGAGACCAGCACATCATATTTATCTCAGGGATGCAGTTGAGGGCGTTGCTCGTGTATACCATGCTGGTGAGAATGAAAGGAGAATGAGTCATGTTTCCCTTTTTACTTGGCTGCTAGGAAGCTCAGTGCTCTAATCAGTGGCCTTTGGTGTATTTGCCTTGCCTTAGTTCTCCTACCCTGACTTTCCTATACTCTGATTTTTGTCACCTGCTTAATTTTTCCTCCCACTATAATACATATATTTAGGTATAATGCCTTAGAGTAGGAACTGGCAATGAAGTAGGAATTGGCAACAACTGAGTGACTAACACTGATGATAATGCCTAGAAAGTGCATGTGTGAGTGCATGCTCAGTCATGTCTGACTCTGCGACTCCATGAACGTAGCCCGCCAGGCTCCTCTGTCCATGGGATTTTCCAGGCAAGGATAACTGGAGTGGGTTGCCATTTCCTCCTGCAGAGGATCTTCCTGACCCAGACCCAGAGACTGAACCCACATCTCCTGCATTGGCAGTGGATTCTTTACTATGGTGCCATCTGGTAAGCCCCCATAATGCCTTAGGGCAAGCTTTAAATAAAAAACAATAAATCACACTGAAGCAACTGGAAAACAGTTTTTCACAAACAAGATTGGACTCTCCTAGAAAGTGGGAATTACCACCTCCTACGGCTTCTGTCCCAGGGCTGGGTGCCAGGTGGGTACATCACATAGATGTAAACCTTGGACTATTGGAGCTGGAAGAAGCCTGAGGGATCCTTTCTCTGTGTTTTTTTAAATTTTATTTTATGTAGACCATTTTAAAATTCTTATTGAATTTGTTACAATATTGCTTCTATTTTCTGTGTTTTGGTTTTTTGACCACAAGGCATGTGGGATCTTAGTTCCCCAACCAGGGATCAAACCCACACCCCCTGCATTGTGAAGATGAAGTCTTAAGCCCTGGACCACCAGGGAAGTCCTTCTGTTTCTTAAAGAATGGAGGTGGACCACCAGTGGTGTGTACAAGAGGGTTTCAGTGGGGCCTGAATGAACACTGTTGGGTTTAACTGTCACGTATTTATTTCATGTGTATTATAAACAAATGCAGCTACCACTCAACCCAGTTTGATCACGGATAAAATTGCTTAGGATGAGTCTAAAGTAGATATTTAAATTTTAGAAAGTCAATTTATAAAAAATTTAAAAATAAGTATGGTTCAGGCGACTTAGATAGTGAAGACGTGTTGACAGGTACGCAAATTATGAGGTTAGGAAAACAGTGTTTCATTTGAACACCCATCTGACAAGCGACGAAGTGTGGCCCAGAAAGGGCGTTGCCTGTGAGTCCTGAGGGTTGTATGAAACCACAGGAGTGAAGTGAGTCTTCCTCCTCCAACCTCACCAGGCCCTGCCTCTGGCTATTGAATCATCTCTATATTTCCAAAGTGCCTTCTATCTTTTACTCACCACCCCCTTTTCCCCTGGCATTGGAGGGCAGACACAGCAGGGGTCATTGTTTCTCCTGCTTCGCGGATGAGCAGACCGAGGCCCAGAACCGATGGGCCTGACCAGGGTTAGAGCACTCGGAACCAGCCGCTGTGTGTGTCAGGCAGGGTCGGGCGGGGAGCCAGTAACAAATGGTAGAAAGTCGGCCGGGTGAAAGCAAGGCAGTCTGCAGCTGGGCTGCACTTAGGAGCAGTGTGAACAGTACGTTCCGATGCTACACCGTCCACTTCCCAGAATCTATCGCTTTGCAGGGGAGCCCCAGATGTTCTCTTCGCCTGCTGGCTAACAGGGCTTGTTACTCGGCTCTTTGTGGATGGATGACATCAGCCGTGAGCGTTTTCTTCTCTATAATGGTTGCAAGCCCTGCCAGCGCCCTGTGTGGGGACCTTCCCGGCCATGAGTAACGAGACCACAGCGTTGATTGGGCATCTTTGCCATGCCAGGTCCTGAGCTCACAGAGGGACTTGCACATTGAACCAGACACTGCCTCGACCCCAGGGGACTCACAGTCTGGCCAGGGAAGCAGACACATAAACAAGGCAGAGAACACTGCAGTAAGTGCTGGAATGGAAGACGGGACCAAGCGTCATAGAGGGGGCACGGAGGAGGGAGGGATCAGAGAGGGATCAGAGAGGCTTAGCCGAGCAGGAGAATAGGGTTTGCCAGGAGGAGAGCAGAAGGCATTCCTGAGAAGAGGCCAGGCCTGAGCAGAGGCCCAGAGGTGCCGAGGGAGTGTCTGGTTTGGCTGGGTTGTACGGTTGAGGGAGGCAGGAGTAGAGACGAATTACAGAGGTGGGTTGGAACCATTCACAAGCTGGGGTCCCTGTGTTGCTCATGCCCCGGCGGGAGTCCGCCGCTGACGGGGGTTCCACACGTGAGCCCACCATTGACTGGGGTTCCACGTGAGCCTGGAGACCAGTGCACATGCTCTTGAGGTGAGACTGTGCCTTTGGCCTCACGATCCGCCTTTCCCAGTGGGCAGGTTGCTGCTCCGCTGACTCTGCCATCAAGGCTGGGAGGTCAGCTGGGCTGGAAGCAGCCTGGTGAGAACCAGGTGGGTTCACTTTAGTTGGGTTGCTCATTTGTGTTAGGAAGGCAGGGTGGCTCAAGAGGACAGGCTTTTGAGCAAGACGTCTCCCGCCAACCCATGTGATCTCTAGAAGGAGATACGGAGCCCTTCCTCTTAGGAGTGAGAACTGAATGAGGTCAAGTCGGAGGAGGACCTAGCCAAAGCCTGGTTTTGAGTGAGCATTCAGTACGGCAGCTGCTGCCGTCATCAATGATGATGGTGACAACTGCTCAGTGAGTGGCTGGGTGTGTAAAGTGGGGTGTGTGTGGATGTGAGCATAGTTTGAGGCCATCCATCTGAGTGGAGTCTGTGACCACAGCAGATACCAGGGATGGTTTTACATTCACTGGAGTGTGAATTGACAAGAGAAGGCAGTTGGTGGCTGAAGTATATGGATAGGATGTGTAAGTGTAAGTTAGAAAAGACTCGTGAGGTGTCACCTACATGATGTGTGAGTCCCATATCTGACACCTGAGTCAAGTGACCTTCCAGTTTCTTTAATTGCCTCCCGTGATGGGGAACTCAGCACTTCCAAACAGGACCTGTTCTGTCATTGGACATCGCTGACTACTCATTAGAAACAAAAGCAGCTCACCCACGTAGAGTGCCTTCAGAGTCACAAGAAACATCCCTGTGCTTCATTCACTCACTCATTCATTCACTCATATTTGCTAAGCACCTAATATTACCAGTGGTTCAGTCACTAAGCTGTATCTGACTCCTGCAGATATTATTAAGACCAGGCACTGTTGTAAGTCCTAGGGATGCATCAGAGGAGAAAGCAAACTCAGGCTCTGTCTTCCTGGAATTTACAGTTTTACCTTATCTCACAATACCCCTATGAGGTTGGCAGGGCAGGGATTAGAATTAATCCCATTTTGCAAACTGGAAAACAGGATAGTGGTGGTGGTGGTGGTGACAGCCTAAATTATAGAGGCCTAGAATGTGTGAGGTGCTTTGTATATTTTATTGACTCTAATCTTCACATCAACTCTAAGGTAAGCACTATTAATATCCCCACTTTACAGATGAGAAAGCTGAGGTTCAGATAATTGAGGTTGCTTGCTTAGGGTCATACAGCAAGGATATGGCTCAGTCCTTTTCACCTTCACTCTGTGCCTCTAGAAGTGAAGTCCTGAGACTTGCCAGTGTGGCAGGGTTGGGGCAAGAAGTGAGCAGCTGGACTGAGACCTTGGCCCCTGGCAGCACTGTTGGAAGGCTACATGGGAATCCGGGCAGTATTCTGCCATGTGCAGGCTGCCAGCAGTAACCTCCAGCCTTTCCTACCCATACGTAGCCTTGTTTATCCCGCTGCCTCAGTGCCACCCTCCTACAGCCCCAGAAGTGGGTGAGTCCATCTTGGACAGTGTCCAGGAGTGATTGTGGGCATCCCGGTGGGAGAGGCCAAGGGCGGCCCTCAGCTTCCTTTGCTCCGGAGACCCTGATGGCTTCTCCATCCAGGCACCCGGGCACCGAAGGATCCCAGGAGCAGCAGACACAGGCAGGCAGCAGTGGGTGTGATCAGTGCATGCTGGGTCACAGCTCTGGGCAATCCCGGTTTGCACCACTTGCTCGGAATGAGATTGGAGGCTGACGCCTTGAGCAGCCCACCCTCTCATTGCCATCGCTATGATCTCAGCTGCTGCTCTGAGCCTGGGCAAACAGGAATATTGGCAGCTGGATTGAGAGGAAACCCTTTCTGATTCCTCCTTCTTTGCCCAGCCCTTCTGGGTTCATCCTCCAGGATGAAGTGGACTCAAAGCACTGGGGTCACAGGTTCTTCTCCTGCCCCATCCGGGCAAACGACTTAACCTCTCTCTCTGTTTTCTTCTCCAAAAAATGGGGATAAATCAAGCTAGCCAACTGCCCGACTTAGACAGGGTCATCCGTGTCAGGGTGCCCTGTAAGCTGGAAGCACCCTGCTGAAGCTAGCTTTTAGACCTAACAGTGACCACAATTACTAACAAACATATTAATGATGCTCAGGGCATCCATGTCTTTGAAAAACACCATTCACTATTTTCTCCAACCTGGAACTTGTATTGGGAACTACTATCTATAGGACCTAAAACCAGTATAAGATGTATCTCAAATATTATACATTGGACTCACCTGAGGGGCTTTCTAAACATCAGACCAGTAGGTTCCTGGGCTCTGACTTCAGAGATTCTAATTCAGTGGCTCTTAGGTGGCGCTGAGAGTCTCTGTTTTTAGCTCCATTGCTAGTGGCTGAAGGTCTCACGCGTCCAGACCAGGGACGTTACAGGACAAGTGGCAGCGTTCCCAGGGACCCTTACTCCCGGCTACACCGAGGCTCCTGGCAGTGTGTGTACAGAGCACATCCCTGCACGGGCAAAGGGACCCAGGTCTGCTCGGCCCACCAAACAGGGTTTAGGGATCTCTCAGCTGGAAGCTTGCTTTTATGCAACTTTCTACATTGAGGCCAGGACAAAAATTTCTTTCAGTAATTTGTTTTTAAGACCAGGCTTCTTATTCTAAGACCCAGGAATTCTATTCCTAGGTACTGACTCCAAACGTTTGTCCACACAAAGAATGGTATATGCACATTCCCAGCAGCTTTATTTGTAACAGCCTCAAACAGGAGCAACCTAATGTCTGCAGAAACAGGTGGATGGATACTGCCCCCCACAGAGGGGCATTGCCCAGCAGTGAAAGGAGCAACCTAATCCACACAACAACAGGGATGAATCTCAAAAGAACTTGATGTTACATGGAAAAAAGCCAAATATAAAAGTCTACACTCTGTTCCATCTATGTGAAATTCTAGAAAAGGCAAAGCTAGTCCATTAGTAGCAAAAGTCAGAACAATGGTTGCTTCGGGCCAGAACAGCAGGTGGAGCAGGGCCTGACTGCAAAGGTACCTATCAGGGGACTCTTTGGGATGGTAGAATCGTTTAGTTTCTTATTTGTGGGGAGTACTTATCAAACTGTATGCTTAAAATGGATGCATTGTATTTTCTATGCATGATATCGAGATAAAGTTGATTCAAAAGGAAAAAAAAGGCCAGGTTTGTTGAGGTATAATTTACATGCAGTAAGACTCATCCTTTCTAGTATACAGTTCTGTGTATTTCCACAGCTGCATATGGTATGTAACCACTCTCATGATCATGATAAGGCACATTGCTGTCACCCTCCCCAACAAAGTTCCCTTCTACCCCTTTGTAGTCGACTTCTCCCAGTGCCAGGCCTTGCCACTCATCTGTTTTCTGTCTTTATAGTTTTGTCTTTTCCAGAATATCATATACGTGCATACCTTGGAGATACTGCTGTTCTAGGCCACTGTAATAAAACAAATATCACAATCAAGAAAGTCACAAAAATTTGGAGGTGCATGCAAAAGTTATGTCTATACTATGCACTTAATACTGTGTAATAGCATTATGTCTAAAAAAAATATGTGCATGCGTGCTAAGTCACTTTAGTCATATCCAACTGTTTGTGTACATACCTTGATTGAAAAATACAGAGACTTCTCTGATGGTCCAGTGATTAAGAATCTGCCTGCCATGCAGGGGACACAGGTCGATCCCTGGTCTGGGAAGATCCCACATGCCTCAGGGCAACTAAGCCCATGCAGCGCAGCTACTGAGGCCCTTGTTCGTGCCTTAGAGCTTGTGCTCCACATCAAGGGAAACCACCACAATGAGAAGCCCTCACACTGAAACTGGAGGGTGGCCCCTGCTCACTGCACCTAGAGGAAGCCCATGCATAGCAACAAAGACCCCGCACAGCCAAGAATAAAAAATAGTTAATGTTTCTAAAAAAGAATAATATTAAACAAAAAATTTGCAATAGTAACATCAAAGATTACTGATTGCAGATCACCAAATATAATAATAATGAAAAATTTGAAACACTGTGAGAATTACCACAACAGGACACAGAAACATGAAGTAAGCAAATGCTGTTGGAAAACTGGTCCCAGTAGACTTGCTGGCTGCAGGGTTGCCACAGACCTTCAATTTGTAAAAACTGCAGCATCTGCGAAATGCAGTAAAACGAGGTCTGCCTGTAAATGGAGTCACTCAAGAAGCCTTGTGTCTGGCTTGTTTCACACCTTCATCCATGGCTTTGGGTGTGTCAGTAGCTTGCTCCTTTTATTGCTGAGTAGTTGTCCATAGTATGGAGGTGCCACATCATATCCTCCTTTTTGTTGTTCAGTCACTCGGCTGTGTCTGACTCTTTGCAACCCCAGTGGACTGCAGCACACTAGGCTTCCCTGTCCTTCACTCTCTCCTGGAGTTTTCTCCAACTCATGTCCATCGAGTTGGTGATGCCATGTAACCATCTCCTCTTCTGTGATCCGCTTCTCTCCCTGCCTTCAATATTTCCCAGCATCAGGGTCTTTTCCAATGAGTCAGTTCTTCACATCAGGTGGCCAAAGTATTGGAACTTTAACTTCAGCATCAGTCTTTCCAGTGAACATTCAGGGTTGATTTCCTTTAGGATTGACTGGTTTGATCTCCTTGCAGTCCAAGGTCCCAAGGATCCTCCTGGGGTTATTTAATTATCCCCAGCTGTTGTCTAGAAACCCTGTCTAGCAAGAAATGCTGTTTCCTTGATTCACATACACATCTTTCTGAACTGGCTGCTTCAAAAATCAAAGTAGATTCATTCTTCTGCAATATTTTTGTAATTACCTCCAGCATGCCTCTTCCAGGGCTCAGGGTTCAAGTGCCTACAAGATGCAGACTGGAAGCATGATTAGGGAGGTGACTTGGGCAGGACTGGGACAACCCACTTACTTCCTGAAGGGGCAGCGATGGAAATATGGGCCTAGAGGGGACACATCTTCTGATTTCTGGTGTTCTGAATCTTTATGAAAAATATCCTGATTTTTTAAATGTTGGCAACCAACTCAGAACATTTTGAATTATGGCCCTGGCCCTCGAGCCTCACATCTGCGGGCCAGATTGAGTCTGTGGATCTTGTCTTGTGGCCCGTAGCTAGTGCTGTGCTAAATGCTAGGGATGCAGAGAAGAAGGACTCTTGCCCCGAGGTCCTATACTAGTGGGAGAAATCAGAGTTGTTGACCCACAAGTGTAAACACTACCCACTGGGGTAGGGGCTCCAAGAGCTATGTGGAAAGGTGTTTCGAGAAGACAATACTGTCCCTAGTCCCTAACGCTATGTGAAAGGCTTCCCAGATAAGGTGACCTGGAATGAGTAAGAGTTTGCCCCCAGGAGGGACAGGCCATTGAAAGGATCAGCATGGGTAGGGAGGTGTGGCATGGAAGAGGCTGAACCCTGCAAAGCGTGGCAGGTCAGCGGGTCTGGGCAGGTGCTTTGGGCACAGGGGTTGATTCACAATCCATTCTGTTCATGGACTTGTCCCTTAGATACTATATTTTCAAACCAGGAAGTTGGCACTGCCCCTGGATTGTTTTATCCTTAGAGCACACTCTATCAAAGGCTTCAGTGGCCATTGTCCTGGAAGTCTGGCTGCACCCTTTGGAGGACAAACTGTGGCCTAATTTCTGGCAGCTCAGCCCTTCCCCTGGGAGGTCCAGGGCCCTGGAGCCCTCTGCCCGATATGCTCGGCAGATCAAAGGAGCACAAGGGCCCAGAAGTGATACCATCAAAGCCAGTTCCTAGGAAGGATAAAGACCGAATGGCACAAACATGTAAATAATGGAAAAATAGCACCAATCCCTAGGGGGTTTGAATTATGTCATTATGCCTTAAGGACGGAGAGAAAGTGAAAAAAGCTCTTGAGACTACTCCAGATTCTTTCCATCCCAAGCCCTTCTGTGGCTGCATGCAGGGGAGCCTGGTGCCATGATGAGGTTGAGTTTTGCTCTTTCACCTCCCCTGGGCCCTCTGGGGAGGAGTGATGTGGACAGAAAGAAAACAGCAGCCTGAATGATAACAGATGCAGGACTGCCAGCTTTTGAGAGAGGAGATGAGATAGCAAGATCGAGCCGGGGCCCCCATGGCAATCACCGCTTTTAGAGCAGTGGCTCTCCGATGTCACTGAGTGGGGCTCTTAAAAATACAGATGCCCAGACCCCCTCATCAATCTTTTGTCTCCTTGGTGGGGATGGCCCAGGCATCAGTACTTATGAAAAGAGACCTTCCCAGGTGAATATAAGGTGTTGCAAGAGCTGAGAACTACTGCTTTAGAAATTGTGGCCTGGAGGTATGACCAGGGGCTGGTTCCATAGACCTAGCCCTTCAGCTGCCAGTCTGGCTGGGGAAGTTACAGATCAGCTAAGAGGACCGAATCACTGAGCCCCTTCGCAATTACTGATGAGGGCTCTGAGCATTGGCCCTGGAACCAGACTCCCGGGTCCAACCTCCAGTCCCATCACTGCTGTGTGTGGGACCTTCAGTTCAGTTCAGTTCAGTCGCTCAGTTGTGTCCAACTCTTTGTAACCCCATGGACTGTAGCATGCCAGGCTTTCTTGTCCATCACCAACTCCCAAAGCTTATTCAAACTCATGTCCACTGAGTCAATGGTGTTATCCAACCATCTCATCCTCTGTCGTCCCCTTCTCCTCCTGCCTTAAATCGTTCCCAGCATCAGGGTCTTTTCAAATGAGTCAGTTTTTTGCATCAGGTGGCCAAAGTATTGGATTTTCAGCTTCAGCATCAGTCCTTCCAATGAATATTCAGGACTGATTTCCTTTGGGATGGACTGATTGGATCTCCTTGCAGGCCAAGGGACTCTCAAGAGTCTTCTCCAACACCACAGTTCAAAGTGTCAATTTGGTGCTCAGCTTTCTTTATAGTCCAACTCTCACATCCATACATGACTACTGGAAAAAACCATAGCTTTGACTAGACAGACCTTTGTTGGCAAAGTAATGTCTCTGCTTTTTAATATGCTGTCTAGGTTGGTCATAACTTTTCTTCCAAGGAGCAAGTGTCTTTTAATTTCATGACTGCTTAGCAAGCTACTTACCTTCTCTCTGCCTCCATTCCTGCATCTGCACAATGGGTACAATAATTTCAGCCTAAGAAAGATAATCAGGACTTAGTTAATTCACATAAATTGCTTCTAACAGTGCCTGAATAAATGTTATTTTTTTCCATTACTTATTATTTTTATTTTTGCTTGCTTATTTGTCTTGCTTTTATTTTGTGAATTCATTATTATTTTTGTTCTGTGTGGGTTTCACAAGGGAGCTATGGAGATGACTAAGGCACCATTCTAATCCTCAGGAAATTTAGAGGCAAGATCTGAATTTAGGAAAAGCAATGCATCAGGGTGGGGCACCTTATTCTATGTGCCTGGAATCCCTGTGAAGGGACCCAGAGTGTGGAAGGATCCTCACAAGGAAGCGCACGTTGGTGGGGAGGGCACTGCAGCTGTGTGGCAGAGATGGGACTGGTGGGACCCCAGGACACAGGGAGAAGAGGACAGGAGTCCCCTTGGGCCGTTTCGGGGTTGGGAGGAAAAAGTAACCACATGCCCGGGGCGAGGTGAGTCTGGCTGCAGCACAGTGGGAGGGGAGACCCAGAGTGATGGTTTGGTGAGAGGTGCTGGGCTGGTCTGGTCTTTGTTTTCCGGCGGGATGGAATGATGTGAGCCGGAAGTGTGCAGGAGGGAGGGGGGCCTGGACAGACCCCCAGCCTGAGGGGGTGACTCGGGGATGACTGGGCACTGGCCAGAGCCAAGTCAGGGAAGGAAGGGTGGCCTGGGGGACACTGCCCATCTCCTGGTGAGGCCCAACCTTTGCTGTTGGTGGAAACTGAGGCCATCGTCACCCACGTCCCCCCCCATTCACTGGGCCCTCATGTTGTTCGCCTCTCAGGCCAGCTCAGGGTCTCCCCAACCACATAGTTGCTCTGCAGTGGTGAGTCCACAGAAGAGAGAGGCCCCAGGTGGGCGGAGGTGTATCTTGTTCATTTACCATCCAGTTAACAAGCCTTCGTTAACAAAAGGCCCTGCAAGAGATACAGATATCGCAGACCTGGTCCCTGCTCTCCAGAAGCCTATAGTCAGAGACTGTAGTCAGAGATGTTTAAAGTATTATAGGAGCAGGGACTTCCCTGGTGGTCCAGTGATTAAAACTACACACTCCCAATGTAGGGGGCATGAGTTTGCTCCCTGGTCAGGGAACTAAGATCCCAAGTGCCACATGGTACAGTTTAAAAAAAAAGTATTATTGGAGCAGAGGGAAGGAAGAAGTTGATTCAACTGGGAGATCTAGAAAGGCTTCCTGGAGGGAGGGGCATTTGCACTGAGCCTCAGAGATGGTCTTAGGTGTCTCAGTTATTTACTGAGTTGGATCTTGCAGGGGCAGCTTGGTCTCCCTCCATCTGCTTCCACATCCCAAAGACCCCCAGGCTCCTACTTAGCACCACCTTCCAGCCTCCCCCTGTTGGACCAACTTGATTTGCTGTGTGTCTGAGGTATCACCAGCTCGATGAGGCTCTATGCCGAGGGAGTTTATTCACCCTCTGCTTTGTACCCTAAATCTCTCCCTGCCCCCAACCTGGAAACCCAGCAGGAAACCCTCTACAAAGAGTGCCAGGAATCCCACCCACCACCAAAACACAGCAGCCTCAGCGCTGGAGGGAGGGAGAAAGATGAAAAGGCAGCTTGATTTTGGTGGGCACTTTGCATATATTAGTAATAATGATGATGAACATTCAACAGTAATGCCTCATTAGCATAATGACCGTATATTGAGTGGCTTCTCTGTGCCAAGCACTTCGCATGCATTATCTCATTTAGTTCTCACAATAGCCACCGAGGCCCCACAGCTTACTTGTTAAGCACACACCCAGTGGAGCTGGAAGGCCTCGGTTTGAATCCCCATTCTACCGCTTCCCAAGGTGACCTTGGGCACGTGACCGTGCCTCCATTTCCTCTCCTGCCAGAAGATACAGCACCTGCCTCATTGGAGCGCTGTGTGACTGACATAAGTTAATATTGTGAAATTATAACTATAGTACCTAACACACAGTGAATCCTACACATTGTCAAAAACATTAAAACTTGCAACATATTGCTTTACCCATGTCACAGGCAAAGAAATAGGAACTGCTGAGTCAAAGGATTTTGCAGTAGCTGCATGTGTGGAATCACATAGTATGTGTCAGATAACGTCGTCAGCAATTTACCTGCATTTTCTCACTTAATCCTCATGTCTAACCCATGAGGAAGCACTACTGTTATCTCCACTTACCCTGCAAACAGAGGCCCGAGAAGTAAAGCAACTGATCCATGACAGTAGCTGGTATTAACCATTAGGTAGAGGAAGACTTCTAACCAGGGTGGGATGCTAACACAGGAGGAAGGGACCTCTGTGTCTCCAGGGACAGCTGTGTGACTCTCCTCCAGGTGGGACAGGGAGGAATGAATTGGAACTAGGTGGCAGAGGTGCTTTTACTTCAACCTGTGTTAGCAGAGAGGAGCTCAGGAGGTGAGCCCACAGGGACTGCTGGGTGAGCCTTGGGATTGTGCTGGGGAGTACTAGGCAGGGCTTGGTGTTCTGTCAATGCTCCATGTCAGAAGTTCTAGAGTTATTAGTTTCAAGAATAGCATTTAGGTCAGAAACACAGGAGGGTAATTGGAAAAGCTCCTTGCGTGGCTGCCATGGACAGTTGTGTGAGCTGTGTCCTGCACAAGGGCCCCTGGCAGAGAAGCAGCTGGGGCTGCGACCCAGCTGAGCTCTGCCCATGGGGCAACGGGCTCTGGCCTGGAACTGCATCTGCCGAGAGGAAGGGGCCCCTTTGTCTGTTCTCATCAAAGCACCGGACAGACTGGGGTGGTCTGACTCCAGGAATGAGGTCAATAAAGAGACCGTATCTGCAGAGGTGAGACTGCAGATGCCAGATGCTGCCAATAGATTGGCACTCAGGGAACCTCAGCTTTGATTTCCGTAGTGACCAGGGAGGCCTGAAGCAAAGAACCCAGCCTTGGGCCAGGACTGAGATGCAGTGATGTATGAGAAAACGCTGAGCACCCAGCAACTTCACGGGCTCTGCTTCGTGCTGATGAAGTGGGTGGGGGGCCGTAGAAGGGTCAGCGCCAGGAGCAGCCTCGGTGGGGACTAGATCCAGTGCTTTGGGATGGGGCTGAAGAAAAGGCTAATTGAGAACCCTGACCCTGTGACTGTGACCCCAACTCACTGGGGAATCAAGGAGCTTGGGTGAGTGTGTGTGTGTGAATACCCTGTGAGAAAGCAGAAAGTACTTCAAAAACCAAGAACCCAGACTTGCCTGGTGGCACAGTGGATGGGGATCCACCTGCCAGTGCAGGAGACACGGGTTCAATCCCTGATCTGGGAAGATCCCACATGCCATGGAACAGCTGGGCGCGTGAATCACAACCGTCATGCCTGTGCTTTAGAGCCCGGGAGCTGCAGCTTCTGAGCCGCTGTGCCCGAGAGCCCGTGTCGTCCAAGTGTGGCCACCGCAATGAGAAGCCCAATCTCCACAGCTAGAGTGTAGCCCCATGCTCACTACAGCTAGAGAGAAGCCTGCACAGCAACGAAGACCCTGCGCAACCAAAAACAAAATAAATAAATTCTTTTAAAAAACCAAGAAGGACAGTGGGAGGGCCCCCTGCCAGAGGCACCGCCGACGGCCACGTTTTGTCACTGCGTCGCCGCTATGTTGAAAGGGACACGGTGCTGGCGGTTGCTCATTACCCCTGTGGGCACTGCGCCAGATGTTTTGCATACGTAGCCTCATTTTCATCTCCACCCTCCTTCCTCAGGGTTTCTGTAGTAATGACAGCGTTCGGTGGGATAAAGAAAATGAGGGAGGGGATGGTAGGGGAAACTTCCTCGCAAGCTTTAACAGTGTTGCAGGATGGAAAGGTGCTGTGTGGGGTGGTTGTGTAGCAACAAGCAGTGTGAGTCTGATGACTGCTTTTTCCCCCCAGTGGTCATCATTATTACCCCCTGAATTGTGTAACTTCTCCTGAAAGTGCACAAGAGGCAGAGGTATCAGCTCACCCCAAGAAACTCCACTGAGAGAGGAGAGAAAACCTGGAAAGGAAATGGAGGGGCTGTGGTTTCCTTCACCCTCTGGCAGAGATGGGTCTGCCGAGCATGGATGAGGCTTCATAATCTCTAGGTTCTTGGTCGTGGGGGCAGAGCATCTGAGACGTGGAGACCTCATGGAGGCAGGTCACAGGCAAAGACCAAATACTGAGACGTCTGCTACCCTCACCCTTCCTGCTACATCTGTATCAGTTGGGACGCTTTTGACTGTAAGTAACAAAAGCAGTCAGTCAAGAATGACTCAAACTCTAGGCATATTCACAGTTTATTGAACAAGAGGCGGAGGAGAGAGGAGGTCTAGGGTTGGTTTTGTGGTTCAGTAGTGTGATTAAGTGAAGAAGAAAATGGCAACCCACTCCAGTATTCTTGTCTGGAGAATTCCATGGATGGAGGAGCCTGGCAGGCTGTAGTCCCTGGGGTCACAAAGAGTTGGACACAACTGAGCAACTATCACTCACTTACTCAGTGTCATTAAGAACCCAGGTTTTTTTCTATCTTTCTTGTCTGCCTCTTTATCATGTTAGCTTTTGATCAGGGGCTCATCACCTCATGGGCCCATGAAGGCTGCCACAGCTCCAGGCATTACATTCTCAAATGCTAACAAAGCCGGGAAGCAGTGTATCAGCCAGTTTGGTAAGAAAGAGCTTTTATATCTCTCATTTTATTAATGAGTTAAAAAAACCTTTCCCAAGAGTCCCCCACTGAACTGGGTGATAGGGTATCTCCTAAGTGTGAGGGATGCTAGAACAGTGAGTGTCCCTCCTGTAGTGGAAGTGGGTGGAAAGGGGTGGGGATGGCTGGCATGTAGCCAGTCAGAAGCATCTGCCACAACACCCTCTTCCAGGCACTCGTCCCAGTGCTCCCAGGGAACACCCAGATGGCAGAGTCACGGAGCAGTTCTAAAGCTGTGCTTGACTCCCTCCCTCCAACCCCAAAAGCCAGTCACTTACCCAACAATTGGCTAGACTATATGTGCAGGACACTCTGAGGGAGACCAAGAGTATGGGAGCGGCCCAGAGAAGTAGGCATTGTTTTCCTCCAGTTTTACAGATGAGAATGCAAAATCCAAAAAGCTAAGGAACTTGTTCAAAGTATGGTACATACCTAGTAAGGGATGGTGGTTGTTGTTAAGTTGTTAAGTCGTGTCCGACTCTTTGTAACCCCATGGACTGCAGCACACCAGACTTCCTGTCCTTCACTGTCTCCCAGAGTTTGCTCAAAAATTCATGTCCATTGAGTCAATTATGTTATCTAACCATCTCATCCTCTGCCACCCCCCCCTTCTCCTCTTGCCTTCAATCTTTCCCAGCATCAGGGTCTTTTCCAGTGAGTCAGCTGTTTGCATCAGGTGGCCAAAGTTTTGGAGGTTCAGCTTAAGCATCAGTGCTTCCAATGAATATTCACGACTGATTTCCTTTAGGATTGACTGATTTGATCTCCTTGCAGTCCAAGGGACTCTCAAGAGTCTTCACCAGCACCACAGTTTGAAAGCATCAATTCTTTGGTGCTCACCCTTCTTTATGATCCAACTCTTTTTTTTTTTTTTTTAATGATCCAACTCTTACATCCGTACATGACTACTGGAAAAACAATAGCTTTGACCAAACAGGCCTTTGTCAGCAAAGTGATGTCTCTGCTTTTTAATACACTGTCTAGGTTTGTCATAGCTTTTCTTCCAAGGATCAAGCATCTCTTAATTTCATGGCTGCAGTCACTGTCCATAGTGATTTTGGAGCCCAAGAAAATAAAGTCTGTCACTGTTTCCACTTTTTCCCTGTCTATTTGCCACAAAGTGATGGGACTGGATGCCGTGATCTTAGCTTTTTGAATGCTGAGTTTTAAACCAGCTTTTTCACTCTCCTTTTTCACCTTCATCAAGAGGCTCTTTAGTTCCTCTTTACTTTTTGCCATTAGAGTGGCATCATCTGCATATCTGAGATTGCTGATATTTCTCCTGGCAATCTTGATTCCAACTTGTGAGTCATCCAGCCTGGCATTCCGCATGGTGTACTCTACATAGAAGTTAAGTAAGCAGGGTGACAATATACAGCCTTGATGTACTCCTTTGCCAATTGCTACAAGATGTACAAGCTGGATTTAGAAAAGGCAGAGGAACCAGAGATCAAATTGCCAATATCCATTGGATCGTAGAAAAAGCAAGGGAATTAAAAAGTATATATATCCATCTACTTCTGCTTCATTGAGTATTTTAAAGCCTTTGACTCTGTGGATCACAGAAAACTGTGGAAAATTCTTAAGGAGATAGTAATACCAGACCTCCTTACCTGTCTCCTGAGAAATCTATATGCAGGATAAGAAGCGGCAGTTAGAACCAGACATGGAACAAAGGACTGGTTCCAAATTGGGAAAAGAGTATGTTAAGGCTGGGTATTGTCATCCTGCTTATTTAAGTAAGTGGTGGTGCTTGGATTTAAACCCAGGTCTGTCTGATTTTAGAGGCCTGCTCTTTGCAACCTGCAAAGCAGGCGTGTGAGCCTAGCTTACAGCCTTCTCGCATCTTCTTTTAACATGTAAATGGAACAGATCAGACCATGAATGTACACTGAGGGCCCACTGGGACCTGCAGCCAGGAAATACTGCAAGTGCGCAGGAAGGGCGTGTTCCCGGGGACAGTGTGGTCAGAGACCCGCTGGAGCCAGTTCACTGGCCTCTTTGTGTGTGTGTGTGTTATTTTATTTTTTAATTCAATTTCATATTTAATTGGAGTATAATTACTTTACAATATTGTGATGGTTTCTGCCATACATGAACATGAATCAGGCATATCACTAGCCTCTTGACACCAGCAGCCACAGCAGAGAAAGTCCTGACACACCTGTTCAAGGAGAGTCCCTTCTCTTGAGCTGCCAGGGATGAGACACTTCCACTTGCCAGTGTAGACACTTGTCAGTGTAGAGGCTGGAATGGCTGAGGGCAGCTGCCCAAGAAGGGCCACATGTTGTCCCTCTGCATTGCTTGAGTGGGATCTCTGTCGGTAGAAACAGACTCTCTCTGTTGACCGTTACTAATGGGAGACAAGTTTATGGTTTTTCCAGTAGTCATGTATGGATGTGAGAGTTGAACTATAAAGAAAGCTGAGTGCCGAAGAATTGATGCTTTTGAACTGTGGTGTTGGAGAAGACTCTTGAGAGTCTCTTAGACTGCAAGGAGATCCAACCAGTCCATCCTAAAGGAGATCAGTCCTGGGTGTTCATTGGAAGGTCTGATGCTGAAGATGAAACTCCAAAACTTTGGCCACCTGATGCAAACAGCTGACTCATTGGAAAAGACCCTGATGCTGGGAAAGATTGAGGGCAGAAGGAGAAGGGGACGACAGAGGATGAGATGGCTGGATGGCATCACCGACTCGATGGACATGAGTTTGAGTAGGCTCTGGGAGTTGGTGTTGGACAGGGAGGCCTGGCGTGCTGCAGCTCACGGGGTCTTAAAAGAGTCGGACACGACTGAGCAACTGAACTGAACTGAATGGAAGACAAGGGAGTGACCAGCAGGCAGACTCCCCAGACCCCAGAGCAGCCACAAGACCAGGCATCAGAAGCCTGGGATGACATTTCAGAGCTACACGTACATGGGATCCCCCTGGTTGTCTTATCTGCTCAAGCCTGGCCTCTGTGGTGGTGATGGGCTCTCTCTCACTCCACCTCCTACTTCTGCGGTCACTTCTTCATTGTGAAGGGACTTGCAGGCACCCCTGCCCCCGCATGCATAACTCCAGGGGACACCATTCATATGGTCAAGCTATGCGGTGCACAGAATATATATTCTGTTTCGAATTCTTTTCCATTATATGTTATTACAAGATATTGAATGTAGCTCCCTGTGCTATACAGTACGTCCTTGTTATTTTCTGTATAACAGAGTGTAAGGCGATACAGATTCTTTATTTTCTCTAAGGTTGATCTGATCTCATTCAGGAGCCCCACCTTGAAGGGTCACAGTGATGAAACACGTGGAGCCCTGTGCAGTGGAGCCAGTCTGATTCAGTAACTTAGACAGTCTTGTGATGTTAAGACTCGGCCTCTTTGAGCTAATTTGGCTTTTGCTTGAGTGACTCCCAAGGGTCATTGTTCCTCCTCTTCCAACTCTTTTGTAAAATGGCACCTGGGGATGTAGACAGCAGGGCTTATGTGACCTGGGGTGTTGGGGGGGGGGGCCTCTGGCCGGTCCTCAGACATGTCCTGGCTGCTGTCTGCTGAGGTGTGGCTGGTGTCCCCTCCAGGGCATTCCTTGGACGTCTGCATTGGAGTCTGCAGTGGACAGACTCGTAGTCCATTTTTCCTTGGCCCTGAGGGCAGCATCCATCCCTGCTGGGCCTTTGGGCCACGGTCCATCTCACCCCAGGCCTGTCTTCCTCACAGCCTCTGCTTCAGTGAACTTGCCCCTCGCCATGGCAACCTCCTGCTGGCCTGTGGCTCTTAGATCTTCCATGTCCTCCCTGTGGGGTGTGCAGGGCCAGACTGCTGGGTTCCCTCCACCAGCCAAGAACTGCAAGAGGCTCCAGAGTGCATGCCTGGCCCTCTCTGACCATTCCCCTTGGCCATCTTAATTCTGAGAGGCCACCTCTTATTTGGCCCAGGGCCATCCTGAGTGGTGGTCTCTCTCCTTCTAGAATACCAGTCAAGAAGTTGGAGAGATATGCCTCTACCCTCTGCCATCAGCAGGACTCTCAGCCTACAAAACACACCCACCTCCTCTCTGAGATTCAGGCCCAGAGTGTGGAAGATCAGGGCGTGCATCTCAATCTGCACTTCGTCTCTGTGTCCTTCTCATTGTCAGTCTTTCCTTCTGCAAGAAGTGGGCTTCCCCTCCTTCTGGTGTCTGCCCAGGACACTCTGCCGTCCAGTCATCCAGGAGACACTCCTCATTGGCCATCGGGGGGAAATAGGAGTCAAGAACAGCCTCTCAATTCTGGCTCTTAAGACTGCTGTGTAGCTGCAGATTCTATAGTGGATGTCAGAAGCGGAGTTGCTCGGATTCCTGTGTGAACAATCCTAACCCTCTCTGGGTGAACGGATGCCATGAGGAGGAAGAGAGGGAAGGTTGTGGTTAGAAAGCACTAAGGAGTGAAGCACAGCGACATATTTAGAAAGAAAAAATGATGCTCTTCACACTTCTCTCTGTCCTCCTCCCCATGCCCTTCTCTCTGTAACCAGCCACTGCCTCGCGTAGTTTACATTTAAACCCCCCAGCCTGTCACCACTGAGTGTGGGTCCCTTCTGCTGGGCAGAGCTCTAGAGCTGAGCTGGAGGTCCCCTGGAACACAACACAGCCACCTAGAAGGAGACTGTGTCCCTTGTAAGTTTGGGGAATGAGTGCTGTGCTGGGGGAACTGGCCAAAGATCCAAGTGGAGTCTCCCTTCCTTGCCGGGTCCTAAATTAGCTGCAAGATTCTTTTCGTGAGGCTGTTGGTGTCAGGTAGAGCATCATAGCTGGTGGCACTAGCAATAAAGAATCCGCCTGCCAGTGCAGCAGACATGAGACACGGGTTCGATCCCTGGGCCAGGAAGATCCCCTGGAGGAGGAAATGGCAACCCACTCCAGTATTCTTGCCTGGAGAATCCCCATGAACAGAGGATCCTGGCAGGCTACAGTTCATAGAGTCGCAGAGTTGGACACGACTGAAGCAACTTAGCATGCTAGCACAGACCATTATAAGACAGTCATTGCTCAGAGGGTTTTTTCAAACAAAAGTCATTTTATTTTCTCGGTAATGTTAAATTTGGACTTCCCTGGTGCTCAGCAGTAAAGAATCCACCTGCCAATGCAGGAGACTTGGGTTCTTTCCCTGGGTCAGGAAGATCCTCTGGAGAAGGAAATGGCAACCCACTCCAGTGTCTTTGCCTGGAAAATCCCATAGAGAAAGGAGCTTGGCGGGGTATAGGCCATGGGGCTGCAAAGAATGGGACATAACTTAGTGATTCAACAGCAACAGCAGTGTGAAATTTAATCAAAGAGTTTCTGCTTTGGTCTCCAGACCCTCAGCTGGCTGAGTCCTCTTGAATTGTTCCCAGCATCTTAGAGGAAATGGTGACTTTCTCTCACACACACACACATCCCTTGGAGGACAGCGCAGAGTCTCCTCAAGGAAGCTCTGTGCATGTGGCCTGCTGTGTGTTCACTGCCCTCTCTTATGCCCAAGATGACTGAGAGGAATGTAAAGGGTTCGCCCCTTCCCTTTCTCATTTGAGGCACTGAGAGATGGGCCGGCTTCCTCTGGTCACTGACAGAGATCCTGCAGCCCTCCCCTGGGTGCAATTTAGATAAATGATCTCTTGGGAAGGAGAAGGCCCAGGCCACATTACATGTTCCCCCAGGGACTGTTTATCAGTCCATCTTTTTCTGCATTTCCAGGCAACAGGAAACTACGGTCCTGGTATATGAGGTGGATGGTCTGAGAGTCCCCTGCTTACAGGGACCAAGCAGAAGGGCCCCTCTGCAGGGCTCTGGGGAAGCCCATGGGATTCCACCCATGGACAGCTCCAACTGTCCCTTTCCCAAAGAGCACACCGACACATCACTTTAGGAGGTTTTGTTGAGAGGGAGCAGCATCAGCCCATGCTAGGTCTGCCCATAGACATACAAGCCCTGCAGTGCCCCGGCTTGGGGAGAGCTGGGTGATCAGATCCTGCTGGGGGAAGAACCTCTGCCTGGAGCGCACACCCGCCAGGTGCCAGGGGATGGGCCAGGTGCCCTCAGCATGGGATTCCAGCTCAGCCTGAGAGTCACAGCATTTCACAGGGGAGGAGCCTGGGGGTGGCAACTGGGCCTGGAGTCTCCTTAAAGCTCACCCTTTAGCCCCAACTATCAAATAACCTTTAAAAAAAAAAGTCTCACCTGACAAGGAACCAGAGGGCCTCTAAGGAGAGGATGTGAGAAGTAGAGATTGCAATGGAAAGAGAGTGAACCAGCCGTCTTGGGTTGAATTCTACCAGTCCTTATTGAGCAGTTATTGCCTGTCTAATCCTGTGCTGGATAATCCTGGGATGCAGAATAAAGCCCTTGAGGAATACTTGGCTCTTTGACTGACTTGCTATAAATCAGGGTGACTGTCAAAGCCAGTGAGATCATTTACAGCACTTTGTAAAGTAAAAATTGATGTAATTTACATAGCCTTTACTATGTAAAAGTATTAGTTCACAAAGTATTCACAAAATATTTTCACACATGTTATTATTTTTATTGGTGCCTCACAACTGCATTGGGGGGAAGAAAAGTATGAATTATGTCCATTTTACAGATGCTCAAAGGGCACAGTGCCCCTTGTACTACAGCTCAGGGACTTAGGTAGCTTCATCATCACCAGGCAACTTGTTAGAAGTGCATATTCCCAGACCCCCAGACTTCCTGAATCAGGTGAGGCCCAGTGATCTGTGTTTTAACAAGACTGCGGGGGTGATTCTGATGCATGCAGATTCTTCAGGTTCTGCTTCAGTCCTGGGTGGGGCCTGGGATTCTGCATTTCTAACCAGCTCCCACATGATGCCAGTGCCGCTGGCCCACAGACAGTACACTACAATAACAGAAATCACCTGGAAGCTTCATTCATTCAAATGTAGAGTCCCTGGCCCACGCCCTGAGAGTGTGATCATGCAGGCCTGCCATGGGGCCCAGGAACCTGAATTTCCACAGACACCCCAGGTGATGCCATACTTTGAGGATCCATGCTCTGGAGTTCAAGCTTGCAGGCCTCCACCCCAGCCTCATTTTCAAAGGTTTTCCCCCTCCACTCCCCATCTCCACTGGCCCTGAACCACCCATCTGATCTCTTGCCAAATCATGGGTTAAGGGGTGCGAGTGGGAGGCCATCCCTGAGCCAGCGGGGCCCTCAGTTCCTCAAAATAGGTCAGGAGTCTGGCACAGACAAGACGCAGTGTCTGCAAATAGAAACCATCTGTTGGGTCTGTGCTTTGAGCTCTACCACCCCCTCCCTCCCTGGGCAGAGGAATATAGAACTCAGAACCCCAGGAGGGGGTGGGTGCTTCCTTCGATGGGGCCTGCCCACCCCAGACGCTCCCTCCAGGGCTGCCTGCAGGGGAGGGATGGCAGCACCATATCAAGTCCCCTTAACTGCGCCCCCCACATCCGTTTACCCCCCATCTTCCCACAAGGAGGCTTAGTGTGTGCAGGTTGGTCATCAGGTGACCTTGCTGTGTGACCTTGGACAAGTCACTTCCTCTTTCTGGGCCTCAGTCTGTGAAATGAGAAGCTAGATTTTAGTGGACCCAAGGGTCCTCTTCTGCACTGGCAGGCTATAGTTCTGTGAAAGCCTTTATGTGTCCGGACCACATGTAAGAAAAGTTGAGTTCATAGGGAGGCAGATACTTCCTTCTTGCTTTCTGCCCAGGTTGGATCTTACAAGTTGGAATCAGCCTGCAGATCCCCATAAGGAGATGGTCAAGTTTTCTGATCTGGGGGCTTTTAGAGGTTTTAAGGGGAAGTGACAGGGTCACTCTTCCTTCTTCCTGTCCTCTTGTTTCTGTACTCATTCACATATTTAGTAAACATTCATCAATACTATATTAAGCCTAAAGGTAAGCCCAGGAAAGAGAACGAAGGATAAGACATAGTTTCTGCACTCAGTAACATCCAGTGTGGTTGGGGAGCAAACACGTAAAGTAAGAGACCAGTGGCAGATTTTATTTTCTTAGGCTCCAAAATCACTATGGACAGTGACTGCAGCCATGAAATTAAAAGATGCTTGCTCCTTGGAAGAAAAGCTATGACAATCCTAAACAGTATATTAAAAAGCAGAGACATTATTTTGCCAACAAAGGCCTGTATAGTCAAAGCTATTGTTGTTCCAGTAGTCATGTCACTACTGGGAAGTAGTTAAGAAAGTCACTTAAGAAGGCTGACTACCAAAGAATTGATGCTTTCGAACTGTGGTGCTGGTGAAGATGCTTGAGAGTCCCTTGGACAGCAAGGAGATCAACCCAGTCAATCCTAAAGGAAATCAATCCTGAATATTCATTGGGAGGACTGATGCTGAAGCTGAATCTCCGATACTTTGGCCACCTGATGCGAAGAGCTGACTCACTGGAAAAGACCCTGATACTGGGAAAGATTGAGGGCACAAGAAGGGAGTGACAGACGGTGAGATGATTGGATGGCATCACTGACTCAATGGACATGAGTTGGAGCAAACTCTGGGAAATGGTGAAGGACAGGGAAGCATGGTTTGCTGTAGTCCATGGGGTTGCAAAGAGTCAGACATAACTTAGGGACTAAACAATGAACAACAAGAGACCCTTGTGTCAGGTCTGAGTTCAGATCTCAGTTCCTCCACTTAAGTGACCTTGGACAAACTTGGTTGCATAAATAGAGATAATAATTGCATCTTTACCTTGGGGTTATTATAAGGATTACGGGATGTAATGAATGTAAAATCTTTGGGTCACAGTCTGCGCTTAATAAATGTAAGCTATTGTTATTAGTCTGATAAGCTAGAAAAAGGGGAGCCCAGGACGGAATATGGGGACTTCAGAATCTGGCAACTGCCCAGCTCAGGAGTCATCTCAGGGGAGATGGGAAGCTCTCCTGAAGAGCTTGGAGCGGAGGAGGCTGGCAGCCTTCTGTTCCCATGTCCACCAGTCCCTCTCAGCAGATCAGGAAAGGCTTCAGGGATTCAGGGTAGAAGCCTGCTCCCGGAATAGACTCCATATTTGGCTGGACTTGTGTTGGGTGATGGGCAGAATACAGCATCCGTGGATGTTTGATCTGAATCTTCCATCTGCAGTCTGTGGAGAAGGCGCCATCCCAACCGTGTTCATTCCCACTTGACTTTGATCTGCTCCTTGATGGTGTAAGGCAGGCAGGGTGGAGCATGACAGGGGAGGAAGCCCCTTTTCACAGTAGAGAAGATCGAGGGGTTTGCCCAAGAGGCTCTGAGAGTTGGCCTGGAACCTAAGAATTCTGAATTTGCTAGGGGTGGAGAGAAAGTCAGTGCGGCAGCTCCAGATCCTGGCCTTCTGTGGTCCCTGTGCACCCCAGCCGGACCTCCCCGGTGTGGAGGTTCTGCTGGAGTCTCTTCTAGGATGTGACTTTTGCGGGCTACCTGATATTCTCCTAGTGCCATGCAACAGGACTGTTTGCAGTGATGGGAATGATCTGGAATCTGTGCTGTTCAGTACGGCAGTGGGTCAGCCTCCGCTGTCCTGCACCCCTGCTGAAATCGCTTGTGCTGTGGGGCACAGAGGATCCAGAGGCAGACCCTTGAGGTACTCCTGGATCCCTGGAGGCGCAAACCCAGCGGATTCAGAAAGAGAGCCTTTAATCGAGAACACTCGTGGTCCAGCTTCTTCATGCTAGAAATTTCTTGAGTGGCTTCAAGTTCTTTTCAGAAGTCCTGGAAGCCAGTGAGAACCCAGTAAGACTATTAAATGCCAGAGCTGGGAGGGTGGGCCATCTCCTGTAGGGGAAGAAGCAGGGATCTACCAGAGGGTCCCTAGTGGGTTCGTGGCTGAGCCAGCTGGAATGTGGGTTTCTGACCGCATCCCTCACGCCAGAGGTTCTCAAATTGGGTTCCACGGTGTCGTCCCAGGACCATTTCTGGAAGGTGCTCCCAGTTTCCTGCTAGATTTGAATGCAAACAGTTCCAGCTTTGCCCATTACATTTTGGAGTTCTGAGTCATATTTTATTTAGAGAAAGTGTTCTTCTGCTTAAAAAAGATCCTAGCTTTTCATTTCACAGAGGAGAAAGCTGAAGAGAAGAGTCCACCGGTAGTTACTACCTGACCTGAGAAGCTTCTCAAGGCCCTGGGCTGACCTACTCCTCCTCCCTCCAGTCTGAGAACACGTGCTATGTTCCTCCCATGTGTCCAGTCCTGGGCTCTGGACAGCAAAGCTGGCTCAGAGATGGAGGACCAGCTGACCAGCAATTGCTTGTGAACCCAGAGTGTGGTGGGCGAATTCAGCAGAGATATTGATGATAGTATCTGTGGTTGATTAGAGTGGCACACCTTTTGCAAAGCCTCTGTCCCTGGTGTCCCATCCTGATAGGGATTTCAAGATGTAGGTGTGGCTGACATCCACATTTCATCGAAACGGACACCGAGCCTGGAGAAGGAAGGTGCCTTATCCTGGGTCACATGGGTGATGAGCCAGAGAAGGCGGAAAATGTCAGCCTTTCTCTGAGCACACAGGGACAGGGAGGGGCTCTCCCACAGGTCCTGATGGGCTGCCCCGTGGGAGCAAGCATCCAGTGGCCGCCAGGACAGATCCTGAGGCCTCCTGCGCTCCCCGGCTAGCAGCTCTCCCCGAGGATGTAGCCCTGAGCTCCCCACCCCACCTTAGTTAGAGATGAGAACAAAAACTACCTCCGTGTATCTTTTTGTGTATTCCAGTTAAAGCACTGAATTTTAGCCATCTTCATCTAGACAGTGTACCCGCTGGCCAAAATGCATCATTTTGGGGATTGGAGGACAGGATACAGTTTGTCTTCATGTGGAGTGTTCATAACAATTATCTCAGAGGAGAAAAAAGCCTGCCTCTATTTCTTAAGAGGCTATAAGAGCCGTTCAGCTGCAAAATGAATACTTCCTCCTTCCGGGCCCTCCCCTCTCAGAGGGAGACCAGGATGGCCCTGGGCCCAGGGAGAGGCCACCAGGGCGCAGGCCCGGCAACCACGCACATCTGGAGGCCAGAGCTTTTCCCTCCCTCCTCCTGACCCTGGGCCCAGCCCAGCCCCCTCCTTCCCCTGCCAGGGCCCGGCCTCCCCAAGTGAACACTTAATTGAGGTCAGAGTCTCTCCCTTACAGGAGAAGGGGAGAGGGTGGAACTAGCGTGTGATAAGCGTCATCCCACTCCATGCCAGATACCTTGCCAGGCACTTAGCATTTGGTCATGTCATTGCATTCAGTGATTTGGACGACATTATTTGCGCTTTGCAGATAAATAAACTGATGCTCAGAGAGGTTGAGTATCTAGTGTGAAGTCACACAGCTAGCAAATAACAGCCAAGATAGAAACCTTTAGGGCATTGCCCCAAACCCCGCCCCCCATAGTTTCTTTACACTTTGTATAATGCCCTGTATTGTATGAAAAAGGCAGGGAGGAGTAATTAATAGCTTGGGTGGAGAGGCCAAAAAAAAGGAGAAGATGGGTATTATGTCGCAAAGAACAGTAAACTGTCAGAAGTTCCTTTTTTTCCTTAAGCACTCTATCCAATTATCTCATTTAATTCTTATTATAACTTACTGGGCAAATAACATAGTTGTTTCTATCTTACAGCTACAGAAGCAGAGATTTAGGATTTAAGTTATGGAACCAGGACCTGAGGTCACGCACGTCTTTATAAGAGTCAGAAGTTCTTGACAGAGGGCCCGGCTTTGTGGCTTTCACAGCTTATGACTTTGGGACAGCCTCTTAACCTCCCCGAGCCTCAGATTAGTCACATACGTACCAGATATTTTCAATGGGATTGTGGTACCCATCCAGCTCTGCCCACTGCACGGCTGCCGTTGGGGGCAGATGAGGTGATGGGGAGGTGGTGTCTGGGGAGGGTCATGGAACTGGTCACCTTGCTGATACTGTGCTGTCCCTGGCAAGGGACTCGTTAAGCCCCATCTTGAGCGCTGTACTGAGTTTAAGAGGCCTTGGCATCCTGGTGACAAGAAGCCCAGAGGAGATAGGGCTGTGTGACCAGAAGGACAAACACTACAAAGAAGGGCTTGGGCCCAGAGCCTTCATGGGCTGAGCATAAGGACCAGGCCTCTCATCCTGTGGCCAGGAGTGGGGGGTATGAGCTGAAGATTCAAAATCTCAATAAATTGAAGTCACAGCCCTGGGGTGAGGTTCATCCCATTGCATCCAAGGAACCGGTCAAGTGTGCTTGTACTTGGCCCTTGCCCTCTCACCACACCAAGAGGTTATTCAACCAGGGTCACCAGAAGACTCCTGCTAAGCAGGAGTCCAGGGCCAGGCCTGGGGCGGAGGGGCTCTGCAGGGCCCAGAAGGAGTAGGATGATCACATAACCTAAGTCTAGTACTGGGAGAGAGAAAATATTCATACCTTAAAATAAGTAACTGCACTAGTCAGCAATGTGAGGAGGCCTAGGGGGAGATGCCAAATGCCACGAGAACCGTTGCCATTCTGTGTCACAGCAACCCAGTTGGGGAGACGCCGGAACCTCTGTGTCACAGAGAAGGAGTGTCACTGGCCAGGGTGTCCTCTGACCTGGGACTCTCTGATCCCAGCCCTCCTCTCTGGTGCAACACAAGGTCTATTGGGGGGGGGGGGGCGCTGCTGGAAGGCCATCTAGTCCCATCTCTTGTTCCACGTTGCCCTTAACCAGAGGTCATCTACCCGAACCTTGAATCCTCCCAGGGATGAGAGGCTCATTACCTGTCATGATACCTCCTTTTTCTGTTTCAGGCAGCTCTCACCATTAAGAACATCCTTCCTCTTAGGGAGCTCCAATGTATCTCAGTCTTGTGCTGATTGCTCCTGGAAGATTCAGAGAGAGTGTGTGTGTCCTGCCCTCACTGGAACTAGCTTTGGGGAATCCACCAGGATCTGGGCTGAGCTTGAGGGCTAGGGGCAAAGGTCAAAGGGCTAGATTTTCAGGTGACCTCTGGGCTGCCACACTGATTTCCCTTTGAGGTCTGGGTATCTCCTTCAGTCCCAGCCTCAGCATGGCCTCCTCTCTCTGCAGAAGAGGGAGGAGGCTTTTCTGTTGCCTGCCTGCACACCCCTGCATCTGACCTCAGAATGAAGTCAGCCCCTTGGTAAGCGCGGGTGGAGCGGTCAGACCTCTGGGGCTTCCAGATGCTCTGCTTTGGCCCACAGTGTCTGCCAGTGCCTGATCTGGCCTCCCAGGTCCTCAGCTGTCTGTCCACTACCCTCCAGAACATACGCGTGGCACTGGCCAGCTGCCCTCACTGCCACCAGCTCAGCCAGGTGCGTGCCCACACGTTCCCTCTGTCCCTGCCTCTATATGCTCACCCTCATCCAAGCCAGAGATTAATAACAGGGGCATCTTCAATGTGAATTGTATCAAAGCTTTACATTTGACTCCTCAGCTTTATAGGGAATCCAAGAATGGCTTTGAAGAGACCACAAAGCAACATAAGACAAATCGCTAGGACAGTTTCTTCTTCTTCTTCTGTGTTTTAAAGTCTTCATTGAATTTGTTACGACATTGCTTCTGTTTTATGGTTTGGTTTTTTAGCCCTAAGGCATCTGGGATCTTCTTGCCTAGAGATAAAACCCACACTCCCTGTGCCAGAAGGTGAAGTCCAAACCGCTGGACCACCGGGGAAGTCCCTGACGAGGACGTTTTCTAAGACAGCTGACTCGGTGTGTTTAAAAAGTCAGTGTCACTTTAAACTAAAAAAAAAAAAAAAGTAATGGGAGTGTTCTAGATTTAAAGGAGGCGAAAGAGAGATCACAACCAAATGAAATACATGGGAACAACACAGTTCCCAATCCTAGTTCAAAATATGGAATAGCTGTAAAAGGCATTTCTTTGATTTTTAAGGCCATACAGCATGGCATGTGGGATCTTAGTTCCCTGACCAGGAATCAAACTCTTGCCTCCTGCAATGAGAGCATGGAGTCTTAACCACTGGACCGCTGGGGAAGTCCCTGTAAAAGGTATTTGGAAGAATTTTGAATATTGGCTGGGTGTTAGATGGTATTGTGGAATTGTTGATTTTCTTAGATGTGGTAATGATGATATACTTATGTAGGAAACTGTCCTCCTTTGTAGGAAATGCAGGCTGATGTAATAAGGGGGCAGGAGTCATGATGCTGGCAGCTTCGTTTCAACTAATTCCACAAAACTATAAAAAAGAAAAGAAAAGAAAGGCACACAGAGAGAAAAAGGATTGTGACAAAATGCTAATGCAAATGAACCTAGGTGGGGGGTGATTACTGCACCATGCTGTCAACTATTTTTGTTTTCTGAAGTATTTCATAATAAGAAGTTGGAAGAAAACATAATCAGGTCTGCAGAGTCAGAACAGGTCCCAGTGAATCCTGTGCGTGTTCACTGTCTGACTTGGGCTGGGTCTGTTTCCCACTCCGTACCACAGGACGTTGTAATTCCCACCTCTCGGGGGACTGTGCTGTCTCAGTATCCCACGCTGGCAGATGCCCCCACCTCTGTGAAGCCTACCCCAGTGCACTCTGCTTCCCTGGCCTCTCATTACTTTTCAAGCCTTGATTTCATCTACTCCAAAGGCTCCTAAGATATTTGAACTCGGGGTCTGTGTCCGACGCTTTCCAGACACCTCTCAATGGACTGGGCCCACAGGAGCAGTGGTGCAATCTTATCTTGGATGGGATCTTGTATCTACATATCTCATTTTGATTCTTAAAGTAACCACATAAAGTCAGAAACTATGGTTCTTGTTTTAGAACATCTCAAGGAGGCAAATTGTTTTTCTGAGGCTAGTAGGAGTTAGAATGGGGAGTGAAAATCCAGAAATGCAGACTCCCAGTCCAGCACTCTGTCAGGCATGCTTGCTGTGGCTTCATGTGGGGTGAAGGTACCCGTCCAGTGATAAGGGCCCCAGGGGGGCCTCCTTCCCCTAATCCTTCCAAAGGTCCTGCGGAGACATCAGCCCCAGTCTACAAACTGATGGGGGAGAGGCCAGTGCCAGGCTTGCTGCAAGATGCTCTCTGCATTTCCCTGGATGCAGGCTGGGGCTGATCCCAACAGAGATTCTCTCTGCTGGACTTCTGGAAGGGCAGTGAGATTCAAGTCAGGCCTTGAAAGTTGGGCAGGGCAGAGAAAAGGGCAAAGGCCTTCCAGACTAGATCTGCACCTACAAGGAACAGGAGATTGGAATGAGCAGGCTCCTTTCTCTTTGGGAGGACTGTGGAATCTAGAATATTCTACCTGAAAGAGACAGAGTGATTGCCAGTACTAACATACCAGACAAAATTTCTGCCAGGACCATTTACCACCCATACTGTATTTTTCATTCTGTATTTTCTTTGAATTAATTCATTATTTTTAAGCTTAGCTTTCTCAGCACTAATATCTGTGAAATGGCGGATTTGGCATGTAAGTTACATGTTTTTTCTAATACAAATTAAAATAAACACAGGAAGGAGTTCCCGAGCAATCCAGTGGTTAAGCCTTTGCCTTCCAATGCAGAGGGTATGGGTTCGATCCCTGGTTGGGGAGCTAAGATGCCACATGCCTTGCAGCCAAAAAAACAAAGCATAAAACAAAAGCAATATTATAACAAATTCAATTTAAAAAACTTTTTTTAAAAAGTGGCCCACATTAAAAACATCTGTAAAAAATAAATAAATAAAAATAAACACCTGGCTAGTAAAAACTTCATCTCATGTAAAGGAACATGAGTGGCCGCCTGGGACTGCAGTCAGGGCATCACTGATGTAATCCTGTTGAGGATACGGTCAGGGGGGGCTTGCCTAAGATCACACAGCCAGAGTGCGCTTGCCTCTCCAGCAGGACTTTGTCATGAACGGTCGTGGGCAGAACTCAGCAGAGAGGGGGACGGCAGGTGGGAAGGGGTACTGTGTGGGCAGAGGCTGGGCGGGGTGCAGGGGAGGGCAGTGGCCTGAGGGAGTAGAGGACAGAGAGCTGGCAGGAAGAGGGTTTGCCTGAAGAATCCCTGGGATTCTCCTCATTGGATCTGAACTTCTTCCTTCAATAAAGAGGCCTTTGTGTCTGAGCTCCTGGCTTTATTTAAATCCAATGCAAAGTTCTGTTTTCAGGCAAATTCCCAGGGTTGGTTTCCTGATTCTGTGGCGGTTATTTCCTTTTGCCTTCCATCCCCTTGGGAATTTCATCTGAAGAAATTTCTGTCCTGAGATGGGTTGGGAGACTCAAGGCACATCGGGGGACTGGACAGGAAGAGCAGGGGGTGGATGATGTCAGATAATGGCAGTCGGGTCAGAAACATGTTCACATTTTTTTTTATAATTTTAAACATTTATTTTTGGCTGTGCTGGGTCTTTGTTGCTGTGCAGACTTTTCTCTAGTTGTGGCTGGTAGGGCCTGCTCTTCATTGTGATGTACGGGCTTCTCATTGCAGTGGCTTCTCCTGTTGCCGGGCACGGGCTCTAGAGTGCGCAGACTTCAGTAGTTGCGGCTCCCTGGGTTAGTTGCTTTGCAGCATGTGGGATCTTCCCGGACTAGGGATCGAACCCATGTCTCCTGCATTGGCAGGCAGATTCTTTAGCACCGAGCCACCAGAGAAGCCCATATATTCACATTTACAAAACGCTTATTGAGCTCCTACTGAATGCCAGACCCCAGCTGGGTACTTTGGGCTTGGCTGCCTGTCTGTCAGGAGAGCACCCACTAGGACCCCACCTGCCATGGTGCCCGTTCGTAGGGTTCCCAAAGGAGGCGCCATCGTACAGCAAAGCTGAACTCCACGGTGGGCTGCCCGTCCTGTCCTTCACCTGCGCATCCGTCCATGCACATCTGTTCTCTGCAGTGCCTAGCACAGGACATGCATGCAGTCAGGGCCAACTGGTTGGTCGGTTGGACTCTGTCTCATGGATGGTGGGCAGTGAGGGGTGAGGAGGGGTGCCATTCCATTCTCTAGAACAGGGACTCTCAAACTTCAGCATGCTTCTGTCTCACTGGGGCAGGAAAGCTGGATTAAAATACATATGTCTGGGCGCCATTCCCAATATATTGGATTCAGTAGGTCTGGATTGGGACCCAGGAATCAGCATTTCTAACAAATAATGTGGGAGGCTTAGAAACTTCCCCCATCCCGGAAGATTTTTAATACAAGTGACCTGTGGGCCACACATGGAGAAACCTTGCTCAAAGAATCATCTGGCATAGCAAAGAGTCTCAGATTTCCAATCAGGAGACTTGTGTTCCTGGCCCTGCTCATTAGCTGTGTGGCTTTGGACAAGTCACTTAACCTCTCTGGGCCTGATGATGATGTATAGGACTGAGATTTCTGGGGTGTACTTGTGGGTTAGAAGCCCTAAAGACAATCAGAGGAGGGTCATTTGCCTTGTTGCACACAGAGGGGCCGTCTTCCTCCCCACCCCTCATCATCAGAAGTGTTCTCTGTCTCTGTGAACACCCAGCCTCCTGTCTGCACGTCCCATACTAAATTAAGCACAGTTTCTGACACGCAAGAGGCAGCCCAGACATGTTTTGGATGGATGGTCGGCTGTATCACATGGCACATCCCTTGGAAGTGAAAGGCTCCCCCATCCTTTCTGAAAGGTGCTGTGGGCGGGTATACTGAACAAAGAAATGGGTGAGTGCCCTTGTGCCAGCCTTGCTCTTGTGGGACTTTATTGAAAGTCCTCCAGCACAGGGCTCGGCGTCCGATTCTTGGAGGTCCCTTCCCTTCTGCCACCCGAGGGCAGGCACCGGGCTTTCCTCACCTCCTAAATTCCTGAGAGCAGCTTCCCTCCCGCCCGTGCCCAGCTCAGCTCCTCAGGGACAGTCTGGCCTGACCCTTGTCTCTCCTGGCCTCTCACAGATGTCCTGGCGTCCGCAGTATCGCAGCTCCAAGTTCCGGAACGTCTACGGGAAGGTGGCCAACCGGGAGCATTGCTTTGACGGCATCCCCATCACCAAGAATGTGCACGATAACCATTTCTGTGCCGTCAACGCCCGCTTCCTGGCCATCGTCACCGAGAGCGCGGGGGGTGGCTCCTTCCTCGTCATCCCCCTGGAACAGGTAGGCGCCCCCCGCACCTCCTTAGGCCTGGCTGCCACCCCAGGGCGGAGAGAAACCCCACTTGGTCATTCTTGGGCCTGATGCCCTATGTCTCCCTGCGCCTCATCTTTTACTTTTTCATCATGTGTCCAGTGGCTATACTTTCCCCAAAGTTCTCCCCAAGAGTCACCGGAACAGGTGCAGCTGGGGGACCTGAGGAACATCCAGGAGAGAACACGTTTCTCTAGGCGGACTGAGATCTGTTCCCAGAGCCCCCCAACTTGGACAAGTCACTTGCTTTGGGGTTCCCAGGCTTCCCACTAACCCAGAGAGATTGGATCATCTGATCTCCAGGCTAGATCCAGCTCTATAATTGTCCTTCCCGAGTGTCCTTTAGTTCTGGAGCTGGAGGGGCTAAAGATCCAGCATAACCACACCAGGCGGGCATCTGCAAAAGTGACACACCCATTAAAAACAACATTTCAAGCTCTTCACTGAGGGACTAGAAATAATTTACCTTCTCTCTCATCCCCTACCTCCTCTCTAAAAGCTTCTTCCCTTCTGTGGCCGCCTTCGTGAATCTAGCAAATTCAATCTGCAGAGCCTCAATCATGAAATTTTGAAGCTCTGCCATTCAGGCGGAGTCCCCGGAGGCCCGTGGGAGGTCACGTGCCTCGGGGAAAACGCTGGCTGTCAGTCCCGCTTGTTTATGGCTGAGCTCTCCCTCCGCAGCCTGACTCATCTCCTCTCTCCCATCCTCCGCCAAATGCTTGGGGAGAGGAGGAGGTGCGTGCCCTCCCAAGGAAGCCTTGGGACCGGAAAGCCTCTGTCAGCTGGTGGTGGAGGATGGGTTTTTCCAGTCTCACCTGCCCATAGTGGTGGGGGCTCAGATTCGGGAAAGCCTCAGGCCAGACCCTCCCTTCCACGGAAGAGGGAAGCCGCAGTGACGGTGACGGAGCCTGGTGCGCGGAGCCTGGTGCGCGGAGCCGGCCGAGGAGCTGTGGCCTTGGAGGCAGGACGTCTAGGTTCTGGTCGGTCTGTCACTCACCAGGAGTGTGACCTTGGGTGTGTCACTTAACCTCTCTGCACCTTATTTTCCTGTAATGGCAAAGTGGACCTCTTAAATCCCCTTTCGCTTCCATAGTGATGTTGGCATTGAGAGGGTGATGGGCAGAAAGCTCTCTGAGAACCAAACACCCTGGTAAAGATGTTCTGGTACTTTCTTGGAAACGTTATCAGCTCTCCCTGTCAACTTTGCAGATGCCCACAGCAGCTCTAGCCCATTAGGAAGGATTCTGAAATGTCGCGCCCCCCAGAACCAGATGGGCTCAGATCTTTGTCCACACAGGGACCAGCTCACCTCCAGCTGCAGTAGGCAGGCTTGCAGGTCCCTAAAAACGCATGGGCTGGTTCTTACTGGGGCTCAAGTCCATTGCTGACACCCTGCCATACTCCACTACATGGGTTGCAAAGGTCAACAGTCAATGCCTCACACCATAACAAAACAAAAATTAATTCCAGATGGATTGAAAATCTAAACATTAAAAAAGAAAGAGAAAAGCTCCTAGGGTATTAGAGGGAAATGGAGAGTATTTTTAAAATCATAAAACAGGGAAAGGCTTCCTAAGCTAGTTAAGAATCCATAAAACCATAAAGGAAATGATT